>NC_134145.1:64540483-64844112 GCF_033958435.1 Carettochelys insculpta | reverse complement strand
TGGAGTCTCTGCTCTACAGCTTCAGCTGGGAGCCAGTTACCCTTTAGCTCTTGTGATAGTGCACAGAGCTTTAGCCCCTGTGATTGAAGGTTCAATCCCTGGTCCCAACAACCTGGGTCTGTTGGTGTCACAGAGGTAATGCAGTGCTTAACTAGCCAATAGTGGAGAAGGAGGTAAAGAACTTTATTGAAATCATATAGAATATGGAGAAGAGGAATACTAACAGCAGTGTGGAAACAGCTGTTGGTTATACTGATAAGAAAACATAGCAAACAAATCAGAAGACCTATTGCTGTCACAGAGAAAATGACAGAAAGCATGATAAGGGTATCTTTACCATGATAGAGCAACGAAGGGTCCTGTGGCACCTTATAGACTAACAGAAAAGTTTAGAGCATGAGCTTTCATGAGTAAACTCACTTCTTCAGATGCTGGTCCTGGAAATCTGCAAGGCCAGGTATAAATAGGCCAGAGTAAGGCTGGGGATAACGAGGTTAGCTCAGTCAGGCAGGCTGAGTTGTATTGTCATCAGTAGATCTGGAGGTGTGAACTCCAAGGCTGCGTCTACACGTGCACGCTACTTCGAAGTAGCGGCAGTAACTTCGAAATAGCGCCCGTCACGTCTACACGTGTTGGGCGCTATTTCGAAGTTGAAATCGACGTTAGGCGGCGAGACGTCGAAGTCGCTAACCCCATGAGCGGATGGGAATAGCGCCCTACTTCGACGTTCAACATCGAAGTAGGGACGTGTAGACGATCCGCGTCCCGCAACATCGAAATAGCGAGGTCCTCCATGGCGGCCATCAGCTGGGGGGTTGAGAGATACTCTCTCTCCAGACCTTGCGGGGCTCTGTGGTCACCGTGGGCAGCAGCCCTTAGCCCAGGGCTTCTGGCTGCTGCTGCTGCAGCTGGGGGTCCGTGCTGCATATACAGGGTCTGCAACTAGTTGTTGGCTCTGTGTATCTTGCACTGTTTAATGAAAGTGTGTCTGGGAGGGGCCCTTTAAGGGAGCGACTTGCTGTTGAGTCCGCCCCGTGACCCTGTCTGCAGCTGTGCCTGGCTCCCTTATTTCGATGTGTGCTACTTTGGCGTGTAGACGTTCCCTCGCTGTGCCTATTTCGATGTTGGGCTGAGCAACGTCGAAGTTGAACATCGACGTTGCCAGCCCTGGAGGACGTGTAGACGTTATTCATCGAAATAGCCTATTTCGATGTCGCAACATCGAAATAAGCTATTTCGAAGTTGGGTGCACGTGTAGACGTAGCCCAAGAGAGGGGAAGCTGCTTTTGTATTTAGCCAGCCATTCACAGTCTTTGTTTAATCCTGAGCTGAGGGTATTGAATTTGCAGATGAATTGTAGCTCAGCAATTTCTCTTTGGAGTCTGTTCTTGAAATTTCTTTGCTGCAGGATAGCTACTTTTAAATCTGCTACTGTGTGTCCTGGGAGATTGAAGTGCTCTCCTATGGGTTTTTGTATATTGCCATTTCTGATGTCTGATTTGTGTGCATTTATTCTTTTACGTAGGGACTGTCCAGTTTGTCCGATGTATATGGCAGAGGGGCATTGCTGGCACATGATGGCATAAATTACATTGGTAGATGTGCAGCTGAATGAGCCCACAATGGTGTGGCTGATCCGGTTAGGTCCTGTAATGATGTTGCTGGTGTGTATATGTGGGCAGAGCTGGCAACGAGGTTTGTTGCATGGATGGGTCCCTGAGATAGAGTGACTGTGGTGTGGTGTATAGTTGCTTGTTAGGATTTGTTTTAGGTTGGCAGGTTGTCTGTGAGCAATGATAGGTCTGCCTCCCAAGGCCTGTGAAAGTGGGGGATCATTGTCCAGGATGGGTTGTAGATCCCTGATGATGCGCTGTAGAGGTTTTAGCTGAGGACTGTAGGTGATGGATTTTTTTCAGTAGCTCCTCCTTTATCTGCCTCTTTGATTATAATGTCAGGGTTGCTTCTGAGGCTGTGGATGGCATTGCGTTCCGCACGACTGAGGTTGTGAGGCAAACGATGTTGTTTCTCCACAATTTCTGTCTGTGCGCATCGGCGGAAGCATTCTATGTATAGGTCCAGACTGTTGTTTCTGCCCTTGGGAGGAGTCCACGTGGAGTTACTCTTCTTGTGCTGCTGGGAGGTTGTCTGTGTAATGGTGTGTTGGTCAGTGTTGTGTTGAAAGTATTCTTTGAGTCTGAGATGGCGAAAGTAGGCTTCCAGATCACCGCAGAACTGTATCATGTTTGTGCGTGTGGTGGGGCAAAAAGAGAGTCCCCGAGAAAGGGCAGACTCTTCTGCTGAGCTGAGTGTGTAGCTGGACAGATTGATGATATTGCTGGCTGAGTTAGTGGTACCACTGCTGTGGCTCTGTGTGGCAGGCAGGAGTTTAGAAAGTTTGCAGTCCTTTTTCTTCTGTATAGTAGTGAAGTGTCTAGTGTAAATCTCTTGTCTTATTTTAGTAAAGTTCAGCGGCGTGGAAGTTTGTGTTGAAGGTTGGTTATTGATGAGAGACTCCAGACTGGAGAGCTCTTTTTTGATGTTACTCACGAAAGCTCATGCTCTAAACTTTTCTGTTAGTCTATAAGGTGCCACAGGACCCTTCGTTGCTCTACAGATCCAGACTAACACGGCTACCCCTCTGATAATTACCATGATAATGACAAGGTGATGTTGTGGCTGGTGTCTGCCATCGCCCGCCAGATCTAGCTTTTGATACAGTCTCCCACAACATTCTTGCCCATAAGTTAAGGAAGTATGGACTGGATGCATGGACTGTAAGATGGATAGAAAGCTGGCTTGACAGATGGGCCCAACAGGCAGTGGTCAATGGCTCAATATCTGGCTGGCAGTTAGTTTCAAGTGGAGTGCCCCAAGGATCGGTTCTACGGTCAATATTGTTCAACACCTTTATTAATGATCTACATGACGGGATGGATTGCACCCTCAACAAATTTGCAGATGACACTAAGGTAGGGCATCAGGTATATGTATTGGAGGGTAGGGGTAAGGTTCGGAGTGACCTAGACAAATTGGAGGATTGGGCCAAAAGAAAGGTGATGAGGTTCAACAAGGAGAAGTGCAGGGTCCTGCACCTGGGACAGAAGAATCCCAAGCACTGCTACAAGATGGGGACCAACTGGCTAAGTGACAGTGCAGCAGGAAAGGATATAGGGGATTACAGTGGATGAGAAGAAGCTGGATATAAGTCAACAGTGTGTGCTTGTAGCCAAAAAGGCTAATGGAATATTAGGGTGCATTAGAATAAGCATTTCCAGCAGATCTAGAGAAGTTATTGTTCCCCTCTACTCAGCACTTGTGAGGCCACGTCTGGAATATTGTGTCCAGTTCCGGGCCCCCCAGTATAGAAAGGATGTGGATGCATTGGAAAGGGTTCAGCGGAGGGCAACAAAAATGATTAGGTGTCTGGAGCAAATGACCTATGAGGAGAGGCTGAGGGACTTGGGCTTACTTAGTTTGCAGAAGAGAAGACTGAGGGGCAATTTGATAGCGGCCTTCAGCTTCCTGAAAGGGGGTTCTAAAGAGGATGGAGAGAGACTGTTCTCAGTGGTGACAGACAACAGAACAAGGAGCAAGGGTCTGAAATTACAGAGGGAGAGGTGTAGGTTGGATATTAGGAAAAACTATTTCATCAGGAGGGTGGTGAGGCACTGGAATGTGTTACTGAGTGAGGTGGTGGAATCTCCATTCCTAGAGGGTTTTAAGTTTTGTCTTGATATAGTGCTGGCAGGGATGATTTAGTTGGAGTTGATCCTCCTTTAGACAGGGGCTGGACTGTGACACCAATAGACTCGATGACCTCCTGAGGTCCCTTCCAGTCCTAGAATCCTATGAATTCTATGATAAATGTGAGATTACTATACACTAGGAAAAATTAAATATTCAGCTGCCAATAAAGTGATTTCAGGAAAGGAAAATGCATAATCTTATTGTAAGAGTAGAAGCAAACACAGAAAACCATGAGGAACAGCAGTTGATAGCTGTCTTGTTGGAGATTGTGGGGAGAGGGCTTACTGTATGAATCAGCTGCAGTTGGAATAATGGCTGCTGTCATGGATGAAGGAACTTTTCAGTGATAGATCCGTGAAGGTGGGGTTGTGGGTGGCTTTGCTGAATACATATAAGCTCTGTAATGGCTCTCGACAGGGGAGCATTTTCAGCCTGCCCATGTTCACCGTTAGGATTTATTATCTCCCGTAGACCATATGGATAGGAATAGGTGTTACTCTATTTGCAGACGACTGTGCTATATGGACTAAGCAGCGAGAACCAGGGCAGATTGCAAGGGGAGATACTTGAGGATTTAAGGTCTTACTTGCTAACAAAGGATATGGCAGCTCAGCTTTCTGAGACCCAGCTCACGCTCTGACACCAGAACCATCCTTGCCCCTGCCCAGGAGAAGGCTAGAGCAGAGCCATCCCTCTGCCTGCTCTGTCCTTCCTCCCCGCCATCAGTGAGCAGGCAGAGCCAAGGCCATGTGGGTATGACCCAAGGAGCGCTGTGGCTTGGAGAAAGGGACGATGTTTTCCCCCACCCGCTTTTGGTACTTCTCTCTCCATGGCAGGCTGCTCAGCTGTCCTCTTCGAGCTGCCCAGTAGCTCTTCCATCCCGAAGCCCTGTAGCTCAAAACCCAGGGACCTTACAGCAATTCGACACCCATGAAGAGGAGTCAGGCCCCTAAAGCCAAACGCCAGTGAGATCTCAGCACAACTTGGATTGTCCTAGGAGGGTTTGGGGTAAATAATATCTAGGCCTTTGCCCATGTCACAGGCTACTGGTCACAGGCCTTAAAGCTGTTAGCCCGTTTCCTGGAGCCCAGGGCACTTGTCTGGAGTTAGTTTTAGAGGTGGGTGGGGAGAATGCCCGGCACATTGTCAGTTTTCTATTTCCAATTAACTGAAATGAAGCAGGAGCGTCTTATTTCATCAGTGCAGTTCACTTGTCACACGGGCATGTCTGAAAGCCGGCGCCTGGGGGGATTCAGTCACAGAGAGAGGCAATTTGCATGTGAGGGACATCATCCTGGGCCTGACGCAACACGCATAAGTGGTTGGCCCTGGAGGCTAGGAAATGCCAGAGGGAGAGCACCCGTGGTGAGCCGCCTTCTAAATACCTACAGCCTGTGGGGGCAACTGAGACACCTCCCTCTGGTGCTCAGTGCTCGGGAAAGGGTGGGTGTTGCCTCAAGGACTCCCTCTGCGCCTTTGTTCTGAGCAGCAGGTGAGCTGGACACCATTAGGTTTAAAGACAATCAGTGCTGATCCACATTGCAGCTGGCTGGATTCTCACTGCACCTGCTCTTTTCCTCTTACTAGATAGATCTGTGCCATGGCAGCGCCTGCCCTGTACCGAGGGGCCATTCCAACGTGGCCGAGCGTGACTGGAACGTAGACCGGGGAAGAGGGAAGAATTATGACCGGTTCAGCTGAAAAGAAGATGACACCTCTGGGTTTCTGAAAGAAATTCATCTGCTCAGCTCTCTCTCCCTGTGTGAGCAAACTAGCCAGCAGCTGGTTTACGGAATGGCTTTTGAGCAATTATTGAGCATGGCACTTCCTAAATTCTGTCCGTTCTCCTGCTGCCTGGGCAGTGATTACAAGAGACTACAATTAAAGCTGTGCTTGAGAGAGCTCGATTTTGATTGGCAGGCATCAAATCCATCCCAGACAGTGAGTATTAATTAACTTTCCCATCAATGCACATCAGAGTTGATGGCGGGCTACAGATTGGCAAGGGGCTGGCTCGGAGTGGAAATAATTGACTAGCTAGTAACAGCTGGGGTTTCACTGAGCAGGGCTGGCTTAGTCGGTGTGTTCCTGGGCTTTATGGCCTGACACATCCTAACATTCTTCTCCAGCTGCGCACTCTGCGCTGTCTCTTTGAAATGCACCGTGACATTGGTGTAAGGGGCCTTTCTGCCACAGGGGCTGACAGGAGCGGCACATGGGGAGATCCAGAAGCTGTGGGGGGCGGGCGCAGTCATGGAGGTGGGGACTGATGCGGGACGGCTGTCACTGACTCCGCACAGAAGGCAACTCGCACTTTCCTGTTGGGTGAAGAACTCCATGTCCGGACCTCAGTCCATGGAGTCAACAGGCCCTGAAAGATCGCTCTGGTCATCTTAGTGCCTTGCTGTGTCCTGGCTGCTGGGAGTGCAGCTGGGCACTCAATGCATATTGCTGCACTGCAGCCCTCAATCCACACCAGGCAAAGAGAGCAAGGCCCTGCTGCCCCAGCCTGACTCTGCCCTCCCAGGGATCCCTGCATTGCCAGAGGCCTGAGTATGTCAGTGAGCAGCTGTGTGCAGGGTCGGCCACTCTCACTATCTCAGTGAGGCCCTCCGCAGGGCGTCTCCTCCCCATTGTCTCTCACACTGTAGCCCAGACTCCCTGCAGGGCTGTGCCAGCTCAGCAGTGGGAATCGCTGGCTGCACCACGCTGTCCAGCAGGACCTGGCAATGCACCTTCCCCCTGCATGGCAGACGGATGCCCTGTCAGCCTCTGGGGCAGTAGCGTTCAGGGGCTTGTGAGGTCTCTGTGGCCAGGTGTTTGGACTGTAGGGTAAAGCTGCCAACCCAGTGTAACCCTGGAGACAGAGTGGGAGTGGAACTGGGCCTGCCCTCCCCAGGAAAGACTCCAGCACCGGCACGCAGCCACGGCGGGGCTTCCCCATCATAAGGGAGCCTGAGATCCAAGCAGCCAGGGGAGGGACCAGACATCACTGAAGGGGAAGCACCAGGATGGGGGTCTGATAGACCTCGTCCCTTCACTGCGGGAGACCTACGGTCCCTCAGCCCCTCTGGATCATGGGAGACCATTGCTATTGGGGCAGCCACTGTCACAGCCACTCTGGCCTCTTCTCTTTACTGCTGCCGCACCTCCGTGTCCCGTAGAGAAACCTGAGTGAAAAGAGGAAGCTGTCACTTTCCACTGGGGGGTCCAGGCCCTGCTGGCTGCCGAGGGCAGTCGCTGGGCAAGCGCGTGGCCTGGGTCGTCAGCAGGGTGACTGTCCCGAGCCGGCGGGGTGAGCTGGGCCTCTCTCGGGGGAGCTGTCTGGGATGTGGGGCTCTGGTGTGCTGTCACTCTGAAGGCTGGGGAATAAAGCGCAGCTGCACTGCAACAGTCCCTCACGCCTGGTCTCTCAGGTGACATCCCCGCCTGCCAGGAAGTGACGACAGTGAAGTGGCAGGAGTTAAATGTCTGATTGGAAGTCACAGGGCGTCTGCAATGAGAGGGGGCTGGCAGAACTCATGTGCCACAAGCCCAGCCAAGGAATGGGCACTGCTGGGCTTTACCTTACTGGGCCGGGTCCAGCTAGAGACCTGGACTGGGGCCTCAGTGCTGCTCCGCGGACACCCCCACCCCGCTCCTCCTCCCCCACTTCAACTCCTGCTCTGAGAGCCCCCCACCCACCTGCTGCTCTGTCCTCCCCTCCCCTGCCCTCCATCGTCTCTAGCCACAGCAGGAAGGGTTGTCCCACAGCTCCCCATGACAGACTGAGCCTGCTGATGCCAGAGTGACTCAGCTGAGGGGCCAGAACTGGGGAGGGCTTTCTAGCCCCATCACTTCATCAAAACAGGAGAGCTATGCCCCTGCCCCCTTGTTTTCAGCCTTACGGGTAAGAGGTGGGCGGATAAGCTGGAACAGAGGCAGGTGGAGCCTAAGTGGGAATGGGGTCTCAGAGGCAGGGGCAAGTCCCCAGAGCGCCGCCACAGTCCAAGCACTGGTGTCATGTTGCCCCCTCCCACTGCTACTTCTAGCTGCATGTCAGGTCATTGCTTAAGACAGGGACTCTCCTCGTCGGACTTTGGCACCATCCAATAGTCCAGGATATTCATCCAACAAGCACTCACAGTTCATTGAAAAATGGGCACTGCTTAATATTACATATGAAACACTGAGCTGTTGTTCACACTAGTGTTCTGGGTAATGGGTCCCCCCCACAGCTACATAGACCCCTGGGGGACACAGAGGTCTTCTGGGAGTACCTAAACTCATCTATTTAGTTTTACAAACAGGCAACATAAAAAGTAGTACAATTCAGCGCAAACTAAACTGTCATACAATGACTTGTTTCTACTGCTCTTATACTATACAGTGAAATGTAAGTACAGTATTTATACGACAATTGATTTATTTCATAATTATATAATAAAAATGAGCCCATGAACAATCTGTCAGTACCAGTGTGCTGTGACACTCATGCATTTTGTCAGATTGCATAAGCAAGCAGTTTAAGTGAGGGGAAAGGGGAGACAAGCAAGACAAATCAGACTCCTGAAAAGGGCACTGGTGGTCTAGGGTACATGAGAATTGTATCTGCAGTGCAACCCAAGAGATTATAATAAAAACAATTTGCTGGTTGGAACCAAACTTGTATGGTTGGAGGCCCTACCCTGCTAAGTTGTTTACCCTTGGTTTAGGCACACAGCCATTGGACAGAACAAGAGAACTGTTGAAAAATTAAGCTGGTTTTATGTAAACTTAGCAGAAAAGATAAGCGTCTTATCAATACAAGGTTTATTTTGCATCTTGCCTTGCCAAAATGATCATCCATTTACAAAACCCTTTACCGTACAAATATTTGGTCTGTATATCATTGTTCATATTGCACTTACAGCAAGTCAAAACAATCCGATTTCAAAATAAATCAGCCCCAAATCAATTCAAATTCAGTAATTGAAATCGAACGCAGCCAAACGTTACTTTAAATGAAAGTAGCAATAGTCACTGCGCTGAATTGATTGGCAGCTAACAAACCACAAATAAAACAATCAGAGTCCGATCTAATTCAGTGCCACGTGTCCGTGTGGTCTGTTGTATCACCCTGTGGCCCTCTTTGCTGCTTTTCCAGCTTCTTTTGGTGGTTCACACTTAAAATCTGGCACTGGATTTGCTGGCTTCCCTTGGATACAGGACAGTGTCCTGCCTAGTTGGTCTGAATGGGCTCTGTCTTTGGAACAAGAGTGAACACACTCTCTTCTCCTGAATGTGAGGGGGATAAAACTAAGCCAAGCTCGGCAGCCCTGTCTAGTAATGGGAACTCGAGAAGCCCAAGATGGCTGTGGACATTGATAAGAGATACTCGCCCTGTGTCCATCTTGTATTGCCCAGTCGTGTTATCTGTGTCAGTCTGTAGTGTGGCCTTTTCCTGTATCCATGGAGCGATAGCTGATTTAGGTATCTACTGGGAATCTACAAATTCCTCTCACAGCCCCTCGATTTCAAGTGCCACAAGAATGAACATTTGCTAGTATCTGTCAGCAAAGTGCTCAGCCAGTTCAAAAGCACAATTTTCCCGAATACCAAAGCTCACAAATGCTGCCACGCATAATGTCCCCTCAGCCCAAGGCAGCGTCGCACATGCACTAGTAGAAAAGAGGTAACTTGTACTGAATCACTGCCCAAAAGATCTTCAATTTGCTCTTCCAACTTCTCGAAAGCCTCTTTTATCAGCAACCCTGCAACTAGATATGTATGGGAACTGATTGCCAGAAATAGCAAAGTCTGCATCTGGAAGTGGGGCAGCATTTTTGATCTCACACAACTTTTCTAGCAGGTTTCTAGCTAAAGTAGGAAGTGCACCATCTATCATGGAAAATACTAGAATGCTCCCTCCGAGAAATTGCTTAGCCATGCTAAACTCTGGGGCTACGTCTACACGTGCACCCAACTTCGAAATAGCTTATTTCGATGTTGCGACATCGAAATAGGCTATTTCGATGAATAACGTCTACACGTCCTCCAGGGCTGGCAACGTCGATGTTCAACTTCGACGTTGCTCAGCCCAACATCGAAATAGGCACAGCGAGGGAACGTCTACACGCCAAAGTAGCACACATCGAAATAAGGGAGCCAGGCACAGCTGCAGACAGGGTCACGGGGCGGACTCAACAGCAAGTCACTCCCTTAAAGGGCCCCTCCCAGACACACTTTCATTAAACAGTGCAAGATACACAGAGCCAACAACTAGTTGCAGACCCTGTATATGCAGCACGGACCCCCAGCTGCAGCAGCAGCAGCCAGAAGCCCTGGGCTAAGGGCTGCTGCCCACGGTGACCACAGAGCCCCGCAAGGGCTGGAGAGAGAGTATCTCTCAACCCCCCAGCTGATGGCCGCCATGGAGGACCCCGCTATTTCGATGTTGCGGGACGCGGATCGTCTACACGTCCCTACTTCGATGTTGAACGTCGAAGTAGGGCGCTATTCCCATCCCCTCATGGGGTTAGCGACTTCGACGTCTCGCCGCCTAACGTCGATTTCAACTTCGAAATAGCGCCCAACACGTGTAGACGTGACGGGCGCTATTTCGAAGTTACTGCCGCTACTTCGAAGTAGCGTGCATGTGTAGACGCAGCTTGGGAGAGCAGCCTGATAGAACAAATGAACTTCTGTTCTAAGACCCCCGAGAGCTTAATCTTGTGAACCTTGCACAGCTGTCACCAACAGACAAAAATCAGCTTGGTAAAGCTACCGCAATCTGTTGATAGCTTCTTCTAAGCTAAGCCGTCTAGTGTGATCCTGCTTCAGACCCTCAGTATGCAGCATCTTTGCGAGGACAGAACTCTTCCAGGAATGACTTTTGTCAAAGTAAAGGTACCAATCAATACACATATCTTCAACATTGCGTCCTGACACTTGAGAAGAGTGTAAGAGACCCTGCACCAGGGGCAGCCACTTCAATACACTCAAGCGTTCTTACTTTGAACCCTCATCTTAACTGAGTGATTCTGGCCCTGTCCCAACATGGTCCTCCCATGGCACCTCATGGGACATCATTCTCCCACCGGTTTTGGAAAAATCTTCGGTAGTGACTTTGTGAACGCCGGTGCTTTGGCCTAGGTTCAGTAACGGTCTTTTCACAAGACGTTTCCGATGTTAAAACACCATGCTGCCAGTGGAGTCACTTTTTCTAAGCCTGTGTCATTAGAGCTATCCGTGAACAGAGAGAAGACTTCCATCTTCCGTTTGCCTCACAAGCTGTCACGTGACTGGATTTTATATTGGATATGGAAGCCATTTTATGTGCCCAGTGTATCTATTGGCCCCAAATATTGTCCTGGGGGGGAGGGGGAAGCATGTGAGGTGTCTAACGAAAGCTGAGGATGCTCTGAATCCATGTGTGCTACTTATATGTCTGTAACACGTTTGTAGGTAAAGTTACAGATTTTAGCTCTGCAGTTGTATTAGCAATGTTGTTGTGCTAAGCTTCACAAACAGGAGGTATGAACTCAGCCCCACCCAGGACATTGGGCTAAACAATGGGATGGAAGCCTGATGCTCAGACAGTTGACCGTTGACAGATGCTCAGACATCCCAGAAAGGTGAGACTGGTCAGTGGAATGCAGCTCACTGGTCAGGTGAGTTGGGCTGAGCAAAGGAACTGAGATCAGATACCCAGACATCCACTACACCTGCCATGTGAATGACTGGGGTGTGCTGGCAAAACCAGTGACCCACACATTTTGCCACTGTGGGCAACATTGACCCTCAAGGGCCTGATGGAAAAAAGAAAGGGCTTGGTCCCTGGACACAAGAAAGGACCATGAGATGGACCTAGCAGCGTCCGTCATGGGGAGAGAAGGCTGATGTCCCTGTTCCAAGGATCTATGCACCAGCATGCTGACTCTAGCTGGCCAGAGCTACATTTCTCCAGTAACTAAAATTATTTAACCTCAAATGGACTTTTGAGAGACTTTCAAGAATCAGCAAATAACATCACTGGCTGCGTCAATAGCTGCCCCTTCTTCCCCTTCCCTGTCTTCTCCCTTCCAAATAAGTTTGGGAGGGGTTGTGGGTACTCGGGCAGTACCCATGTGCTCCTGTAAATGCAAGGGCGTGTTTCTGTGGGGACACATACAGCATGGGTGAGCATCCTTACTCCCAGTGCATGGCCATCCATGTGAACCCAGTCACAGTCCAGCCTGCCCAGACTGCTCGCTGAGGAAGGTACAAGTCAGGTATCCAAGGGTGCACAACCAGGCAGGTCCTGATGAAGAGCAGTTAGCGACTACAGGCACAAGAGCTCTGATCAGGTGTCAAATCATGTTGTCCTGCTGATGCCACAATCACAGGAGCAATAAGTCCTGCATCAGTTTCCCGCCAGCCTTTCCTTCCCGGACACTGCCTGAGGCTGTGGTAATGATTCTCTAGACCTGGGCATTCATCCCAGCATTTTGCTGTGTCTGTTTTCCTTCCATGAAGAGCAGCTCGCAGGGTTTGCACTTCCCAGCACTATGTCCTTCCAGCATTTGGGAGAGATTTTCTGGTTCATTACATTTTCCACAGTCTAACTTTGCATTGTCAATATGGCCCTGAAGCTGTGTAGAAAAGTGTGCGACAGTGTGTGCATTGGATTTTTTCAAAGGGGGAATTTGATTACCCTGTAAAGTCCTTTAATGGTTTTCTGTAGGGGATCTATCTAATGGTAAGTGTCCTCACATTTTTAATTATGGAAAGAAAGAGCAAAATTCTAGTCTACCTAACTTCTACTGCTCTTCCAGGAGACTGGGAAAGATTTTACAAGATTTCAGCTCAGTTTTCTCAAATATATTTCTTACACACTTTTACCCTCTTTGTGTCCATTTTCCTTGATCATCTTTTATGAAATGATGTAGGTTCTAAAGGACAAAGTATTGAAAGATCTGTTGAAAGTACTAATCCGTTCTTTATGTTTTCAGCAGACTGGAAATCCACAAATCGTTTCCTAGGTTTGGTTTTCAGAATGGCTGAATGGTAGTTTTATTTTTTGTGACATTAATTGTCTGTCACTTGCTGATTATGTATCATTCTTTTCCACAAGAAGCTGTTTAACCAGATCATCTTAATATTTTGTTGACTTTCATAAAGAGAGACTGAAAAGCACAAACAGGTAAATGATTTTACAATTTGCATATGTTTCCACATAACCCTCAGCTCACAGGATTTCTAATAGAAGAGTTGTAAAACTGTACCTTTCTCCCATCAGACGTATTAATGATGCTGAATGAAAGGATAGCAACAAATTTGCCCAGGCCAGCGCACCAAGCTGTGGAAAGTGTTTTGAGGATCTGCACTCTTTACTTAGACCTGTCCCACAGGACTCTTGAAATATAGTAGGGCAATTGTTTTACTCGTTGATGTGTGTAACCTCACCTCGGAGACTGTCTTTTCCTCCCACAACAGCCTGATTCACCTAAAAGATTTAGAGGGCCTTAGGAGTAGATTTTTCAAATGTTTACAAGATGTAGGTTGGAGGGTCAAGCCCTCAGTGCTGCAGATGCTGGGTATGGACAATTACCCATGGATGTAACTTTTGAAAAAGCCGAGCATTTTAAAAATGTGTTGTAACCAATCACTGCTGGTCCATGGACATAATTTAAATTCAAGCCAAGTTTTATTCTGCAGCACTCCAGGATATAAACTTGCACCAATTCAGTCAATGGGGGTTTTGCTGCTGTTTTCGATAGCTCTCTGCCTGGAGGAGCAAATCAGTGACAAGTTGTTCTCAGTATTATCATGCACCAACCCAGTTCTTTGGGAAAGGGTTATGCAGTCCCTCAATATACATTGTCTGCCCTATTGTTCCTTTGCTTTCATCAAGCATATGCATAAATTTCTGCTAGTTTTAATAAGGAGGAAAAGATCCAACTGTCCTGTAAATTGGAGCACGAAATTCTCAGACCCTGAGTCTTTGTCCTGCTGCGTTCCCACAACCTCAAAGCAGTTTTCTTTTCTGACCTGTTGAGCAGCATTGGAAGTTGGAGCAGGACTGCTTGATAGGACCCTGGCCAAGCCAGCACTGAGCAAAGCAGCCTGGCTCACAGAGGCTGAGATGTATGGACTTTCAGAAAGATTTATACCTGACTTTGGAAATCATTGGGTCCCTGGTCTTATACTTATTCAGAGATTAACGTTAACTCCCATCTTACAGAGGTCGTTAAGGGGTGGGCAATGAACAATGCACAATGCACCAAACCAAACTTTGCCCATACATTGCTATTGTATTATTACCGTAGGGGTGAGAAGCCCCAATGAAGGATCAGGCCCCATTGTGCTACAGGCTGTACATATTTAGCAAGCAGGTATTCCGGGCTATGTGGTTTAGCAAGGGGAAGCTAGCAGCTATTGTACATTCATACATTCACTCATAATGCACAGGAGGAGTTTCCTTCTTCTCATGTTGATCACAATAAGTATTTAAACCTCAAATAAATGGCACCCAGCTTTATGAAGCCACTAATGGCTCCCTTGTACTAGTACCAAAGCAGCTAGTGGTGAGTGAGTGAACCCTGAAGCCTCACTTCACACATTGGGCAGGTGGCAAGTGAGATAAATACAGGCAGGGTGGCTATTGACTCTGCCTGTGTATGATTTTGGACAAATCTTCCTTTCAGCTGAATAAATGGATCACTGCCAATCAGCTGACTTGCAAATACACAGCCATGACAAATTCCCTTTCAACAGGCTGAGCAGATAATTCCATACACAAGAATAGTGGGCAAGGGACAGATTTAGACAAATTACAGAGGGACAACTGTACACAACAATTAATTTGCTGAATAGGCTTGGTAATGAACTCTAGAAAAGTGCAGTTTATACAGAGAGAATTACAGAAATGACTGGAGTGCTTTTCCACTACTGTTTAGCCAGGACACCATAAGGAAAGACAATTTCCAAGCCTTCGTTTGGTGGGGCAGCTGTCCCAGCCAGGCAGGGGAAGGGCTTGGGCAGCCTTTGAGAGGCTGCACTGAACCCCAACCAGTTAGGAAACTTTCCCTATGTCTCTCACCCCATAGCCCTAGTATCTCCCCTAGCCTTCCTTCAGGGCCCTGGTCTGTCCAAGATCAGCCCAGAGCCCCCACTGCTCTGCTATCCTGCCCAACACTGCCCTATCAGGTGCAGCTCAGCAGTTAGCCCTTCCTATTCACCCTCAAAAGAGGAGCTCCCTCCGGAGCAGCCCTTTATATATGAACTGGTCCAGCAACCCTTCTCTTGATCGGCTCTCCCAATAAGCCCTTTCCTAATCAGCTGGGGTTCTGTACAGCCTCTCTAAAGCTGCCCAAACCCTTCTCTTGCCTGGGAGGGGCAGCTCCACCGCACCCTTCCACACAAAGACTCTGCATGGGGGGGCTGGATAGTTTTGATTAGATAAGGGATAAAGATCTTGCCAGTCAGAGGCATCAATGACTCCAGATCAGAGGAGGTTGAATGGGCTGTGGTGTAATGGGAATCGAATACAGCCTCCCACTTCTAATTCACTTCTGCTGCTGCACATTAAGATCGAAGCAAACTGGACAGCTGAGGCAAGGAGTAACTGGGAAGAGTGTGTTCCACCGGTGGTCCCAGCTCAGAAGGGAAGGAGATAAAGACAGGATCAGTTCTCTACCGGGTCACCAAAGCTCTTCTGGTTCCCCAGAGCTGCAGTGACCCAAACACGCTGCCTTCACACAGCTGGTGTGAGCTGAATGGACGGTCTCAGGCGAGTACCACATCCCATTTAGGAGTGAATGAAATGTAAAATGGTAAGGCCAACCAAGTTCAGGTGATTGTCTGACCCCTTTGGACCTAGGTGCATAATAGGCTCCAGGTCACTCAGGAGCACCCGAAGTCAGCAAACCGGAGCTTACCGAGGCTGGATGGAATGTCCTACCTGGGACAATGACAACTGAGTAGATGGTGATGACCAAGCAGTCTTCTGTAGGTTCACCTGAGCAGAGGGAAGTGTTAGTCCATAGCTGTCTGGGCAGCTTTGTGTACAATAGGCCTGGAATCTGGTGGCAGGGCTGGATGCATTGGTGCTTAGAGGTTTTGGGGTGTTGCTTGGTTTTGGGATGGGGTGGGGTGTGGGGAGCTTGCCTGCCTGGGCTTCTGTTTCTGGCTCCAGGTAAGCAGGTGTTTATGGCACGCTGGGTGGGCTGGTTCCATGCCCTACAGAGTCAAAACAGGGAAAGTTGCAGCACATGCGAGTGAGTTTGTTAGGTTTCTCCCCTACCTAGCGCTGCAGAATCCTCTTACATAAAGCTAATACAGTAAGGGGAGAGTACCATTTTCACTGCCCAGCAGAGAAACGGTGCATTTGGTTCAAGGTTTTATCAAAAACAGAACAGCTGGTCTTGGAAGGCATATGCAAGAGGGGAATTAAGCTGGATCATTGTGCTTTGGGCCAGAGTGTCTGCTCAGGCTGCACTTAACTTATAAAGAAGGGGCAAGCCAGGTGCTGCATTCCTGACTATATGTTTGCTGCTACATCATACAGCGTCATTATGATTTCATTCCCTATTGAGGGCATCGTGGGGTTGCCATCTTAGATACCTACAAATCTATTCAGTCATTTCAAACAGGATGGGGTGCAGGGCTAAACAGGTTAAAGCTATAC
The DNA here is from genome assembly GCF_033958435.1 of Carettochelys insculpta. Taxonomy (NCBI): domain Eukaryota; kingdom Metazoa; phylum Chordata; order Testudines; family Carettochelyidae; genus Carettochelys; species Carettochelys insculpta. Next base: position 64,827,737 of record NC_134145.1, on the reverse strand, counting down.
TCTTTGGAGACAGACATTCATATACCCACTGAATCAGCCAATTCTTCAGAGGTGGATAAAGTTTGCACATACTCATACGCGCATGTAAAAACATCTTTGTGTTCTGTCCTGACTGGCTGGCGTGCTCTGCCAGGGGTGACTGCATGGGTGAATCCCTGCATGTGCTTGCAGATGAAATCTATCAAGGTGAAGGCTACTTGCAGTTTTCCCACTGCACAGCACACCAGACTGACACACAAAAATATTGTTGTTGCAAACTCCATGGTTATACGGCACTGGCAATAAATCACAAAAAAGCAGCTGCACAAGGATTCTTTCTTCTCAACTCGAAACTGCCTCGGTTGTGTTTCCAGAAGCAGTTGCTCTTGTCTACCTCAGCTGGGTAGACTGTGTCCATTCTTAATGTGTATGGGCCAAACTCTGAGGTCCCTTAGTCCCTTAGGCTGGGGTAAAACTGGAGACACTCTAAAGGAGCTAGTGAAATAACTCCTTGCGCCAGACTGATACCGGCGTAAGATCAGAATTTTGGCCCCAGGAGTGTGATTCCAGTGATGCCTGCATTCATCTAGTTCTGGGAAATGGCTAAGATGTATTTTACGGGACAGAAAATCAATATCTATTTTAAGAGACTTTTTCTATTGCTCTTGATTGTCTTTTATCACACTAAGAGATGCCACATCCACTTGGCGTGCTGCTGCAGCCTGCTGAGGCCCCTGACCTCATGCCAGTGCTCAGTGTTTGCTATGTGTAAAGTCTAATGGGTGAGGGGGTAAGGGACTATTAGGACAGTGAAATTCAGGTTCCTCCAAATTTGACCATTTTTGCATTTCATTGTACAGGTTAAGTTGCTTGCCCACCGCAGCAGAGAGCATTCTTTCTTGGGTTGATCCATACTAATTTGTTATTATATCCAGTGTACAGCCACAGCATGTATTCATTTATGGGTATTCATCATTATAGATATTCATGGTTATCCACAGTATTAAGCTGTAATGCAAGAGACCTATCGGCTTGTTTCCTGTCTGAACAGCTGAAACATGGGTTTTTAATTCTCAAGGGGGCCATTTAGGGATCTGGGGCAAATAGATTAAAAAAGAGCTGGTGCTTGGTCCTGCCAAGAAGGCAGGGGACTGGACTCGATAACCTCCCAAGGTCCTTTCCAATTCTGTGAGATGTGTATCTTTATGTACTAGCTGAGGAAGTTAGCAGAAGCTAACTAGACAAAATGTATTAGATAAAATGCTTACTTGGGTGTCCCTTGACTTTGGGGAATCAAACAGGGAAACTGAATCTAGAGCTGAGCCAGTTTATCTAGTGCCAGAACCAGTTGTTACCCCCTAGACAGACAAGATGCTAGAAAGACCAATGGGAATGGTTTTGGGAATGAGATAATCCTCATTAATAGGTAGTGATAAGGGTCATTATCTACTAGCCTACAGAGTAAATGTACCTGAAGATTTCTTAGGGTGAGGAACTAAAATACAGGCATGGTAGATTGGGCCAGAATCATACAGTGCCAATGCCCCATAAAACATCCATGCTTGTGACACAACGGGTGCATGCCTGCCGTGAGCTTCTGTACTGTCTGTCAGCTATCGGGTTAGCCACTCAGCACAGGACCTGCTTGGACCTTCGGCTTCATGGGCCATGCCAGTTGCAAGGCTGGTCCTACATCTCTTAACACCAGGTCTCCAGGAAGGGCCGTCTGTCTCCACTAGGCTAACTAATGTTTTATCTTAGAAATGTTACCAGGGGGAGTTCTATAACTGTATTCTGTTCCGAGAACCTGATGCTTTCTGGTGTTTGTTACTCGTTCTTTTATTTTAATAAATTGGTACAGCCCTTCTTTTGGAGTGCCCTGGCCAGGTGCCCCAAAACTCTTCTTCTGAGGTAGAGCTCCCTGGACTTGCTTTCTCTTTCTCTCTCGCTCTCTCTCGCTCTGTAGCCTTGAATTGGGACAAGAACCTAAATACATTTTGGTCAGATGCAGGCAGTGGTGAGCCATGTCCCGGAGCCTGTAAATTCAGATTTGCAAATGGAAATTCTGAATTCAGGGTAGTTAAGTGCTGTAATAAGTATCCAAGGGAAGTTATGTAATTCCTGTAATTAGCGGTGTTAAGAACCGATTAAGGGATGATTGAGGCCTAGGTTACTTGGTTCTGCCTCACTGCAGGAGGCCGGATGAGATGACCTCTCAAGGTTTCTTCCAGATGGACTTTTCTGATTTTATTAATATAGCCAATTTTTATGAAAAGTTTAGTCTAAATCCCGGTTTCTATTTACTGAATTTTTTCACTTCAGAAACGTGGAGAGGTTCTGTATTTTGCATTTATCTGTGGTGAAAATACAATTTCGGTGATATGTTAAAGATTCAAAAGTGATTGAAACAAAACTATGCAAACAATTGATTAAACATTTTTGCCCATTTCAAGTAATCTTGTTTATTTTAATCTGCCTTCGTGAAGCAGGGACCCTCCCCATTAAGTGGGCATTTTGCGCCTTTGGGACACTTCCTCTCAACTTGGCTCCATTTCTTTTGACTCCTTGTAGGAATGACACAACCAGAGGCAGGAGCTACACACAAAGAGAGTCCCTGGATCTCCTCTCCCAGCACCCAAGGAGAGTGGGATCAAAGGCTGGACTCGATGACCTCCTGAGGTCCCTTCCAGCCCTAGGATTCTATGATTCTATGGGCCTTTTTAACGACCTGCCCAGGAGCAGTGGATTGCCTATTCTGCAGTGGATTGTCCACCACTCTTATCCCTGGCATTAGGTGACAGGGTCCCTTGCTGGCTTGGGTGCTGGGTTTTTAACCTCTCTGCAGGGCGGCTGAGGCAGAAAAACAGGGCTTCCTGAGCTGGGTACACTTGAAGGCAGCACCGGAGACTGTCGATTTACTAGTGCCTCCTGTCAAACCCTTCCATCCATCACAGGAATGGCTGCCGAGAAGAGTGTCACACAGTAACACATCATCACCTCCCCACACACACGTTCACCATCACTCAGCGTGGAGGAGGGGACGGGCAGTATACCCTACTCCTGCTTTACTCCTCCCACCAGGCAGCCAACGACGACAGGAGCTGTCTCCTCTCCCATCACTAGTTCTGATGTTTGAATAACACAAGCCAGATGCAATCCATCTCTCCCTGGGAGCAACACCGCTGGGCAGAGCTTCGCAAAGGTGTTGAGGTTTGAGTTTCTTTGGGTGCCCAGCTCACGGATGTTCTGACAAGCCATCAAAGAGGCCTTCAGCACCTGGAGAGAGACAAGTGAATTAGGGAACAGCCCAGCTTTGAAAAGTCCTTTTGACTGACACTTCTTCCCTCGACCACCCCAGAGAGTTTTCTCTGAGTTCTCAAGGGGCTTTGTAGGGGAAGGAAGTTGCCTTCACAGCCTCAAAGCCCAGGGGTGCTGCTGTCTGAAAAATGCCTGGCCTCCTCAGTTGGGAAATTCTTTTATCCTCATCAGCTTTCTGTGCAAAGACCCTGTCAGCAGGACGGTGTGCATCATTCGCAAAGCGCTTTGGGAAAAATGTTGAGGTTGTTTCCGTTTCTCAGGGTTCAAACCATGATTCCATAACGCTTCCCACAAAGATGCTGGTTAAAAGAAAGAATTAGTACAGAAAGTTTAGCAAAATTTAGAACATTTTGATGTTGTCAACAATTTTCCACTCGGGTTTGTATTTTGTAAGGAAGCCATTTATTGAGGAAAAAATGTCTGCATCTCTAATTCAATTATACAGCTGGGCTCCATGTGTCTGCTAGCCTGCCTCATGACTAGATGAGACCTGTCTCTGTTCTGCAGGGAAATCTTACACCTGGAGCCAACAGATGTGAGGGGCTGAAATAATTCACATTTCTTCCATATCCTGAATTGCTAGAGCTGCCACCTGGCTCCCCTCTCCCTCTGTCGAAGGACAGAAAACCTCACGCACACCCCAGCTTTGCCTACATTGCTCTGGTAAGCTATTATGCTTATTACTCTGGACATCAGCACAAGCCTGTGTGGAGCTTTCGTTGAGCTGCAGCCCCAATGTTCTACGTCCTAGACCATGAAACTTGCACCTAGATGAGCCCATCATGTTGCTAATTAACGCCTCGCCTCGCTGTTGGCACAGTGAAAGAGAAGCGGTGAGACAGGGTGAGCGTTCTGCCTTCCTGTGTGATTGAATGCAGAGTGCTTCATCCCATGATTGAAAACCCCGGCAATAAATTTGTGGTGGAATTGCTCAGACACAGCTGTTCATTTCTTCTGCATTGCCAGTCTATCGCCTAACGACTGCCCACAGTACACCTGCACATGGCCTGGGATGAATAAACATGATACCAAGAGATACCACATATCCACCTGAGCCATCAGCCATATAAATGAAGGAGATTTAGGCCTGTGCTTGAGAGCTGCACAGCTGCAGGCACAGGTGTGCATGCAAATGGGACATTTGGGTGGCAGGAGCCTTTACAGCTGCTCCGCACTTATAAACTGGAAATACATCTGGTGCATAAGGGATAGGGTGAGTGCCTGGCAGGCTGGGGTGCTCTGCCCTCCCCTGGCAGGCAACTGACAGAGACCCCTCTGGGCTTTGGCGGAAGAGTTTCCTTTAGCTGTACCTGAGTGTGCTGTTGGGGTTTTATGGATGTGAAGCCGGGCAGGACCACTGTGAACATCTAAACTGCCTGCGACACAGGCTGCCGGATTTTCCTGAGTGACTCGTTGCTTGGACAAGATCCTATCTGTTAGAAAAATATCAATATTGATTTTAAGCTGGCCAGGAGTTGAGGAACCCCCACAACTTTTGGTAGGATGTTCCATTAGTCAAGGAGCACATTTTAAACAGGGAGGCTAATTATTTCTAGGCTGAATTTCTTGCTTCAGCTGCCAGTTAGGCCTTTCTCCTCTGGAGCAGAGAGCCCATTGTTAGGTGTTTCTAGATACTTGGACAGTTTAAGAGATGCTGTGATCAGTGCAGGTTTGTTATGCTAAATGGAGCGAGTTCTTTGAGCCTGAGAGAAAACAGGTTTTCCATCCCTTCATTCATTCTTCTGGCCCTTCTCTGAACCAGCTCCTGCTGATCAACGTTCTCCATCCTTAACACAAGAACTAGGGGTCACCAAATGACATCAATAGGCAGCAGGTTTAAAACAAACGAAAGGAAGTATGGCTTCACACAAAGCAGTCAACCTGTGGAACTCCTTGCCAGAGGATGTTGTGAAGGCCAAGACCATAACAGGGTTTGAAAAAGACCTAGATAAATTCTGGGAGGACAGATCCATCAACATCTACTAGCTGGGACGGTGTCCCTGGCCTCTGTTTGCCAGAAGCTGGGAATGGATGACTGGGGAGGGATCACTGGATGATTCTCTGTTCTGTTCATTTGTCTAGAACACCTGGTATTGGCTGCTGTGGGCAGACAGGACACTGGGCTGGGTGGACCTTTGGGCTGTCCCGGTGTATTATGGTGAGGTTTCTGGAGGCCACAGAAGTAACACTGCCAGCCCCACTGGCCAGCCAGAAGCCACACAAGCAAACCCACAGACTTCCCAGCTGCTGCACCAGCCCAGACCAACAACCTCCAAACCTCTCCTCAGGTGGGAGGTTATTAAACCTATTTGACCTACACCACACAGATTGTTCCGGGCCCCAAAGGGTCCTGCCACAGTCCTGGGTCAATATACACTTGGATCTTACCCAGATTACCACTTCTAGCAATCCTCCAGATCTAAACCTAAAGGTTTATTAACAAAAAAGAAAGAACAGGGTTAGAGAGAAGAATTTTTAAAGTGATACTTTACATGCATCCGTTACAGATATTGATAGTAATCAAGGCTGTGGGGCCGCAGGTGTGTTTCAAATGGAGACAGCTCCCAGCTGTCAAATCTGATGGGTCTGTAAGTGCTAAGCAACGGGGTTTAGCTCAGCCCACTGGCTGGGCCTGCCCTGTGCCATCAGTGTAAGACTGTGACATAGGCACCCAGGCTGATGGTAAATCTGAGAACGGGGTGGGGAACCTACAGCCCATAGGCCAGATCTGCCCCACCACTGGCCTGGATCTGCCCACAGGCTCAGGGCTGAGCCTTCCTCCACCGCACCCCCCGCAGGACAGAGCCTACCCTGGCCTCACCCAGACTGGGGAAGCACAGCGGTGGGCTGAGAGCCTGGGTGGGGCCCACAAATTCTACTACCCCAGGCCCACAGAAAAGTTAATCTGACTTGAAAGAAGCCCTGAACCTTGGCCCCCCGCCCCCTCCACTGGGCTGGAGCGCAAGGGGAGTGGGACATCGGTGAGGGCCAGGTCCTCCGGTCTGGGGGATTCCCTCTCTCTTTTGTGTGGCCCCGACTGATCTTTCTAGGGGTCTGCGGCCTCTGACCCAAATGAGACCCCCCACGCCTGGCTTGGAGCGGGGGGAGGGCTAGAGGCAAGTGGCATACTTCTCTCACTGCTCCTCTCCGCAGCCAGGGTCAGCCGCGGGCCAGCACCACCGCTGAGAGCTGCAGTGAAACTGCCTGCACCCTCAGCCAGCTGCAGCAAAGGACCTGCCTCTCTGCTGTCCTGGACTTCTCACCCCACCTTCGGCTCCTGGGTCTCAATGCTGGCTCTCGCCTTGGTGCTGTTCCTGGCCTCTGCTTACCACTGTTCTGACCACTGGACACGACTGCCCTAGCCCCATTGTGACAGAAGGTACCAAAAGGAAGCAAGGACCTAATGCTACTTCATGAGGGCAGGGATCTGTCCCAGCAGCTGTGGGTCTGAGCAGGATATGGGTGGGGGAGTTCAGACCAGCTGCACATCAGTAGAGTTCTAGTCTGGTCACCCAACTAGTCACCCATCCTGATGTGCACTTTGACCGTTTGGTGGCCACAGATGATAGAGTCCAGGGGATGGGTTGGGAATGAACTAGGCCACTGGACTTCCACGGGAGTTGTATTTACTTCCTGCAGGCTCCTTGACTGTTAGTGTGTATCAGCCTAAGGCTGGGATTTTCCAACTCCGGCTCACAAAACAAAATGTTGCATTGGTTTTTTTGGCAGTCAGAAACTTCATGAGCCAACAGGAGCCACTTCTTCTGCCTTATGCTCTGGCCAGCTGAAAGCACTGCACGTACCTTCCCATGCCTCTGAAGGACAGGCCTGTGACTGGGATACTGGACCGGGAAATGGGGGCCAGGAACCCTCCCTTTCTCCCTCTTGTCTAGTTAGACTGTGAGCTCTCCAGGCTGGGCTTGTGTGTACCATGCTTCGTGCAGTCTGCGTGCTCAGGGCCAGGGTTAGCAATGGATTCCTTGACTGTGCAACTGCTGCAACCGATGATGCACTGGTGATGCTCACAAGGCTGACAATGGAGAAGAGATTTGCCTGGGGGAATTTCTCAGTTTTGCAGGGAAGCAACTTATCCTCCCAGAGATATTCTTTTACAGAATGCTCTGACCCAAACTTTTCAGGCACATTTACATTTGTATTCAGTCCACAGTATGAAGCACTGGGGGCCAGACCCTGCCTCCTGTTGAAGGAAGCCTTTCCTCTGCAGTCACTTACGCTGCCTGTAGACGGCTGAGAGCACAATACCTATTCTTTTCTCTCGCCGCAGAACTGTCAATTATTTATTTGTTATAAATATTAAATTTAGAATTTGCATTCTTGGAAAAATGCTGCCTTTTCATGCGAGTCCCTCGAGGCGGCCCTGCTGAGCGATAGCTGCTGATCTCAAAAGTTGCCTGGGACTTGGATCCCTTCTCTGCAGCAGTCAGCCTGGCTCAGAAAAGTTGGCTTTCAAAAGAGTATTCTTCTGAGAATGGACAAGCGTTTGAAACATGACTTTCAAAGTAATTTACATAACAAAGTCACATATCAGACTCAGTCTCATAGAGAACATTACCACCATCTCATCCCAAACTCCATCACTCACAGCAGAAGGCTCACCGAAATCCTTCTGTCTATTTTTAAAGACACTACAAGACAGCTGTTTCTGTCTCTCTCTCGCTCTCTTTTTTGGAACCTTCAGATTCACAGAAACAAATGTGATTTTCAAGTTTGTGAGTTTCCTACTTCAGCATGGTTGACTAATTTCTCAGGTGGGTTCCTCAACCAGAAGAGAATTGCTTTGAAATATTGGGCCATGGTCTTGTGAGCTACGAAGGTGCGCGTAATCAGAGATGTGGCTGGACACCTTAACATGCTTTCCCCAAGCGCCTTATCTCAGAATTGGTTTGAGGAAGAAATTCCAAATGTTCTGTGGAGCGTATCTCCAAAACGAGGTTGCTTTTGGCTATTTCTGGAAGGCTACGTGGATGTGAATTTCACCTGGCTGAGAATGTCCACTGAGGAATTTATTGTTCACGTGAAAACATGGGGACAATCGGAGCGGTCCATGAAGTCAGTGGCAATCATGCACACACAGCTGGCATGAGTATACTGGCATGACTATCAGGCTATATTGTAAGCTCTCCGTCGGAGATATGATCTAGGGGAAGATGAGAACCAAGCACACTTAACAGTCCTCCTCCTCATGATACTGTACTTCATGACTTTAACAATCCTATGCATAATACATCGCCTTTCATCCAACCATCCAAAAGTGCTGTGCAAGCGTTCCTTACCCCACCTTTCTGGCAGAATCCCCTTGCATTGGGATTGCATATTTGAGCTCTCTCACATTGCAAGTGTCAGAAGCTGCAAAAGGACTCACTGAAGCCTCTAGTTTTGGGGGCTTTTTTTTTTTTTGTCAAGAAAGACGAAGAAAAGTTGTTTGTGGACCCAAAACAACTGTTTTAGATTTTTATATTCTGGTTCAGACCAGAATGAACAAAGCTCCAGTCAACATCTAGATGAACCAACAGAGGGAGAAAAGCCACCTGGGAATTTGTGCTGCCCTCCTTTGAGAGCCTATTCTGCAGACCAGAGAGCAAAGCAGGAGTTGGGGGTAGAGATGGAGCCTCGCAGCTGTCACTCCCCTTACTGCCAAAGAGAATCCAGCCGCAGGGCAGCGGGGAGCCCCACAGAGCCAGTTCATTCACAGGTTTTTCTCTTTCTTCTGACTATGGCCTTGCGTAACCCACAAGACCCCTGACAGCAAAGTAATGGGGGTGGAGCAGAAGAGGGCACGTGTTTGAGGTTATAGAATCATAGAATTCTAGGGCTGGAAGGGACCTCATGAGGTCAACAAGTCCAGCCCCCCTGCCCAAAGCAGAACCAGCCCAGCTTAATCATCCCAGCCGTGGCTATGTCAAGCCAGGACTTAAACCTCCAGGGATGGAGATTCCACCACCTCACTCTGTAACTCATTCCAGTGCTTCACCACCCTCCTGGGGAAATAGTTTTTCCTAATATCCAACCTACACCTCCCCCGTCTAACTTCAGACCATTGCTCCTTGTTCTGCCATCTGTCACCCCTGAGAACAGCCTCTCTCCATCCTCTTTAGAGCCCCCTCTCAGGAAGTTGAAGGCTACTATCAAAGCGCCCCCTCAGTCTTCCCTTCTGTCACACAAGCAAGTTAAAATCTTGAGTGAAGCTCCATCACTGGGCTCTCCCCATGCACCATTCTGGACGATTAGAGGCCTGGTAGCTGATGAAAGTCCAAGCCAGTTGTTTCTGGGGATCCCCAAACCCCAGCTGCTGTCACAGAAAAGCATCTCTGCTCTGAAAAGCATCTTCGCAGCTGCCAGATTCAAGAAGCCAGGTGCATTTCCAGTGCTACCTGCACTCCACTACTCCACCCACACAGTACAACTGGGAAAGACAACAGCAGGCACTGGGGACTGGGTAATGCCACCCAAGGGAGCTGAGCTACAAGCCTCCTTCCAGGGATTTATAAATGGCCCAGAAGAGTAAGCTGTCAGGGGAGAGGAACAACCAGAGACATGGATGCAGCTGATGGAGCGTGGCTTGCATCAAGCAGTGGGTGCTTTGAGGGAGAGGGAAAAAGACATGATGTGAGACTGAATGGACCTGCAGGCAGGGAGCCTGGCACAGCACACGGCAGTCCCATTCAGAGAGCTAACGGTGGGAATAAGTTCCCCTCTGCATACAGACAGACAGTCCCCAATCCCAAACTGGCTTAAGACGTTTGCAAACATCACTTGACAACATGGGTGAGAACCACTTCCCAGTCCACACAGCCAAGCAATGAATCCCCTGAAAAACAAGCCGGGGGGAACTACCAGGTGTGGAGTAGGGAGAGGACAAGGACAAGGGCCGTGCATTGCAAAAGTTAGGTGTGAAGGCGAAAGAGGCACAGATGACAGTAGCTGAGTTTGACGAGCAGGGGTTATGGGACAGGCACAAAACATAGTGTGCGTTAAGGACAGGCCACACATTTCACTCGCTTGCTTTAAGTGTCAGAGGGTTGACTCAGAACGTGCAGAGAAGGCTAGGCCTGAGTTAAAGAAAATGTCTCTTTCACTATGCAAATAAGTAAGTGCCCGGAGCTCTGGATGGCTGGGCAAGAAGCTCGCACACCACGTCGCACCAAAAATGAGAGATCATAGGTTTAGAGTCATCACAACGTATGGCAAAGAGTAGAAACTGGCCCTGGAATGAGACTCGGCAGCGGTGATGCTTGGTTCCAAGAAGGAAATTAACCCACCTGTAGATGCAGGTGGATACCAGACTTGACCACCTCGTCCAGCAACTAGCAGGTACAAGTAGCAGTGCATCAGCACAAGTGCTGAGCACGTCCGCAGCACCACTTGTACGCACAGCCACTGAATACTGTACACAGGTATGGAACAGAGGCAGATGCACGATTTGTGGGTATCCAGCTGAATACAGTGATGTGTTACCTCATGAGAACCCTTAAGTCAACTCCGCCGCCATTGCTACCTGTCCTGTCTAATGCTGCCCCCGCCGCTGATACACTGAGCTGCTGCAACGTTCCTTGAAACTCAGTGACTCCAGGGAACCAGATCTCTTCCTACGCACCGAGAGCTTGGCAATCCCCACCCCCAGCCCCTGTGCAGCACTGCAAGGCCTGCAGGCCTTTCTGGGAATGTTTGGTTAACCTCATGCGATCAGGCTACAGTCGGGGAGGCTTGCAAACCAGACTGGGCTGAGCAAGACTTCAAAAACAAGCACCTCGTGCCAGATCCCTCCCCGAAGGCCCCTGGGTTTGACCATCCAGACTCGGAATCAAATCTGAGCCAGCTGTGGGAGATGTGAGGATCTAATGCAGAAAGGAGAATCAAGGACTCCCTGGCATTGTTCCCTCTAATTTTTGTCCATGAGTGGGATAAATTTTGTTGTGTGCACAGGCATGGGCAGATGCACACCACCGGTAGAAACCCAGGCTGCCGGCTGTGGGTGCTCTGCTCATCAGCTGATGGCACCTGACTTGCTCCTGGGTGGCCACCCAAGTGCTTGGTTTACAGGGAATGCTGCGCCCTGGAATGTGACTGCAGCTGCCCCCGACAGACCACTGAACACATCACCACCCACTGACCACTTTATAAGTGCAATAAAAGCATTGCTGCAATGCATTCTGCTGCTTCTGGGGTAGCCATGTGGCTCAATCCACCTCAGGTGAAACCCTAGTCTCTGCTCTGTGCCAGCCGAATGAGAGAGGAAGGCCACCCACGGCCATTTGCTCCATTCTTCATCGCTGATGAGCGTAACTGGGATTTTGATGTGCTTTGATGCATTGAAGCTCTTCAAAGGGATGAAAGGAAAGGCCCACAAGATGGAGGTGAATGCCAGTCATATTCCTGGGTTCTTGGTTCATGATTCCAGAGTTCCTGTCAGATAACTAGGTCTGACGTTTCTGGGTCTGAGATTGTCCATGACATGAACATCCCTGGAGCTAGCAGCAGAAGCTGCTGTCCCACAGAAGACAGGAGCTCTTGAGGTGACTTTGCAACTGCAGTCTGGACAAGCCTTGCCATGGGAAATGCCATGAGGCCACCCCTCAGGCTCGGCCCTGGGAGCTGGTGTCAAGCGGAACATAAAACCAAGTGGACTTTTGCAAGGCCCAGGCATCTGTCCGTCCTGACTGAATGACACAGGCCTCACGGAGGTGGGCGTGTGGAGGCAGATGGAGATGGATGTTGGTAGGATGAGGGGTTCATTCCACTCTGATGCTGCCATGAACAGAACTCTCAGAAGAGTCCGCAGCAGCACCTTGTCCTTGCAGCTCGGTCGAGCTGAACAATCACTCATGCAAGGTGGAAGTCGCTGCCATCCAGAAGAGGGCCTTTCACCTCAGGAACTTGACTTCGCTATTTGATCCCCAAGGAAGAGTCACCTGGCTTGCTACGTCCTGCGCCCCGGACCCAAGAACACACAAGTATGGGGAGGGGGCTCAACAGCCCCTGTGGGATTTCAATGGCCGGGCAGGACCCTGCATGAAACAGACGGGGGCCTTCGAAGGCTCAGGATCCTTCTGAACCAGGCTGCGTGCTGTGATGAGTTTTGTTTTGAGGCATGACCTGAACCCTAGTAACAGTGGTGAGCTGGGAATAAGTGTGTTTAGAGACAGCATGGTGATGTGGGGGGAGGGGTGGGGAGAGCATGGTGGTAATGGGGTGATCCAGGACCATCCAGGTGCTGCCAGTGGTGCCTGGTTGTCTTGGAGAAGATGCCGCTGCTGCCTTTGCAAAGCCGCTGCCCTTGCACCTCGCTGACCTGAAGTGGCATATGGAGAGATTTCCGCCTCTGGAATCTTACTCTTTGTTACCGTGGGCAGTCTTTAAGGAATCCTTTGTGCACTCTTGATGGCCAGACCAGCCACTGCTCCCGGCTCCATGTCCGAACCATCCGCCTGACCTGCCTCCGCAGCTAGAGCTGTGATTTTGGGTGGTGCGTTAGTTGATGAGACTGAAGGAGAATGCACACGTGTTGGATGGGACCAGGTGGCGATGGCACTTTCTGGACATTGCTGGTGATTGGTCGCTAAGTGGTGTGTTTGGCTTTACTGAACTGTGGATTCACAGGCTTCTGCGGTGTTTGGGCAGGTGGTGGTTGTACTGGAGCAGCACATGCACTGGTGCCAAGCCAGCCCCTTGGACAAAGAGGCTAGAATCCTGCAGTGCATCACAAATTTCTCGTCTGATTGCACCCAGACTAGCTTTTTTCAACTCTCCATTACCCACCAGCCCTGATGGTCCTTAGGAGCTGCTTCCCCTGGGACACTAGCTGCACTGGGAGAAAGAAGCCCTTGCCTTAGGCGGTTACCCGGACCACCCAGCTAAGCTAGGTAACAACGGCAGTGTCTGTCCTCCTGCTGGGTGGGTGCAGGTCTTCTGCTACTGGGGTTCTTTCACCTTTGGAAGGTCAGTGTAGTTTCCGAAGCATGTGTTCCCCACAGACCAATCCCCACAGTACAGAAGGGTCCAGAGGGCCAGAGGCCAAGTGCTCAGAGAGGGGATTAATGAGGTTGCTCTTTCCTAAGGGGAAAAGATGGGCGAGGAAGAGAATTGCCTGGGGATGGAGACAAGAAGCAGATCTGGTTGCCACATGGCTCCCAGGGTTCTGGCCTTTGGGCGTCACCCTCAGAATGCACACGAAGCACCACACCTGCTGGGGCGCTCAGAACCAAACCCAAGTGTGGCAGAGAAACCGCCTCTCGCTCACCTCTTCTGCGCTTCCCTGGAGACCCCGGCTGTCTCATGCAGCTAACAAACACGGAGAATGTCCTTCCCAATTACGATGCTAAACACCACGACAGAGGCATTATCCCAGTGCGGGGGAGCACAGTGGCCTGGACACTCTGTGGGGGCCCCTTATTCTCATCAGTTTGCGGCCAATTTCCCTGAGTCACACAGAGGTAATTAAATCTTGCTGGGGTGTTCAAAAGCAAAGCTTAAGGGAGGCGGGCATTAAGGGAGTTGTGTTGAATATTCTTATCTCCTCCTGTCTCCAAATTAAGCATGCTTATTCATTTCCTGCACCCTCCCTTACACGAGCCATAACGAAACTGCCAATTAATTGCCTGTCCAGATCAGATGAGCATCCCCCTACACCGTGCCACATTGAGTTCCCCTCCCTCCTGCCTGTAATTTAATATTTCTGCTTAGAAAACAGATTGGTATTCATTGGAAAATCACTCTGTCATTGTTTAACTCGCCCTCCGTGCGAGAGGCGCGGGAATGGAATTGGCACTGTGTCTGACTGGCTAACTGCAGGCTGGAAGAGCAAGAGACGAGGGTCTGAAACCCGGAAGCCGTCAGGTCTAGCTCTCTCACAAAGATGGACGGCTCTCTCAGTGTACAAGCCAGCTGTCAGTCAAGCTGGGGTTCCATTGCTTGTGGGGATGTGGCACAAGCTGTCTGAAAGCACACATACACCCTGGTGTCAACAAAGGACTGACCAGGGCACCCACAGTTCGGGTGGGGGGAGCAAAAGGGGTCGTTGCCCTTTGGACCAGCAATTTGAAAGGGTCCAGCATCCCGGGCCCTTTATTCCATTGCCAGACCCCTGTGTGGCACTGCTGGGACAGCATTAAAGGCTGGCTGGGGGGAGGTGCAGCCTGGTCCAGGTGGTGGTGCCTTTAGTCTCCCATTCTGCCCAAGGCCCTGCTCCTTCCCAGGAGGCTGAAGCCAAGCTAACCCCTCCCCCCGCCCCCCCGAAGCACACACATTGCCCAGAGTCCAGCCAAGCCTGCTCCAGCCTTGGGACTGGCTGCAGGTGTTAGAAAACTATTAGCCACTAAACAATTGTTTGCCATGTGGGGACTGGAAACAAAATGTTTGCATGGCTCCCTCGTGTGCAGAAGGTGTGAGCAAGAGGTTTACAGTTCACCTTGGAGATGCTTTGAAGCTCACATATACCACAGACTGATTTTCTGCACCCCAGTAGGGGAGTAGTCCTCAAAGAGAGGAGGGGGGTACAGTCAGAAGAGACAAGGACTTCCCCATTGCCACCTCCTTCTCCTTATAACTCTCTGAAGGGCACTGACCTAAGGGGAGTGGTCCCCAGCAGAAAGGAAATCCAGCCTGTGAACCGCCTGCTGCATTGGGTGGGCTGAGCAAGCAGCTGGCTTCCAATTTTGCTTAGCTTGATAAAGTCTGGGACTTAGACTGTGGTTTTAGCCTTTTATTTTCTTTTGTAACTGATTCTGACTTTTATGTCTGGAGCTCTCATAATCATTTCCAATCTGTCTTTCTCTAGTTAATAAATTTGTTTCATTGTTTATCTAAACCCATGGGCTTTTGGTTGAAGCATCTGGGAAATCTCTACCCGGGTTAACAAAAGCTCTTGCATGTTTATTACCCTTTGATGGAATACCAAAAGCTTAATGAGCTTATACGTTTTTGGGTTTTTTGGGTTTTTTTTTTGGGGGGCGGGGGCGGGGGCACGGACCATGAACAGTATAAAATGCACGTTCCTGGGATGCAAAGCTGGGATGGAGGGGCGGGGATCGAGGTTGTTTAGCTGGGAGAGTATTCTTGTAACTGGGCTGGGTGAACCTTCAAATGCGGATGGCTGTGTGAGAGCAGCACCTGGGAAGGCTGCTTGTCACTAGCACAGCTGTGTAAAAGGCTCCCTAGCTGGGCACTGAAAGGGACACAGGGCCTCAACAGTACAGCCTGTGCCTTGGGGGATGTGACACCTCTCTCAGGGTCTGAGAGCCCAGACTCCAGCGCTAGCTGGACTCTGCACTTGATAATTTTACTTTCATAATGTGAGTCTCACAAGCCTAAGTCAATTGACCAGGCTCTGGGCCATGCTGCCATGAAGGGGGTTTGGAGTGTAGACGTACCGGTGGGGGAGCTCATATTGCTCCTGCACTTGCCCTGTAGTTAAGCACTGGGTTACAAGCACCAGGACTGCCCATCTCTGCAATGATGAGGGCTGTGCTCTGGCCCCTGGCTGTGCACTCATCCACTGGGTGGCTTCCCCTGACTGCTTGGAGTCCATTGCAGAGAGTGGAGGGTGCCTGGGGTTCTCTGCTCAGTGTCTCATTGTGACCCTCTTATCTACACTCCCATGCCAGTTTGTTCTTTTGTCCCCTGGGCTTAGCTGCGTCTGTGTTCCCTGCCTCCTTTCTCACCTCAATAGCCGGGCCTTTCCGTCTTGGGAGTGCTGCCGGCCAGCCTCACCTGCTCGTCACCCCTGCAATGGCTCAGCCCAGCCAAAGGAATGCACCCAGAGCCAGGGCACGTGCAGACCTCAGAGGCATTTCACTTACACTTCTTACCCTTCACGCGAGCCCCTTGACAGACCGGTGCTGGTGCTCATTTAGGAACAGAAGCAAAGACCTTGCTGAATTACCCTGGTACATAGCCACAAAAACGCACCGCTGGGAGACAGCTGAATGTCTCCTCTGCAGAGCCGTAATTGCGTTCCTTTCCTGGAGTGCATGTTCGTACTTAACAACAATAGATGAGCATCCACGTCTGGCACCAATTAAGAAATATTCTTCATAAAAAATGAAGTGCCATCGAAACAAACTGCTCTCCAAGGCTTCAGTTCTATTTGAAGATAAATGTGCTTTCCCCACATCTCAGTGGCAGGGCTTGGAGATCTGTAGCAGGGTACTGAGTTATTACAATTTAGCAATCCTTTATGCATGAAAATCTACAGCTCGCAATCAGACCGCTCCAGCCACTGACTGAGCTGAGCACAAGGCATGATGACAGTCCAGGGCCACTGTACTAAACACCCGCTAATAACTCCATTTCTGAGCTCTGAGAACTCTCAGGGCTCCCAGCCCCTCTGGAATTGCTCAGAAGGAGACAGGGCTTGCTGCACGCTCTGAAGGCATTGGGAGGAAGGAAGTTGGTAGCAAAGGCCCTTCTTAAGGACGGGCTGGCTGGTGGCTGAGAGCATAGCTCGGGGATGTGTACCTCACAGTGCTCCACGAGAACAGCTCTCGTGGCCTCAGGGGGCCAATGCATGGATGACAGGAACCCGCACTGAGCCAGAAAGAACAGGTCTCCCTGGTCGTGCCAGGCCCAGGTGGAAAAGGGGCTGTGGGCTTCAGGTGCTGCCCCAGCATTGGTTAGGCTGTATCAATACTTCACTGTTGTGAACCTTCCTGGCACGTGCTGGAGCCCTTTCCCCCTTGCACTGATACAGTCTTTGCTTTCTCCTGCCCGGGGGGCGGGGTGTCTCCCAAGTTTTTTTTAATGGTTTTTGGTCCTGTGTGGGTGGAGCCCCAGCCTACCCCCAGACTTCATTCAGACCCTTCGTTGCACTGTCCCAGCTGGGTTATACACAACGGCGGCCTCTTGTTGGTTTCCTGATGGTTCTCTGACCTGCCTGTCTTCTAGGGGTGTCCTCACACATGTAGAAAATGCAACTGCATGGGCCACCCACAAATCTGTGGCACTGCTGGGTCTTAACGTCCACCCATCCCCCTCTTCCTCTCCCTGTTTTGTGGCTGCTGCAGCCTGATGAGCCTTCCTCTGGAGAGGACCTAGTTAATCTAGTCCTGGGAAAGAGTCGCTCGAATGGGCATGAAGCCATTCAACAGGCATTTGCCACCCCCCAAATATAGCCTGTCAGTTTCTGATTTTATTGTGTCAGTCCACAGGACCTTACCTTAAAAATTGTTCCAAAAATATTTCAGCCGTGTGTGGCAGAAGATTATAAGATCACGTCTCTAAAAACTGCCACCCTCCCCATGCCCCAGCTGCCATCGGGCCTGGGGCCCAGTCTAACACTACAGCCAAGGGCCCCAGAAGTCCTGACGATGGCCTGGCTCTCCTCACTGACAGATTTCAAAGGGTGAGTGAATTGGTTTTAAACTACAGCCAGAGCCGCCTACAGGGGTTTAACAGGCGAGTGATCTCTCTGGCTTTCACCACGTAGGTTCACAAACTACCACCACGTTGCATCTCCTGGCAAAGTCATAAACCACCGGGTTTGACATGGGAGCAATGCAAACCGGCGGATGTCACAGGAATTTGATGCTAACCCACAACCTGCCATTGGTGCAGCTGGGATTGGATTCAGGTACCTTGGGAACCCCACTGCAGCAATTTGTGAACCTGGGCTGTAAACAATCCCAAGCCAGCACTGTTACAGAGAGGTCTGCTTTGGCGGAGAACATTTTGTGTACTTTTAGCAGAACCCTTTCAGCCCAAGCCTACCTCTGCTGGGGCTCACAAAACCAATGGGGAGGGTGTATCCTTGTCCAAGTAGACTTCCCACCTCGCTCTTACGCCCTTCGTGTCTCTCTGCTCCTGGGGAGGCAGATTGTTTGAGGCACTCGGTATTGTTCTGGTTTTTGATTTTTATGACCTTGGTAAGATTTTGTGGCAGGACTGGAGAATCCCTATGACAGTCCAGCCCCGTTGACTTGGCAGTTAGTAAGCTCTACAGCTGTTTGATGGCACTTCTGTGAAACACATTTGGTTGTTGTCATTCGGTCTGCTTCATGCTACAGCTGCCTGCCACAGAAAACAGGCCAAAAGGCCTAAGTAGCCCTGGATTCCTAGAGTTTCTGGCAAATCTATCCACCAACCTCTTGTTCTAATCCCTCTTCTAACATGCCTGTGTTGACTCACTTTTTGTGGGTATCTTAGTAGAAATGATTGTTGTTTTGTTTTGTACACGCACATACAAGTCATATGGGGTAATCTCTTGTTTATCTGGTATATGATCATCCAGAATTCCCAAAGAACCAGCATAACTCTGGCAAACCCTGAGCCATGATGTGGCTACCCCATTTTTTTCCAGCTGTCCCCACTAAAAGGTAAGTGGGGCAGTGGTTGAGCAGGAGGTCATCCTGAGGGGCAGGGGCAGGGGAGCTGAATTTTCTAATGTGGGGAGCACCGACCCCTTCCTGTACCTCCCCCCAGCTGCTTTCTCTTAACTGGAATATTTGAATATCTGGCAACCTCCCAGGCCCAGGGTTGCCGGAGATGAAGGCGTTGCTGCCTCGAGGAACACAGTCTGCAAGATGCAAAGCTGCAACCCACATAACAAACCCTCTGCAAAACAGCACAAATTATGCAATGAAAAGCCAGCCCCTCATCCTAACTTCAGGGGGCCAGCACTGCAGAACACTGGAAGGACTTCTCGTTTATGAGGGCTGCTCAGATGGGAGCGCCATTGTTACCAGCATGAGCAGAGCTCAGCCTGATGACTCAGCAGACCTCGCTGCTACTCATTAAAACAAACAAAAACCCAAACAAACTTGGGTCATTGGCTTTGTGCTGCAGTTTTTCTGAATCATCGCCTTAGACTCTGACAGGCAAATAGCCAATGCTTCAGTCCACTCCTGGCAACTCCCTGTCCCTGGGGCTGTGCCCAACGACACAGCACTTCTGTCCCTGCAAAAAACTTTGGCTCAGCCACTTAAATACTCACAGTGCTCCAAGGAGCATTCAAGATGATGGATGTGAGTTGGAGCAGTACCATTGGCAGGGTTTCCTTTCCTTTTGTACACAGGCCACCTCCTTCTGACATGCACATCAGATTGCTGTATCAATAACTAAAAATGCAAAAACTTAGCAGGCACACAGTGGGAATGCAGGAATTCCACCAAAGAGTAAAAGCGTTTCTACAAACTGTGGCAAACAGATGATGCTGTTCCTATGCTTTGCAGACGTACATTAGAAGTTCTATCACTAATCAATGGAAAGTCTGCAGGGTATCTGAAGTTTGCTTTCAGAAGTCTTAAAAGAGCAACGTTCCAATGTGGAAACTAAAGCCCTGAACCACCAAGATAGAAAATCAGCCTCCTGCTGATGGCATCTGACCCAGATAATGAAGATGAACACACATCAGTCTGCTCTGCTTTGGCTCATTATCAAGCAGAACCCATCATCAGCCTGGGCGCATGTCTTCTGGAATGGTGGTTGAAGCATGAAGGGGCATATGAATTTTTAGCACATCTGCCAGGTAAATATCTTGCAACACCAATAAGAATAGTGGCATGTGAATGCCTATTCTCACTTTCAAGAGCCAGAGTAAAAAAGAAGTGAGCAGCATTATCTCCTGCAGATTGTAACCAAACTTGTTCATCCGAGCAATTGGCTGAACAAGAAGTAGGACTGAGTGGACTTGAGGCTCTGAAATTTTACACTGTTTTGGTTTTGCATGCAGATTTTCTTGTACCCAGTTCTACCTTTGCAAGTTCAACTTTCATGATAGAGACTTCACTACAGTCTTGTATTAGAAGAATTACAAAATACTGTTGTTTTTTCCAGTGCAAATATTGCAATCAAAATATAAAATGAGCACTATGAACTTTGTATCCTGTGTTGTAATTTAAATCAATATTTTTGAAAGTGTAGAAAATATCCAAAAAATGTAAAGAAATGGTATTCTATTATTGTTCCAGAGCACAATTAATTGCATAATTAGTCACAATTAATTTTTAGTCGCTTGACATCCCTCATAACTACCAAAGTACTTAGGCACCCTACAGATTGCATCCTTCACTCCTAGCCATGGCTCTATTAGGTTTTGTCTTGTGGTAGGGAGTCTTATTAATGTGTGAATGCAAATTGTTGCTTCTGTATGAATTCACTTTGGGTTTGTGTTAATAACCAGGATCTTAATAAATCTCCATTCAGAAGTCATAGATGTGGAAACAAAAGCTTTGCTGAAGTCAAGGTATCTCACATCCACTGACTTCTCCATGTCCACAGAGCCTGTTACCTCATCATAGAAGCTAGTCAGACTGGTCAGGCACGACTTGCCCTTGGTGAATCCGTGCTGACTACTTTCGATCACTTTCCCTTCTTCCAAGTGCTCCAGAATAGATTCCTTGAGGATGCCCTCCATTATTTTCCCAGGTGCTGAGGTAAGGCTGACCAGGCTATAGTTCCCTGGATTGTCCTTCTTTCCTGTTTTAAAGATGAGCACTACATTTGCCTTTTTCCAATAATCTGGAATCCCTCCCGATCTCCAAAATCTTCAAAGATAATGGCCAAAGGCTCAGCAATGATGTCTGCCAATTCCCTCAGTACCTTTGGGTGCATTAAATCCAGACCCATGGATTTGTGTACATCTAGCTTTTCTAAGCAGCTCTTAACTTGTTCCTTCCCTACCAAGGTCTGCTCTCCACCTTCCCATATTGTATTGTCTAGCACTGTATTGTGGGAGCTGTCCTTGACGGTGAAGACTGTGGCAAAAAAAGCATTGAGTACTGCAGCTTTTCTTACATCATCTGTCACTAGGTTACCTCTCTCATCCAGTAACGGCCCCACACCTTCCCTGACGACCCTCTTATGCTTAACATACCTGTAGAAACCCTTCTTGTTTTCCCTCGCATCCTTTGCTAGCTGCAGTTTCAGTCTCGCTTTTTCTGTCCTGATTACTGCCCAGCATTTTCCAGCTGTATATTTATACTTCTCCTTAGTCATCTGTCCAAGGTTCCACTACTTATATGCACCCTTTTTGAGTTTAAGCTCACCAAGGATTTCCCTGGTAAGCCAACCTGGTTGCTCACCATATTTGCATTTCGCACTATGCAGTGGGATTGTTTGTTCCTGTGCCTTCAGTAAGATTTCTTTAAAATACTTCCAATTCTCCTGAATTCTTTTCCCCTTCATCTTCATTTCCCAGGGGATCCTGCCCATCAGTTCTCTCAGGGAGTCAAAGTCTGCTCTTTTGAAGTCAAGGATCTGTATGTTACTGTTCACCTTCCTTCCTATGTCAGGGTCCTGAAATCCACCATTTCATGATCGCTGCAGCCCAGGTTGCTACCCACTTCTACTTTTCCCACTAGTTCTTCCCTGTTCGTGAGCAGCAGGTCATATTGTGCACGGCCCCTGGTTGGTCCCATCTGCACTTGTACCAAGAAGTTATCCCCAACATTCTCCAAAAACTTCCTGGATTGTCTGTGTGCTGCTGTATTTGTGTCTCAACAAATGTCTGGGTGGTTAAAGTCTCCCAGGAGAACCAGGGCCTGTGATTTGGAAGCTTCTCTTAGTTGTCTGAAGAAATCCTCATCTCCCTGATCTGGGGATCTATAGCAGACACCAGCCACAACATCACCTCTGTTACTTCCACCTCTAAGCTTAACCCAAAGACTCTCACCTGGCTCTTCTCCCTCCTTATACTGGAGCTCTGAGCAATCACACTGCTCCCTCACCCAGAGCGCAACTCCTCCTGTCTGTCCTTCCTGAACCGTTTAGACCCTTCCATGTCAGTGCTCCAGCATGCGAATCATCCCACCAAGGCTCTGTTATTCCAACCACATACTGCTTAGACTGTGCCAGGGCCTCTAGTTGCTCCTGTTTGTTTCCCAGTCTTCTTGAGTTTGTGTACAAGCACCTTGTAGAAGTGGCTGGTTGGCCGACTTTCTCTTCTTCACCCAGGAAACCTACTTGGTCGTACCTGACTCCTTCCCCACTTACCTCAGGGCTTGTGTCACCATCCCCTGCCAAACCTAGTTTAAAGCCCCCTCACTAGGTTTGCAAGCCTGCCCACAAAGATGCTCTTTGCTCTCTTTGTGAGGTGTATCCCATCTCTTCCTAGCAATCCTTGTTCCTGAAACAGAATCCCATGGTCAAAGAAACCAAATCCTTCTCTGCGACACCGGCTGTGCAACCACGTGTTTACCTCTGTGATTCGACGATCCCTACGCGGACCCCTTCCTTCCACGGGGAGGATGGACGAGAACACCACTTGTGCTCCATATTCCTTGATCTTCCTTCCTAGGGTTATGTAATCCGCGTGAGCTCATCAAGGTTGCTCTTAGCTGTATCATTAGTTCCTACATGGACCCGTAGGAAGGAGTAATAGTCTGCGGGTTTGATGATTTGTGGAAGAGATTCTGTAACATCCTGGATTCTAGCTCCCAGCAAGCAGCAAACTTGTATGCAATTGTATCTAAGATACGATTTTATGTAAGGGCTTAACTACAAGTGATGGATCATGTGGTGTGTGCTGGATGGAAGCTGGAGGCATGTAGGTAAGTCTAGCAGTCAATAGGTTTCTGGTAGAGAGTGATATTGATCTGGCCATCAGTGATTTGTACTGTGGTGTCCAGGAAATGGATCTCTCATGTGGAATGGTCAAGGCTGATATTGATGGCGGGGTGCAGGTTGTTAAAGTCTCTGTGGAATTCTTCCAGAGTCTCTTTACTGTGGGTCCAAATGACAAAGATGTCATTGATGTAGCACAAGTAAAGGAGAAGTAATCAGGCATGAGAACTGAGGAATCATTGTTCTAAGTTGGCCATAAATATATTAGCTTATTGTGGAGCCATGCAGGTGCCCATAGCAGTACCACTAATCTGGAGGTATAGGTTGTCTCCCAATTGGAAATAATTATGGGTGAGAACAAAGTTACATAGTTCAGCCACCAGATTTGTTTTATCCTGGATTATAAAGCAAATGGGACCACAGTGACCCTCTCCTCCGACCCCTTGTATCTCCCAGGCCATAGACTTCCCACATGACCATTCCTGCAGATGCCTCTGGTGTTGCTTTAACACATTAAGAGGATGCCTAAGAGTGGTCCCCCAAGTGCCTAGCTCAAAAGAGCCGTTCACATCCAGGAGAAGGAGATTCAGTTCAGAGAGTGACTAGTAAGAAACCTTTGCTTTTCCTTTTTTAAGATGTTTCATGGGAATTGTCTAAACTGCCTGTTACAGACATTTCCTGATCTGAAGCGAAGCCGCTCAGAGTCAGAGGAGAAATTGTAAAAGAGTTGTGTGGAGCAGCCTTTGACAAACCCTGGAAGGCCTTTCTCTAAGCCTGCTGCAGAACCCTGCCTGAACACCAGGCAGGTCTGGGGCCCTTTCTCTGGCAATTGAGTAAAACCATGTGGTCCCCTTTTATTTTGACTTTAAATCTGTTCCCTCCTGGGCCAGACAAAGGCAATGCAATAGAGCAGAGTTAATGACACAGAAGCCATAATACAATTGTCCTGTATCTGCTGCAGCCCTAGAAGTGTGATTCTCTCTAGCCCTGTACCTTAATCTAAATGCTGACTGCTGCCTCTTTGCTTTCTCTTTCTGGTATTTTTATTGATTTTTCTTTTGATTTTTCTCTCTCTGTCTCTTTAATGATTTCTAAATGTATGATGAGCTGGTGTAGAAGGAATATTTTAGAATAGCAAAGAAAAAGAAACCACTAATGTAATGAGTTTTCAACACCTTGCTACTTTTGTTTAATTAGTGTCACTACATTGCCCCATTTTAAAGCGGCAAACATCCAGTGGCGCTGTCCGTGCCATGAGACTGTGTCCTCCAACTGTTTGTGAGTTACAGGCCATTTAAATGCCTTTTATGCAGCCCTGCAGCACGACCTAGCTCCTAAGTTGAAAAGTTCCAGTCTTATTAATCTCTCCTCATAGAGAAGCCCTTCCAGGCTGTGGTCATTTTTGTTCTCTGTACCTCTTCCAATGCCATTATATCTTTTTGGGGGTGGGTGGGACAACCACAGCTGTGTGCAATATTCAAGATGTAAGAATGCCATAGAGAGGCAATAGGATATTTTCTGTCTCATTATCTAGCCCTCTCTGAATGATTCCCAACATTCTGCTTGCTTTGTTTGAATGTCAATGTGTATTGTGTGGACATTGTCAGAAAATTATCTCGTGACTCCAAGATCGCTCTCTTGAGTGGTAACAACTAATTTAGACCCCGTCAGTTTCCCTGTATACCTGGATTATATTTATCAATGAGCATTACGCTGCATTTATCAACACTGAATTTCATCTGCTATATTGCTGCCCAGTCACATAGTTTTGCAAGGTTCGTTTGTAGCTCTTTGCAGTCCGCTTGTGACTTAACTATCTTGAGCAGTTTTGTATCATCTGCAAATTTCACTCTCACCATGTAGGCCCCTTTTTTTGTATCATTTATAAGTATGTGGAATAGGATGGTCCCGGTACAGACCCCTGGGGGACAGCACTCGTTACCTCTCTCCATTCTGAGAGCCCAGCAGGTAGTCCTGCCCTTTGCTTCCTCTCTTTAACCAAGTTAACAAGACTGGGAGTGGCTGGCTGTGTAATGACAGTGGCCGAAGTACATGAGCAGTGCCAGCATTTGGGGGCCAGGCCCATTGGGAGGGTTTAAGTTAAACTCAGACGCTCCAACAGCTCAGCAGGCGTAAGGTGCTGACGCTCCTCTAGCCCCACAGCTGCTCTGTGCTGCTGCTCCTTTCAGTGCCGGAAGGTGTGACGGGGCCCAAGGTCTCTCATCAGCAGATGCTTTCTCCAGCGCACTCCGTTCTTTACGGCCCAGCAGCTCCACACAGCCAGAACAGAGGCACAGGAGCGGTGTGTGCTTCATGCAGGGTTGCATCGGAGGCAGAACAGGGTCCTTTCTCCTACCTGGAGACATTAGCCTCTCTCCGGTGCGCCAGCACTCTGTGGTCACTGCGTGGTGTGAGCAGGACAAGCAGCTTGTGGGGCCAGCACAGAGCAGGGACCGCACCATTCTGGGAGCAGGGGACAGGTTTCAGTTTTCGGTCTGGGGCTGTTGGAGCTGAAAAGTGTGGACTGGCCACGCTTGGGCCCCGCTGGGCCTTTCCACTTGCCTTCAAGCTCTGCTGACTC
Organism: Carettochelys insculpta; assembly: GCF_033958435.1. NCBI lineage: Eukaryota > Metazoa > Chordata > Testudines > Carettochelyidae > Carettochelys > Carettochelys insculpta. Next base: position 64,802,347 of record NC_134145.1, on the reverse strand, counting down.
AGCAAGATGCGGCCCCTGTGGTGCAGCCTCAAGGAACAGCAGCACTTTGCACCATCAGCTACGCTCCACAGCACCACCACCACCCATCGTCTGCCAGCCGGGCTCCTGAGCAGCTGACATGCTGGAAGCCCACGCCAGGCGGCAGGCAAGCAGGCAGGTGCTGAAACTGCCTGGCGGGAAGGATCCCTGTGAAACTTGGTTCCCACCAAAATTTCATTCAAATCAGCACGTGCCCGGGCAATGCCTTGCGTCTGACGGGCTGTTTTGTTTTCCCCAAGAGGAAAACGTCACTTCGGCAAACATGCTGTCCCGTACGGCCCTCTGAGCAGCGTTCGCAGGGCACACAGCCCGCAGCGCGACGTGGCTGAAGGCTGAGCACGAAGGTGCCAGGAGTGGCAGTGAAACAATTTGGACCAGAGCATCGACAGGAAAGGGCCGGGGTTTTACCTCAAAAATGAATCACAATTAAAATGTCTTGAGACAGCAGTGATGACTTAACAGTCCGAGCACGACCACTGACAGGTGAGCCAAGCAGAGCTGGGTGGACAAGGAATCCCAGAAGATGAGGGTTGGAAGGGGCCTCAGGAGGCCATCTAGTCCAGGCTCCTGCTCAATGCAGCACCAACCCCAGCAATAGACTGGATTCTCTATCCTTAATGGTCATCTCCTTGGGCATCCAGTCAGATAAGGGACAGGCCTTCACGCCAGACTCCAGTCCTCCTTTGTTGTGTTGCTGCAGCAATAAAGATGTTGCGCTAAAGATGTCCCCACAAGGTGAGAAAAGACAGCCAGAGGAGATATATTTACTCTCCTGTCACTGGGGCTCTTGCGACACACACACCTGGAAATAGTCATGAAAAGTGGTTCTGTGTGTCACTGAAGTAGATTGACTGACGGTGCAGGTGAGTGTAGACAAGGCCTCGGTGAGACTACTGCTGCAACAGAGGCCGACGAATTGGGCGGGGTTCAGCACACAGCCAGGAGCAGAGTGCATCGCCTGGAAAACCCGACTCTGAGGAGACTGAGGGCCTTTACTGTAGCTGTGAGAATGTGAACAGGTGTCTTGATTGCAGGCTGTGACTGGCTGTGGGGGGAGTGAGTTCTGGCAGTAGAAGGCACCGATAACCGCAGAATACGATCCAAGGCAGGACAAGTCGAGTTCAATTCAGCTCTGAAATACGGTGCACAGGGTTCGAAGGAAATTACCCACTGGAACAATTCACCCAAGGGTGCGACGGAATCCCCATCATTTGCCCCCCTTGAGTCGAGACTGGACATCTTCATGAAGATGATCCTCTAGCTCTGCCCGATACTGCTGAAATCGATGCAGCAAACAGTCCACGCACTTCTCTGGGCTGGGCTGGGCCGGGCCGTTCGAGAGACCAGGCTAGCCAGGTGCTGTGGGCCCCTCCGGCGGTGAAATGTCGTACTCCGACAGCTGAGGAGCAGTGGTTTCAGATCCTCTTTTGGAGTTCGCCTGTCGCCTGTAAATATGCTCCCCCACACACGGCCGGGATGAGTTCATGGGGGTTGATCCTGCTTCAGGCAGGGGGCTGGACTCGATGGCCTCCTGCGCTCCCTTCCAGCCCTGGGAGTCTGTGAGTCTGTGACGCTATGAGTACGCATGTTGCGCCCCTGGGAAGTGGTAGCACTGTGAGGCGTGATTCCCTCTGCACGCCTGCGGAGCTGGGGAGCCAGCTGCACAGCAGCACAACACCCACCAGCTGCAGCCATGGGTCTTTCATTGCCTTTCGTTTTGTCAGGGTGAGGCAATGAGATTTCGGGTTTAGAATCTATTTACAGAGAAACATTCCTGGCCGGCAGCTGCTCGTGTGTGTACAGGGTAAGCTGTGGAACCAAACACCTGCTTCTGGCCAGCGCTCTTTCCTGGAGGGTGATGGAAGGTTCAGGCAGGGGGAAAGGCTGAGAATCTCCACGTAAATCCATCTTCACGTCACACCCACTCACGCTCCCATTCTCCCATTCTCGTCTTTGGGGTTGTATTTTGCCAGGCACCACTCTGATGCCCTGGCAGTCTTTTGTGCAGTGCTGTGGCACAGAGAGAGCAGCTCTTCTGTGGTGAAAGGAACCGCTCACAGGAGTCTCACCAGCAATGACTAGAGAGGCCAGTGGGATGGCAGCTGCTGACTTCTCAATGCACTCGAATAGAACCCACGCCTCTTTTTTTCATCCTCCGTTAAATTCCTAGCAAGTCAGAACCAAGCTCAGGCTGGGACCTGCTGTGTGTTTACACCACGGGTATCCCAGCTTTTGCTAGCCCCAGTTCCTCCAGCACGAGGGAGATTGAAGGGGAGCGTTACAAAAGGAAGCACCAGCTGAATCACACTCTGGTTTGTGTGCCCAGACATTGAGCAGAGAACAAGCTTTCAACTAACATTGAAAAGCTGCTCGAGGCTCGATGGCATCTTCCTGGGCACTGACATTATCCCCAAACTCATGACAGACACAATGCTCAGCCAACACTTTTTGTTATGCTTTCTGCCACCGAATGGCTCAGCTGCAAGGGCCTGACAAGCTTCAGCACGTTCTGCAGCCTCTGAAGGTGGCGTTAAAATATCTTTTTCTTCAGCAGTGTGGATACCGGTAGCATTCCTGACCTGCCCTACACTTAGCACTTAAAGTGAGCTGCTAATCTAAACTGAACACGAGCTAAGAAAAGGTGGTGGAAACCAGTGTGCATTTTATTTTTCCCCAGTAAGCAGCTGAGTGGGAGGCAGTCTCCAAGCGATCGCTGTAACATCAGTTATATCCCCGATGAGAACGTTTTCCGAAGGTAGCGTGTGACCTAGAGGTAATTTTTTCTCACTTGTTTTTGTCATTTCTAAGCTCTGTTTTGCAGGGAAGACATCTCCCTGAACACTGATGTACAATAAAAACAGCCAGGTACCCGAATGCCCATACTGAAACAATGGCAGAAGAGCCTCCGGATAATCTAGCCACCCCCAAAACTGGTCATACGTTACTCTGTCCAGCTGTGTGAGGCCGGGCAGACACTGGGGGGCGGGGGAGGCAGCAAACTCTGTCCTGGGTTTGGTGGCGGTAGAGGCCTTGGAATGGCCATGCGGCCCATTTCAGCTGGGAAGCTCTGTCCTGGCCAGTCCAACTTCTCTGGCAGAATTGGCCCTTTGTAATCTCCTCCCCAGCCACCGGACCAAGTTTCCATGGAAAGTGGGTCAAGCATGCAGGCAAGTAATCCGGGTGGCCACAGCACAGTTGGCCCTGCAGCTGGCAAGGGATGTGAAGGGCAGCAAGAAGGGCTTCTACAGACATCTTAACAGCACGAAGGTCAGGGCAAGTGTGAGGCCCTCACTTAGTGGGGGAGGTGACCAGGTGCCAGGTGAAGTGGGAAAAGCTGAAGTGCTCAATGCTTTTTATGCGTCAGTCTCCACAGCCAAGGACAGCTCCCCGACTGCCGCACTGGGCAACGGCCTGCGGCGGAGGTGGGCAGCCAACAGGTTCAGGACTGTTCAGAAAAGCTGGATGTGCACACGTCCATGGGGCCGGATCCAACACCTCGCAGGGTGCTGAGAGAGTTGGCCAATGTGATTGCAGAGCCACCGGCTTTTTAGGTTCCTTACCCTTCCAATCATTCTGGTGCCCGGGGAGGTCTGGGATGGGATGCCCATCTTGAAAAACGGGAAGCAGGAGGCTCCAGGAACCCACTGAAGGGTCAGCCTCACCTCGGTCACCCCAGAGCAGCCTAGGAGCCACAATCAGCCCCTGGCTTTGTCGCTCTGAACCCTACCACACTGGGAGAAGGCTGGAAGGCCCCCGCTGGCCGGTCTGGTTAATTAGCATGGGCCTGAGTGATGAACCGACAGGCCTGAACCGCTCTGATTTCTATAGGCGTGCGAGAGTCGCTTGAGCTAATTGCCCTAATGGAGTCATAGCCATTCGCTGTAATTCACTCCCAGCTACTCACAGTAATTATTAGCCAATCTGCAGGGCAATCCAATTGATTGCTCATTTAGGACGTTCATGGTGACGGGGCACTTAATGTGCAATTAACAAGTGAGGAGAGGCAAAGGTCAGGCAGCGGGAGGAGAGAGGGGCGAGAACGTGTGCGTTACCACGAGGTGGCGGGATGCGGCTCGGCCAGGCCTGGGGCAGACGCTGGCAGGGGTCTGAGACAGGTGGGAGAGGCCCAGCTGGTTTCACCCAGAGCAGATGAAGGGCCTGATCCTCAGACCACGCCGGGCACCAGTGAGGGGCATGTGGGGCCATCCCCCACAGCAGGGCTGACAAGAGATACTGCTGGACCCGGGCAATGTGCAGGGTCAGGGGGCTCAGCTCTGCAACCCCCAGAAGGGTCAGGTTTAGGGGCAGCCAGCCCTCAGCACCATCCAGCTCACACAGTGCCCCCCCCACAGCGCTCAGCACCATCCAGCTCACACAGAGCCCCACCACACAGCCCTCAGCACCATCCAGCTCACACAGCACCCCCCAGCCAGCCCTCAGCACCATCCAGATCACACAGCACCCCTCCAGACAGCCCTCAACACCATCTATATCACACAGCGCCCCCCCAGACACCCCTCAGCACCATCCAGCTCACACAGCACCCCTCCAGACACCCCTCAACACCATCTATATCACACAGCACCCCCCCAGACACCCCTCAGCACCATCCAGCTCACACAGCACCCCCCCAGACAGTCCTCAGCACCATCCGGATCACACAGCACCTCCCCCCACCCCACCCCACCCCCAGCCTGCCCTCAGCACCATTCTATCAATGGGCCATAGGGCCCTGCGCCCGGCAGGCTGTATATCTCACAGAAGCGGGGGGGGGGGGCCGGCGCTGAGGCGGCGCCCCAGAGCACAGCAGCGGCAGCGAGGTGGGCGCATGGCTCGTCTCGCTCTTACCCACGTGGCCTGGTGCCATGGGTGCTGCTGGAGCCCTGTGGGAGCCCAGTGCCGCTGAGGCAGACCGGGAGGGGGGTGGGGTTTCATCCTGGGACAGCCATCCGTGGGGGACAGTTGCCAAAGGAATGGGGAATGGGGAAGGGGGTGCCCCCCCAAACATTTTGTGGCCCCCCCCCGCCCCACTGTGACAAATGCAGCGTCAGGGTGCCTGAGCGACCCATAACTGTGTCTCAGCCCTGCAGCGAGCTGCAGCTCACCCCAGGAGGTGGCCGGCGGCAGAGGCCCCTGTTCTCTGGGGACGTCAGTTCACGCGTCCTTGCAGAGCAGCTCTGCCCAGTGGAAAGGCCTGTGCTGGCTCCTGCGCTTACCCTCCTGCACTTACCCTTGCTGGCTCCTGCGCTTACCCACCGCTCTTTACAGCCCTTTAACCGGCTTTATGGCGCGCTCCTGCCCGGTCGCCTGCCAGCTCCTGGCACAGCTGCGCCCAAGCATAAATAGGTCTTTTCCAGGCTCACGGGGCTAGGCTGGCCCAGGCCCAGGCTGGCTCTGCCGCCCACGCTGGGTAAGTTTGTGTAGTAAACTTTTAAAACACCCTACCGGACGCTGATGAGTGGACAGTGACGATGGCTTGGTCGGAGCCCGGTTAGTGCCATTAGCTCAAGAGCACAGGGACGGTTGTGTGTTCACTCGGCGCTGTTTTGGCTGTAGCTGGATTTTAACAGAGCTGGGGGTGGGGGGGATGTAACTTGCTGCACCATGTAACATAGTGACTGTGGGCATGGTGTGCCATGCTCTGCCTACGGGCTGCCCGACTGACCTGCCTGCCCACCCTGGGAAAGGGTAGAAGAGTTAATTATTGAGACCTACATGGGATGGTGACTTACAGACCCCAGCCAAGCTCCTGGGGTCAAAGCGACAGAGCGGCTGGAAGGAAATAACCCTCCGGGCTGACAGGATTGTGCTCACAGGTAAAGGGCTCTGGTTAAATACGGGCACTGCAGCCTATAAACCAGGTTTGCTAGGCACAGGCAGGTGTGGACCAAGGGGTGTCGTGCCTGAGCCAGGCTGTGCGGGAGGGGGCACCTTGCCTGCTCTGCACTGGTGCCAGGTATCCCAGCTGTCAGCACAACAAGGGGGCTGATGCTGACTGGCTGCAATTCCTCCTCCTGCTGCATGTGCCATCTAAATGGGCAGGGCGGTGAGCAGGCGGAGCGTGGGCTCCATGCCCACCAACACAGCTGTGCTGGCACGGCAGGGTGTGAGCTGTGTTATCCGTGGGACCGGTGCTCACTTTTCCCCCGTTCCAGAACAAGCCAGAGCACCAGAAACCAGGCCGTAATGCTGAGCCTGGCTCCTGCTCCGCTCCTGGGACCACAGACCTGCTTGAACCCTCTGCTCAAGGCTCGTGGCCGAGCCACAAGCCACCCAGAGAGAGAGCGTTTATGTTCATTGGGCTTAAATGGTCAGAGCTTCTAAGCCAGCAAATTGTGGCTTTGCCACAGGTCCTGGCCAAGGGGCAGCAGGGAGCTGCCGTCACTCAGTGTCCCCATCCGAGCCCTGGAGCAAAGCGTGGGCTGCATCCTGCCCTGCCCAGGTGAGTGGTGGGAGATGTAGCGGCCCCAAAGGCTGCATGACGATCCCACCCCAAGTGGGTACATTGCCGTCCTTAGAGCTGAGTTCAAAGGGCACCAGCTGTGAGAACTCTGGGCCCGTCTGGATGGGAAGCCGCGGGCCTGGCATGTGGTGCTTGATTTCAGCTGCCGAGGGTCACAGACGTTTTAGGTACAAACCTGACAGCGCTGCAGACAGACGGGCTTCATCGGACACCTCTGTGCATTCTGATGGGCAGGGCTGCAAGCGCAGGGATGGGCATTCAAAGCAGAGCCAGGGCTTCAGCTGTGCATCTTCTAAACCCTCTGCGCCACGTTGAGAGTCTCGGGAGCGCTCTGAACTCCCGCTCACTTTTTGCACACCGCTAGGTTCCGAGCCGAGCAAGAGTGCAGCCGGCTGCAGTGCAGAGAAGATGTTCCGATACAAATGTCAGGAAGGCAGGTGTCAGTTTCGTTTCTCTGGCTGTTAACTTTGTCTAAAAAGTCTTTGTCATCCGATATCACAATTGCTAATGTGAAACTTTTGAAAATTATGACCCCCCCCACCCCAAAACAAAAGCCCAAGAAGATTATCTAATAACCCCCTGTGATTGTAGATAAGTAACACATTTTCATCAACAACCATGGGCTCAGCGCCTGGTGGTGTCCAATGCCTCCCTCCCTACTTCCTTCCATCTTTCCCTAGCCAGTGCAGAGTGACTTATTTCTGTTGACTAGCTCTGCACCAATCTACTATATTATCTACACATTCTCTGTGGGGTCTGCCTCGCCTGTGCAAACCCTCCATTATGCCGAATACCAGGGTCTTGACTTTTCGTTTGTCGTCCATTCTGCAGGTATGTCCAAATAGCTGTAACTTCTGTTGTGTAACCTTTGGCAATAGCCTCTCTGTCAGCTGTATCTTCCTATATAATTCCTCACTGATGACCTGCATCCATCCTATTCTCAGGATCTTTCTATAACAACTTCTTTTGTACGCCACTATCTTCACTTCGATTCTTTTGTTACTGCCCATGTCTCACGTCTGTACAACATGCTGCCGATTATACATTTTTCAAGAGCCTTGGCTTCATTCTTAGGCTAATCACTTTGCTTTTCCAGATCGTATCCATCACTTTCAAACTCGCTCTTGCTTTCTCTATTCTAGCAGCTCTTTCCTTCTTACAGTCTAGATCATATGTTACGTTGTGCCCAGCCACATGAACTTCTTTATGTTCTCTAATTCAATTCTGTCTACGCTGACCTTCTTTCATAGAATCACAGACTGCTGGGGCTGAACGGGACCTCAGGATGTCATCTAGTCCAGGCCTCTGTCTAAACCAGAATAAACCCCAACTAAATCATCCCAGCCAGGACTTAAAAACCTCTAGGGATGGAAAATCCACCACGTCTCTCGGTAACACATTCCAGTGCCTCACCTCCCTCCTGGGGAAATAATTTTCCTAATATCCAACCTACACCTCCCGCCTGTAACTTCAGACCATTGCTCCTTGTTCTGCCATCTGTCACCACTGAGAACAGGCTCTCTCCGTCCTCTTTTGAGCCCCCTTTCAGGATGTTGAAGGCCACTATCAAATTCCCCTATCTCCAAATACCATTGTTTTTGATTTATCAGTGTTCATAATCAGTCCACACCACTTCCCTTCCTCATTTAGCACCTGCACCATTCTCACTAGCTTCTCTTCCTCTTCTCCAATGATAACTATATCATCTGCAAACCTCAAGTTGTTGATTCTCATCCCATGCACAGATATCTCTTCTACCTCTTCCTTGTTCTTGTCCACCGCTCTCTCTAGGTGAGCAATGAAGATACTTGGTGATATCCGATCTCCTTGTCTTGTACCTCTACTCATTCTAAACCAACTTCCCAACTCTCCGCACATTCTCACTGCTGCCTCTGCATTGTCGTTGATACCCTTCAAAAACCGTACCAGTCTGCTATACACCCCATCCGACGCCAACACCGCCCAAGTCATTTTCTGATCTATACTGTCAAACGCCTTCTGAAAATCAACGAAGCAAGCGTAGATGTTCTTGTTCTTTTGTCGAGCTGTCTCTGCTATCAATCTTAGTGCCAATGTCTGCTGTATGGCACTTCTATCTTTCCTGAACACCGCATGCTTTTCCGCTGGATGTTCTCCTGTCTGCGATCTCTGTCAGTATCATCATCAGCACCTTGCCTAGATGACTCTTTAGGGCAATCGTTCTGTAGTTTTTGCACTCCAATGCACTTCTTTTCTTGTTTGCTGTCACTAGCACAGATCTTGTCCATTCCTTAGGTGGGGTCCCTTCTTTCCATGCTATATTACGGAGTTGGTGTGTTTCCTGAATCATACTTTCTCCACCGTATTTGATCATCTTGCCCGTGCTCTTATCTCTTCCAGGGCTCTTGTTGTTCTTTAGTCGTTTCACTGCCCTTTCTACTTCCTCCGTCGAAACATCAGTCTCACTCTCAACGCTCCGTTGTTGCTCGCCTCCTCCTTTATCCAGGCTTGGGACTTGCATGGAACCCCTAGAGGCTTCATGGTGTAGTTAACACATTTTGGGGTCTTTTTATTTGTGTGGCTTTGAGTCTTGGAGGTTCACTCAAATCACATTTCAAATTTTTCTCTCCAACCTTGAGCTCTAGAATTTTTTTTTGATGAACCCCCAGATTCCCACCAAATCCCATGCAGTCAGTGGCAAACGTCCAGCAAACCCATGCAGTCAGTGGAAGATTCCCAGCAAATCCCATGCATCTAATGGCAGATTCCCACTGAATCCCATGCCCCTAGTGGTGGAGGCTTGAAGAAAAACAATGGTTATCACAGAACTCAACAATACTGTGCTGTTATATACTTTTGTACCCCCAGTCTGTACCCATTTCTTGCCTTTTTATTACCCAGCCTGCCTCCTCCAAAAACCACCCTGTCGGATTTTTTTTGATTGTTTCTGGTTACAATTTCAGGCAGTAAACAGTAACACTTGTGAGCACCCTGCCTCTTATAGGCCTGTCACAGGAGCCCCTGGATTATAAATCAGGGGTGCAACGAAATATTTTATCCAATGAAAGCAGTTCTAAAGATGCAGTTCTCAGCTGGCGTTTCTGGCTGCCACATCAGGGCTTCTCCGAAGACAAGATTGCTAGCTGCTGATTCTTGCAAACTGGCTTGTGGTGCTGTTAACAGCAGTGGTTGAGGCTCAGGAGTCATGCCGTGGCCAGCACTGTAAATTACTGTTGATTAGTTGAGAGTAATCAATGCCAGGCTCCACACTAGCAAGAATCCCTTTGCTCGTTGTCTTTCCTTTAGGGCATTTGCCATTTAAAAAAGCAAAGAAAAAAATACGTGAACCTCGCCACCACGGGCCACATCTGGTGCAGCCATAACACACATGCTTCTCAGAGAGGTTTTATTGGTTTCTGAGGCCTGAGTAAGTCTCCAGAATTGCAAAGTCACCTGACAAGTGCATCCCTGAGGGCTGGGCCCTTCAGAGTAGCATAGCGGAGCTCAGCGAGTGGGCGGTTCACCGGAGAAGGCAGGTGGTCCCACAGAGCTGGAGACTGGCAGGGCCATCCCTAGGCATGCAGCCCAGAGTTCCTGGCACTGTATGCAGCCGCGTGCTGTGTGTGTGGTGCCAGCTCTGGCAGCCAGAGCCAGGGCTGAGAGCCACTGAGTGTGTCTGGGTTGTTATAGGACAAGCCAGAGATCTCGGGCCTTTGACTCCTGCGTCAGTCATGACGCCTTCTTGGGAAGAACCCCAAGCCCCAGTCTTGCTTTAAGGACTCTGGGGATTGAGTCTCTTTCCCTCTCCTTCAGTCAGGCTTGTGGCATTTCTCTGCCCCCTCTCTGAATCGATGCACAAACCGATGGCTCCTCTTCCAGAGAACAGCCCGCTGGTTTCTGTGCCGCACAGCAGGGACCTAATGGCCCCAGCCCATGGAACATGCTAAGTGTGGGTGGTATCTCAAGGAACCATCACGCTAATCATCCCCAGCTGCCAGTGGTCAGGTAGCAGGAAGGAGACAAAAAGCTGAGGCCACACAGCTGCTTTACACCTGTTCTCGGTCCTGTCTGCCAGGCAGCTGCCACCTTGAAATGACTAAAATGTTGGGGTTTGGGGAAAGAAAGCTGGAGGATGCCTCAAACTTGCATCATATGCTTTAGGTTCAGGGACCCACTCCCAGCTTCCCCATGCGTGCCAAGAAGCCAGGCGTGGACCATTCACACTTATCCCGGTGACACCCCCAAAAGGTGATAAACGATTTCACTTCCCCACCAAGCAGCAGGCAGAAGCTATCCTGGGGCAGGTCTCTGAGGAAAGGACATCAGCACATACACAATGGCAAAGGCCCTCACGTTGTTGTTCCCATTTTACGCTCAGCCTTTATCTTCCAGCTCACAGAGGGCTCAGCTGGGGCCTGGCGGGCGGGGGCAGGAGTCTGGGCTCACTTTTCACAGCCCTGTCCTTGTTGTTCAGGTTCGAAAAGCAATCTCCCCCCCGGCCTAGACGACTCTGATTCCATTGCAGGGACCCAAGGGCTCCAGTCGCCCTGCAGGAGGGGAGAGGGGAAAGGGCAGAGTTGTGCTGCGCAGACCAGACCAGAAAAGGCCTTTCGCTGCTTGACAATATTATTGGCTGACACTCAAATGACACGGGCCAGTTGTAAACGATTTGTTCTTCCTTGGCTCTTTGGTGCCTGGGAACCAGGACTGAGGGGGCGCTAACACAGAGGGATTTCTGTCTACATTAGGGCTTGATAAGTCCTGAGTGCCTCGCAAGGTCTCATGCTTCTAGCCTCCCAGCTCCCCTGAGAAATCGTATGGGCACGTGGTTGCCAGCAAGATGGGGCTCTGCTTGTCACCGAGCCCCAGTACAAAGCTCTCTCGGGCTGAAAGCCCCCTCTCCATAGAAAGTCAGTGCAAAGGACAAGGGGGCGCTTTGCCCTGAAAACAGGACTTAGGAGGACTGTAAGTCACATATAGGCCAGTCCTGGCCCTCTGCACAGAGTGGAATTTCACCCCAACCCAGCGAACCAGAGAGCAACAATGAGGAACCCACTGAGCAGGCAAAGCTGGCGTTCCCACTAGTCTGCCAGGAGCTGCGGGTGACAGAAGGCAGGTGAACCGGTTATCCCCTGTGGCACCCCGTCCAGCGTAGCCCTCAGCACCTTGTCTGCCCTGTCCAGTGGAGCGCATAGCCTGTGCTAGACCTATGTCAGTTACCGCCTCTGTCTGTCTGTGCAGTGCCAGGGCCAACGGTGTGTGTGTGTGTGTGTCAGTGCAGGCGTCACAGCTAGAAAGCAAACAGCTTGTCTTTAGAAATCAGAATTGTTGCTGGTCTCTAGACTCTGCTCCCACCACTTTCACATGCTCACCAGGGCTGCAGGCTGGGGAAGGTGAACAGATTTGCACCTCGCTGGCAAAACAGAGTCTCCTATTCCCACGAGCAAGCGCTCCTGCTGAGTCATCAGCTGGTCTCCTGGCCTCACCTGGCCCCAGGTTTTCCAGTACTGGGCACATGGTACAGCCCGGTGTGTGGTTCTCCCAGGAGCTGGCAGACTAACAGGTGGGCCGTGGTGTGTCGTTCACTTCAGGCAGACATTTGACTTGCCAGCTCTTGGCAATGGGCAATTGAAACATCTCCAGCTGCGGCGCACCTCCATGCCGGCGGTGGGGGCGTTCGGCAGTGTCACCCTGCACGTCACCACCCTTGGTGGGTGTTCCGAGCAGCTTGCACCCCCCCTGCCAGAGAGGTCAGTACCGGTGGGTTTTTAAGTGGTTCTGGAGCAGCTAAGACCCTCTCTGTGATGCCAGGCGGCATCGGCCACAATGTGGCCATGTAACGGGAGTCTGATGTCGCCCCCCCCCCCCCCCCCCCGCCCCGTCGTACTCCTTCTGTTCTGGGTGTGACCCTCTTCTAGTAGCTGCTGCCGTAGCAGGCACCAGAGGGAACCATAAGAGGAGCAAGGTGAGCAGTTCTGGAGCACCTTGAAGACTAACAGTTTTGTTTAGTAGGTAATGAGCTTTCGTGGGAGAAACTGAAGAAGCGGACGTGTCTAACACGGCTACTGCTCTGAGACCACGACAGGAGCACTCATGTCACAGGTCCCCTGCACCTGCCAACCCCTCTGAATTCCTCCCCGTGATGACAATGTTGCCCTGCAGCACTGAACTCCCTTGCTCTGAGGAGCTGCAGAGAAGCAGCCAACCCCCTGGCTGTTTGTGCAGCTCAAACACTGGACTAGTGCCGGGGGGGGCGTTTCCCCCAGAATGCCTTTCCAACCGAAAATGTAGTCTTCATAAAATCAGAATGAAATAGGGAGTTTCGTGAGCATTTGCCCTGAGCTGGTCAATTTCCTCTTGTGCAACTCACCTGAAATGTTTGTATTCAAGTCAGTTCAACAAATGTCAACATGCCTTTCCTTGGGCACACGCTGCCTGTGGGGAGTCAGGACGTTTAGGCACAGGATTCCTGGGGAAATTCCTCCACCACCCTGCTGGGAAATTAACTAGAAGCACCTCAAGGGAGCAGTTTGGAAAGTGAAATGATTAATACTTCAGCAAGTTTCCAATTTATTTCCTCTTGTGACTGGTTGTCAGGAGTGAGCTTGGAAAAGGTCAGCAGAGAGGTGGAATGGAGAATTAAATCCAGATAAATCTGGAGGCTGATGTACGATCGGGTTAAATGTGTATCAATACATTTTAAACACAGGATGACAGTATTTAATTTGCAGCTCAGATTATCTCTCTCCAGAGCAAATAAATATTGGGGGGCATTGTCCTATATGCACAGCAGATTTTGTACTCGAGGCTGAGAAATACAGAAAGGCCAGAAGTTGTCAGGCCAATGCAAGGTGAGCTGAAAGCTGTTGATTCATTTCGGCCAGCTGGCTGCATTTTAAATCATTTAGAAGTCACAGTGAGTAGACACCCAAGGAAATATACAGGCCCAGCATTGTCAGTAGCGAGAACATGCAAAATGAGATCCGAGACACAGGAATCGGTGACTGGGGGCAACCTCATGGTGCATTGCCTGCCGGGTGTGAGTGTTGTGGCTCTCATGAGACATCTAGACAGACTCGCACAGCTGGTGGGATTGGGTGATCCATGAAGGTACAAAGAACCCAGAGAAGTGAGAGAGTCCTCTAGGCCAAGTTTAGGTTGCTAGATAATAGTCGAATGATGTACAACTGGCTAAGCCAGCCTGGGACTGCCCCCTTTGCCTGGAGTAAAAGCTGAGATCCTGCCCTGTTTTTAACGGTAGTGTCCGTTTCCTAGCTAACAGGAGGCACCGTGTCTGCGCCCATCCACAATGAGTCCCCCCCCCGACTCTGGTTAAAATACAGTAACTCTGCGGCTATATTCTGTGAAAGACAGAAACCACCACCACCTTTGGTCTCCCCAGCTCTGGGCTTCCCTGGCCTGATTTACCCCAGAGGGAGGATGTTTCATCTGCCTGTTTTACATCCCCGCCTTCGCTCCAGCTCCACGGCTTTCACTGTCAGATGTGTTCACTATCTGGGCCGTTAGCATGGCTAATTCATCTGTGGCCAAGCTGAGCAAAGGAAGATGGGCAGGGCCTTGGAAACGGGAATGCAAATCAGCAGCTCATTAAAAGTCGCCTGCATGAACACTGGTGGCTGGACCACACAGAGAGGGAGAGCTGTCCTGACTGTCCAGTCATCTCCCGCCCATCCACAGCTGAGCTCCTGGCCCTGAACAGACATTGCCGAATGCAGAATGAGTTCTTCACTTACAGACCTCCCGTTTTGATGGCTTAAGTGGTTGCAGAGTGGCGACGTGGCTCAGGGGCAGATTTGCATCCCTAGGAGGGGGAGGATTTTAGTTCAGTCCATCACAGGGATGGCTCCGTATTTTGTCAGGTGTGGCTGTCCGCTTGTAACCAGATTCCGAAGTTCAGGGTTGTTTTGAGAGAGGATCCCAGTTTGGCCCATTGCACAGAGAAACTTTTACAGCAATAGTTGGTTCCCCATCCCAGCTCAGACGCCAAATGCTCCTCCAGCGCTAAACCAGTCGGGAAGGGTTGGATTTGGGTTTGCAATTGGACGCATCTCTCGTGGGGATGGTGCCACTTCATGGATGGGTCATGGGCAGAAGAACACACGCAGACAGCTGTTACAGCCCAGGATGCTGTGGCCCATCACTCCCAAAGCGTCATTACAAAATGCAAATCACTGGTGTGGGTAGGACAATGCTGCCTTTACCATCAGGCCACGGAAACCTGGCAGCCAGATTCCTGAGGCGCAGGCGGAAGTACGACAGTTCTAGAGGAGCTGACGCGACGCTCGAGAGAGGGTCATGGATGAACTCAGAGACTGAGCAAGAGCCTCGCTTGCTTGGGTCACTCTGCAAGACAGACCTGATGGGGGGACAGGCCCAGCCAATACCCCATGCTGGAGCGCTAGGCAGAGCCTGTTTTCAGAGCCCCGGCCTCCTGCTGTCACATGGACCTTCTCTCTCCATGACCCAGAGATGGACCCGGCGTTGCTCAGGCCGGGCACTAGCTTTTTGGGTTGGGGAAATGCTGGTGTTGGGGGCCAGTGTGGAGGGTGCAGGCATCAAGGTGGGGGTTGGGGGGGGGAGGGTTTGGTGGTGAGGAGGGGGGCTCAGGGCTGGGGGGGGGAGGGGTGGTGGGAGGGCCCAAGGCTGAGGGCAGAGGGTTAGGAGAGGAGGTCTGTGAGGGGCCTGGGGGCGGGGGGTGAGGGCAAAGGGGGAGGGGGACCTTGTGATGTGGAGGTCTCACAGCAGGGGGGTGGGGGATCAGCGCTGTTGCTTTGTGGGGGGGGGGCAAGTTCGGGAGGGGTTGACAGTTGGGTGGGAACTCAAGGCAGAAGGTTGTGAGGCGGGGGGGGGGGGCTCAATTACTGTGCAGGGCCACTTGTAACTCCTCCCAGCATGGTTTGTGGAGCACACGCAAAGCCAGTACTGGTGCAACATGGGTTAACACACCAGGCACAGCCAACCTGACTGCGGCTGCAAAGGTGTTATCGCTGCCCCACTGCACGTGTGCGTAATTCGCTGCCGTCAGTTCTTTGCTCAACACCAACCCCGCAGGGTGCAGCGTATCAGAGCTCGGCTTTGCCTGTTATTGTGTAACAGCGTCACCAAACACATACATCCGGGGGGGGGCGTGTCAGGGCCGTGATGGGCCGGTGCATTGCCAATGAATCCAGCAGTGGGGGCATCAGGGGTGTGGTAGGGGTGTAGTGGAGGAGTGGCGGGGCGTTTAGTGCCTATGCATCTAGCACTGGCCAAGGGGGGGGGCGGGTCATGGCAGGGGAACATCAGAGACATGGCAGGGTGCACGACTTGCCAATGCATCTCACACTGGGGCGATGTGGCAGGGGTCTGACTTGGCAGTTGTCACCTGACTGGCTTTTTATGTTGGATCTGGAAGCCATTTTATTCTGCCAGTGTATCTATCGGCCCCAAATATTGTGCTGGGGTTGGGTCTGTGGGGCGTCTCATGAACGCAGAGGCCGTCCTGCACCTGTGTGTGCTACTGCTATGTCTGTATCATGTTGGTAGGTGAGGTTATAGAGGTTAACTCTGTAGCGGTGTTAGAAAATGTTTCTGTGCTAAGCTTCACAACAGGCCATGTGAGCTCAGCCCCCGCCGGGACATTGGGCTGAGCAAAGGAATTGAAATCAGATGACCAGGTGTCAACGCCACATTTCAGAAACTTGGATCTTGTCATTGGACCACAGCCCGCGGGTCAGGTGATCTGGGCTGAGCAATGGGATTGAAAGCAGATGCCCAGACATCCATTCCACCTGCCATGTGCTCACCTGTGTCAGGTTACATTGACCCTCAAGGGCCTCTGGGAAGGAAAAAAGGGCTTTGTCCCTGGACGCAAGAAAGAACCATGAGGTGGACCTAGGAGCCTCCATCATGGGGAGAGAAGACCGAGGTCCCCGTACCAAGGATCTACACGCCAGCATGCTGGCTCTAGCGGGCCGGATCTCCATTTCTCCACTAACTAAAACTGTGTAACCTGAAATGGACTTTCACAGATGTTCACGAATCAGCAAATAACATCACTGGCTGCATCAGTCGCTGTAATTGATGTATGTGAAGTATCACTTTAACTATTTCTCTCTCGAACCCTGTTCTGTTTTTCATTAACAATCCCTTCTTTGGTGGGACAGTCAGAGCCCAGGGCATAGCACTTCAAGCATGCTTGGTGCTATTTGTTCATTAGCTCGTCCCGCTGTCTCACCGCCTCGCCTCTTGCCTTGGATTAAATGAAAGATGTGGTGTTCCAAATTTGGATTCTGGCACTGCAAATTTGCCCACCTAAACATAGAAGTCCCTTCCTTTAGCCAGCTGCATGAGGAGCAGCATGCTCTAGCCAGGCTATGAGAAGCAAGCTTTATGGGCAACTGCTGCTTCTGTGGCTAATCAACAGCATATTTCCTTCACTGAGAGAGCAAATTAATATTGGCCCCTGGCAGCCATTAATGATGCCGAATAAATAACCACCAATTGAGTTTAATTGTTATGCGGCTTTGTGTTGTTGTTTTAGCCCCAGGAGAATGGCTGTGAAATGTGAAGGCTGCAAACTGAAACTGGTCAGTGCCTGGAAGAAACGTGTTTTGAGTGTGAGAGAGAGATCGTAGCCCTGGGTGGCTTCAGCACACACAGATGCACAAGAGTAGACGGTTACGGGTGTTCTTTGAGACCCGCAGCTCACCTCCAGTCCATATTGGCTGACTCCCAAGCAATACCCAGGGAGGGGGGCAGCTTGCAGGTGTGTAATCGAGTGGGCAGGGGCTATCAGTAGCAGCAGGACCTCCAGCAGCCCGTAACAGGCCTTCATGCCCAAGGGGACAAGTCAGAAATCCTCCGTGAGGACAGGGGGCAGCTCTTGTCCGTCTGCTGTGCTGGGAGGGCAATGGGAGGGTTTGGTATGCCCCAGCCAGGAGAAAAGGCAGTTGCCAAATGGGGACACATTGGATCCAAGGGGAAGTCAATATACTGCCCTCAGGAACACCTTCAAACCTGCTTCCGAGTCCTTTGCTCCAGGCGGCTGAGCTGGCCTGGGCTGAAGCAGAGGGCTGACGTGATCAGTGCCTGTGGCCTTTGCTCGGTTTGGCAGGGGCTCTGACGCAGCCAGCTCCCGTCTCTGGTCAGGTGCTGGGGCCGGAACCCCATCCGGGCAGGGCAGGCACATACCGTTTCAGGGCGGTGCGGGATTCCTTACGCCAGGGAACACTGTATGCGTCTGTTTGGCAACCGGGGCTCGGCGACAAACAGAAGGCCCTGCCCCAATGGCCGAGCCTTCGCCAGCACACCGGAGAGGAGCAGCCAGGACACCCATCGCCCACAGGTCTCAGTCTGCCCTATCGGGGGCTTCCTGGAAGGTTGCTCTGGCTGCCACCGGACCCTCTCCCAGGAGGGCTCTGAACTCCTTCCTGGAGCCCTCAGGGAGCCGCCCCCTGAACTTGCCCTGGCTCACCAAATGTGGAGATCCCAGCAGCTGAGGGGGCCTGGTGGGTGGCTACTCAGAACTGCAGGCTGGAGGAGGAGGAAGCCATTTTACAGCCAAACAAGTCCTGGCTCTCAGAGACTTGGTTCTTAGGCCTCCCCCTGGGCTCCCCATCTTTGTTTTGGGTAACAGCCGCTGCCGTGTGGTTTTCCGGACTCCCTTGTGGCAGGGCAAAGCCCCCTCGGCAGGTGCGGCAGAGCACCGCACGCCAAACTGTGTGAGCACCTCAGCACGGAGCCCCCGATTAACTACACCATCGCAGAACACTAGACCGGGAAGGGACCTCGAGAGGTCATCGCATTCAGTCCCCTGCCCTCACAGCAGGGCCAACCACCTGGGGGTGTGAAGAAATTTGGGGGGGGGGGCGCAAGGCAACCCAGCCCCCCCGTCATTCCGCCCACCCGAAGAAAGAGCCAGCGTTTGCTTCTGGCTGTCTACTCCTGCCATTTTACGTCGGTGACCCAGCGCAGACGCTATGAAAAGCACACAGCTGGTGAAGACCCTCATGCAAAGGTGAGTGAGTGTGGGTGGTGCGGGGGAGGATGGGGTTAGATGAGGGTCTGAGGGTGCCTGGTTCAGGAGATGGGGATGGGGTAAGAGTGGGGGGCTGGTGGTGCTTGGCTTTGTGGGGCAGAAGGGTTCAGCTCGTGGGGATTTCGGGGCTTGAGCAGCTGGCCCCAGCATCGCAGGGCTCAGGCAGCTCGGGCTGGCAGCTGGCCCCAGAATTGGGGGCTCATGTTGCTCACGCTATCGGGTAGGTGGATGGTCCCAGCAGTGTGGTGCTTGGGCAGCTGGTCCCGGCAATACAGGGTTCAGGTGGGCACCTTGGGTGGCTGGCCCATGGCTGGGGTGGGCAGCTGGTCCTAGCAGCATGGGGCTCAGGTGAATGGGGGCGGACAGGTGGCTGGCCCTGGTGGCTGGTGGACAGGTGAGTGGCTGGCCTCAGCAGCGCAGGGCTTGGGCAGGTGGCTCTGGCAGTGCAGGTCTTAGGCAGACGGGCAGCTAACGCAGGCAGCTCTGGTAGCTAGCACAGGGCTTAGGCAGCTGGTCAGCTGGGGCTGCACCGGGCACCCACAATAGCCAAGAAAACTATTTGTGCTTATTTTTAATCTTAAAAAAACTTTTATATTAAATTTTTATGTTTATTTTAAATTACAAAGTGAATTTTTTGTTAAAAGAGGAGTTGGATGATGGTAAAGAGGAGGTGAGAGAGAATGAGGGTTTCTCAAAAATCAAAAGGGGGGTGTGATTCCAAAAAGTTTGGGAACCGCTGGTTTAGATCATATTTGTTAGATATTTATCCAACCTGTTTTTAAATGAGAGGCGGCCCCCATCACCCTTTGATGCTCAGCTGCCAGGGGCTTGTAGTGACCTCACCTGGGGAGGATGAGGAAGATGCCCCTTCCTCCTGCGGGATGGACTCCTGGGTTGCAGCGCCTCCTGGGATGGTACCGAATCTGTCTCAGGGACCACATCAGTCACCGAAGTAGAGCAGGCGGGCTGGAAGGGTTAGGTGAAGCCCTATTGGTTCCAGGGAAACCAGAGCACAGCCTGTGGCATCCCTGAGGGTCTCGCTTTGTGGGCAGGGCTGATACCACCCTCCCGTCGCTGTCCAGCAACACAGAGCAGAAGGGTCTTTGTCCAGCGCCTGGCAGAGAGACCTGCAGGCTCACCAAGATCTGCCCCAGCAGGACGAGTCTCTGCCTGGGGAAGCGGCTGCTGTCAAGTTCTTTGTGCTCTGTTCTTGGTATGGCCAAGTCTTTTTTGTGACCTTGAACCATTTGATACATTGGCCCCTGTCCATCACCAGGGCTGGCTGGTTTGAGGGGGCCTGGCTCAGTTTGCACAGTCCAGCAACAAGCTGCCATTGGGGGTGGTTTTCAGTCACTGCACAGTGGGGGCAAATGGAACCCACCCCCTTTCTGGGCTGGCTAACCTGGGGGTAAGCATGCTTTGGAGGCACATTTGGCACATCTGAGTCAACACCAGGGCAGGAGGGGGCCTGCCCCCCTTTAGAACAGGCAGGCTGGAGGTCAGAGAGGCACTGACACGCACAGCAATCATGTTAATTTACAGCACGTTATCACTTTAAAATCATGTTTTAAAGATATTTCATTACTGCCATACAAGGTGTCATTATTCAAAGAGAATACAGGCACCCTCAGATTGGAGGTTAACATTACAAAATACACAATCTTGCTTTTAAAATGAATCAGGATAAGCATGAAGAATGCATTTAAAAATCTAATTAGAAAACTCATTTACTTTAAAGGACCAGAATGAATTAACATTAAATCCCAGAGCCATCCTCTGGGCACTTCCTCTCTTTTATAGAGCCACCGTGTGAAACTGACATCAGAGATCATGACAGAGGATGCCCTGTCCTTGGAGAACTGTCCCGTGTTTATAAACCCACCAGGGTCTTTCTGCTTCCTTACAGATTAAACAAGGAGAAATCATGGCTCTCTGCCACCTGTGAAATAATCAGCAAATTGTATCCTTGTGGCTCAGCCTGTGGACCTGTGCTTTAGCAATTAGAAAACAAAATAAAGTTCAGCACAGCAGAAACTGACTCCAGTAAAACGTGGCCACTTGTACCTATGCACGGAATCTTTGCTGTTTCTGGTGGGCAGAGAACTGGATGGCATGAAACAGAGTTTTGTTACTTAGAAGTTTAGCACATGCATTCGGATGAGGTAGTCGTGCCAAGTCTTTGGCCTAGCCTCCACTTAGCATGAGTCCTGCCACTCCAGTTTCCTCTCCCATAGACTTGTGCAACTCCTGCCTGTTGGGGACAGGATGGTGCTGATGTTTTGTTACTGCATTGGACCATGTAGACACAAGGAAGCAAATTTGCATAACACACAAAGCTGTGATGTTCAACATCCCTAGCCTGGAAAACACGAAAGCAAGATGGGTGAGACAGTGACACAAGAGTCGTAAGAAGAGTGAGTCACGTACACTAACAGTTGCACAAGTGCATTGGTCAAGTCTCAGAAGGCACAGTGCCGCGCTGACTGGAGAAAAGCCAATGAACGTGCTCTGGAAACATATAAGAAACCAAAGGAAGGAGGTCCCAGGCTGGGAAAATCCCAGCCAGGAACTGCAAGTGCCAGTCAATGTTATACGTTTTCAGAGAGAATTAGTAGGTCTGGGCTGGCAGACTCGTAACTCCATTTCCCACCTTACACACCAAAGCAATTCCAGGAGAGCCACTCATTCCGGGCACGCCCTGCACAGTTCCATTTCCCTTTCATCAATACAGCCCCCATCAGCCCTGTGTGGCCATTACAGCGTCAATGGTACAAAGACAAACAGCTTTCCTGATGATTCCAGTTTCAACGTCTCTCAGTGACCATGACCACACCAGTGCCAGCGCCAGCGGATTTCATATGTCTATTCTGACAATGTTCCTTCAATACCACAGCTTGTTGGGGAACATCATTTGCTTGTGTCACGCAGTAAATACAGCTGCCCAGGACTCTAACTGATTTTATAGTAACACCATGTCCATGTTTCTCCAGAGAGGAACTAATGAGGGTCAAGCAGGGCTCCCATCTTCTGCCAGTTCCTGTCTAGGCTGTAATGGGATTGTCGGTCGAACATTAAAACACATCACACCGTTTACTACTGTCTCCTGACAAGCACGTGCAGCTCGGAAAGGTCTTCATCTCCCGGTATCAAACTGGCGTGCTGATTTCGCGCTTGTGTGGACAGAGGCTTGGTGCACACGTACAGCGATACGACAAGACTGGTGAGCCACGGGCTGGCGCTGCGCTAGCGCTGCAGAGCACAGACCTGGCTCTGTGCAGGGCCCTTAGCTGGGGTTCTGTGGGAACACTGTAGGGAGGCAGCTTTGGGGGCCTATTTTTAACACAGTCATTCTGGCAACTTCATAGGAGCTCACACCCCCGACCTAAACTCTCTCTGAACAACGGGCTGCTTCAAGGGCGCACCGTGGTGAGCCACAGCCCTGCATGGGCAGAGGAGCTCGACCACTCTACTAGTGCACTCTGGCACCTCTGTACATAGGAGCCTGGAGCCCACACAACTCACGGAGCCCACAATTCTGGCTCGGCATCCTGCATAGCTGACAAAGGCTCCACACGCCCACGCCCCCGTGATGGTTTGGTCTGTGGGGAACATGGTGGGGCCTCTGAACCGAAGACCTGGGAGCCTCATATTATGCAAATGAGATGCACTCCTGCAGCCCCTCATAGGCTGGTGACATGGCTTTCAGGTGAGCCAAGGCTAGGCAACCGGCTTTTGTTCTCTATGGTCTTATACCCAGCGTTGTCATTAACATGTCTGCACAATGCACAAAAACCACCCATGGGACTCCAATGGAGCAAAGATTTCAGATCTGGCAGCATTTTACATCAACTCTGCACGGTAGCAACTGACACTGTGCAGGGCAGCAGATTGAAGAGTCTGTCTGCGCCCTCTGCCCCAGCCTGACTTCGGCTCACAACCACAATACTGACACGATGACCTGAACACAATGGTGCCCCAAAAGGCACTTTCACTTTTGGCTTGAACTCTTCTTGGCCCAGACAGAAGCACTGGGAGTAACGGACAGGCAGCCGAACAAGGGCAACCCTGCAGCTGCTCAGTGCAATACAGAAGCGATAGGTGGTCACAACCGTGATTTTATTTCTGAAGGAAAACCATGAGAATAAAAGCACATTTCTTACTGAAAGCAAGCAGAAAGGAACAAAACCCTAATGCCAAATGAAAGTGTTTACATTCTGGGGGGAAGTCTCCAGAGGCAGACTGTGGGGTTTCTTAACGCCCACAATTTAAGGCCTTATTTGATTTTACAGAAACATTTTATACTGGATACCCTATATCACTGTGCCTCAGAACTGAATCCTGTACACACCTTAATAAAAATGGGTGTTCCTCTAGAGAATCCGATCCTTTGACGTGTATCATGGCTGTGAACAGTGAAAATGTCACTTTACTTGCTACTAAGCTTTTTGTATTTTGTGATAATTGCATGTATCCCATGCCTTGCCCCATAATATGTAAACTAGCTGAAATAAATAGCAGTCTTTCCTGCACATTTCAGATCCCTTTCATTCTTGGTGCTTTGTGTCCCTCTTAGCGACAAAGGCTGTGCTCCTTTCTGCTGTGTTGCTGGGTGTTTTTGAGTGATAAATATGGTCACTTGTAGTGAATGCTGTCAGTATGTCAGTCTGCAGACCTGCAAATGCAGTGCGTTTAGAAACAGAGAGCTCTGAAAGCGAGACCTGTGCCTCACCTAAGCATCAGAATTCTAGAAGAGGGAGTGATTTAAACCCACCCCTTGCCCTCCTACACCTGCTGCAGAATTTAATCGAGAAGGTGAGTAATAAGGGGCTACCGTCAGAACCACAAGGATCCAGTGTTCTGGCCCCAACACACACTATAAAGAAGTGACAAATTGTGTTTTCAAGGCTGAGAATTGGAACTACCTTCAAATCTTCATTTCCCCCTCCCTCAGGCCATGGTTCGTATTGTGTCTTCTGATTAAACAGCTCCAGTCACTTGTCCTTTCTTGATGAGGCCTTATCTCTTCATAGGTGGGATACAAATCACGCCAACCAGCCCTTCTGCAATCTCATCCAGCTTCTGTCTGTACTCCTCCTGCAACTGCATCAGTTCCCTCTCCAGGGCAGCCTCCTTCCTTCGCAGGTCACTGATCACCTCTGTGGCATGAAGAGCCTGGGAAATGGGCTCGTCCAATACTGGCCTGGGGCGACTTGTTTTCTTAGCAGAATGCTGGGTGCTAAATACCAGCCTGTATGGACCATGCGCTCCATTCTTTTGAGGAGCACAGTGGTATTTAAGATCTGCTAGTTTTAGCTCAACAGCTTCTGTTATCGTCCTGACAGTAGCACAGAACTCCCTTTCATCTGGCAGCTTGTTCGCTCCTAGTTTGACCTGTGGAGAGAAAAAATATGGTCAGGCTTGTAATGCAGACCTCCTTACCCAGACGCCAATGCAGAATACCCAGGCTGCAGCATGCTGTACTGGAAATGCTTGGCCTGGCAACCAAATGTAGCAAGTAGCAGCAGTGACAGAGCTCGGTGTGTAACCCTCTGTGCGTTTGGGAGACTGACAGACACCTCCCCCCTCCCCCTACCACAGAGCCCTGGTTCCTCTGACAACTGACATAAGGCAATTTCCTCCCCACTCCACAAAGCAACTGCAAAGGGTGGGTGGTTTGAGCCTCCAGTCAAATGAGATGCATGTGAAAATGCACAAGGCCCGCCTCCCCATTCACACGTGCGAAAAGGATGTGTAAAGCACTACTGTTGTGAGAGTGTAGTGGGTGCTGCCTCTTTTGCACAGGTGTGATTGCGCAAGGGGCACGGCATGAGGAATCATGTCTGCAGTGAGCAAGCTGAGCCAAAGAAGGATTCTCCCTGAGGTTTTAATACAGGCCAACAGAGTACTGTATGAAGTAGGGCTGTGTGTGATGCTAACGGTGCTGTAACTGACCGATTACATCAGTTAGACCTCCCTGGTCCAGAGCCTCCAAGACCTGAGTGGTCCTGAATCAGGGAGTTTGCTGGACCAGGCAAGATTAAGGCTCTCCTGCTGGCCTCTGTCTCTCTTTTCAAGGCTTTCTCCCCTCCAAGCCAGCAGACCACTCCCAGCTGCCAGCCCCAGGTCAGCTTCCAGACCGAGGCTCCAACCTGTGGCCGGCCTTCCTGATATTGGACCAACAGTGGCTGCCTGGCCCTAGCGAGGGCTCTTGGCCACCAGACTCCCAGCTGGCCCCTGCTCTTGGCAGCCAGGGCTCTCTGGTCCAGCGACAGCCAAAGTCCTGCTGGACCACAGATATTTCCAGACCAGAGAGCCCCAGATTTCAGAGGTTCTTCTTGTACAATGATCCAGATTTACCAGTGGCCAAACTAGTACACACAAATTCTTTGAAGGGGTTAATAAACATGCGGACAAGGGGCACCCAGTGGACATAATATACCTAGATTTCCAGAAAGCCTTTGACACGGTCCCACACCAAAGGCTTTTATGTAAATTAGGTGGTCATGGGATAGGAGGAAAGGTCCTTTCATGGATCGGGAATTGGTTAAAAGACAGAAAACAAAGGGTGGGAATAAATGGTAAATTTTCACAATGGAGGAAGGTAACTAGTGGTGTTCCCCAGGGGTCAGTCCTGGGACCGATCCTGTTCAACTTGTTCATCAATGATCCAGAAAATGAGGTAAGCAGTGAGGTGGCAAAGTTTGCAGATGACACCAAGTTGTTCAGGACAGTCAAAAGCAAAAGGGATTGTGAAGAACTACAAAAAGATCTCAGCAAACTGAGTGATTGGGCAGCAAAATGGCAAATTAAATTTAATGTGGGTAAGTGTAAGGTAATGCATGTTGGAAAAAATAACCCAAATTACACGTACTACATGATGGGGTCAAATTTAGCTACGACAGATCAGGAAAGGGATCTTGGAGTTATAGTGGATAGTTCTCTGAAGACATCCACGCAGTGTGCAGCGGCAGTTAGTAAGGCAAATAGGATGTTAGGAATTATTAAAAAAGGGATCGATAATAAGACAAAAGATATCATACTTCCCCTATATAAAACTATGGTACGCCCACATCTTGAGTACTGCGTGCAGATGTGGTCTCCTCACCTCAAAAAAGATATATTGGCATTAGAAAAGGTTCAGAAAAGGGCGACTAAGATGATTAGGGGCTTGGAAAGGGTCCCATATGGGGAGAGGCTAGAGAGACTGGGACTTTTCAGTTTGGAAAAGAGGCGATTGAGGGGCGATATGATAGAGGTATATAAAATCATGAATGGTGTGGAGAAAGTGAATATAGAAAAATTATTTACCTTTTCCCATAATACAAGAACTAGGGGACACCAAATGAAATTGATGGGTAGTAGGTTCAAAACTAATAAAAGGAAATTTTTCTTCACACAGCGCACAGTCAACCTGTGGAACTCCTTGCCCGAGGAGGCTGTGAAGGCCAGGACTCTATTAGGGTTTAAAAAAGAGCTTGATAAATTTTTGCAGGTTAGGTCCATAAATGGCTATTAGCCAGGGATAAAGTATGGTGCCCTAGCCTTCAGTACAAGGGCAGGAGATGGATGGCAGGAGATAAATCACTTGATCATTGTCTTCTGTTCTCCTTCTCTGGGGCACCTGGCATTGGCCACCGTCGGCAGATGGGATGCTGGGCTCGATGGACCTTTGGTCTGACCCAGTATGGCCATTCTTATGTTCTTATACTAAAGGCCCAATTCTCAAATGCGTACACAAACCAGTAACTCAAATCACACGAACAGATCACTGACATCAATTAAGACTATGTACACTAGTCTCTGCTTGCAGCAAGGGGCCCTTGAACTGCAACCTCTAGCCTCCTGGCACCAAGGGTGAAGAAAGACCTTTAGGGAGATGCAGGCAGACGGCAAATGCCCCTGCTGTTTGCAACGGGTCCTTTCAATAGACCACACATCACAAAACTAACAGCACTTCAATGACTGCTCACACACTGGGAAAAAGAACATGTAAAACTATGCAACAGCCTCACCTGGTGACTCTAGGCACCTACTGTGCATGGAACATACACCTCTTGTGACTGGTTTATCTTTGCCATGTTTGCTTCATTTGGCGTGATTTCTAGTGTCTGTGCTTTGTAAAGGGAGAGGAGGGCAGGCAATCGCCTCAGGAGAAGATGTGAGTGCTCATGTCTAGAGCAGTAAAACTGGAGGTGCTACGCAGCACTTGCTAGAAACCAGAAATAACAGAATTGTCCAAAGTTGAAGCGAAGTTGATCAGCTGCTCGATTCTCTTCCTGTGCTCACATCAGGGAGTATCATGCATTTCGTTCTGCTTTTGAACTCTGTGTTTTCACAAGACAGGCCCTGTTAGTTGGCATTAGGACCAACAAAAGCACAGAACTCATGCGATGCAAATAGCATCTCCACAGCAAATGCCTCACAGAATTTCACTGGGCCTCGGATAACGTTGCAGTCACACTTTCATCCCTGCTGCTCACTGTGGTATGTTATTCCAAAGAGCCCACCTACAGGCATGGGGATTACCTGTATTTCATTCTAACCCTGTGCATTGATCTAACAGACCAATTACACTTACCAGGGGGCAGGTTTTCCAAAAATTGACACTTCTGTTCGCTGGTTGAGACATCAACACATTCTTTCAGTAGATTATGTAACTACCTTTTGTTTAATAATGTTACTTCAATTTTCAAATGCATCCATACAATATACAGACAGAGTATTTGGTGCTGCTCAACAGTGTGGATGAAATAGCTATACCTATAGTTCATTAGTGCTCATTACAGACTGCTAACCTAACCAATTTGCTAATCGTCCTGCTGCAGGTGACCGTGTCTCATTTTCTCCAACAGGCACCCACACCTCAGCTCAATAAGTGATAAAGGCACACTGAACGACAAGAAAAAATTAAAAGCCAATCCCTTAATAAATGCAGCATTCCCACCAAACCAGCTGGAAACATATGCCACATATTTGAAAACAAGTCAATTGAATTGAAACGAGAAGAAACTCTTTTTCATGCAATGTATAACTGACCCTTGGAAGTTACACTTTTGGCCATCACAACATCCCCTGGCAAAAAATGGGCTCAAAATAGAATGAGGTGAGTTGATAGAGGATAGGTCCATACTAGCCATGATGGTTAGGGATGTAGCCCCAAACTCAGAGCGACCCTAACCCTCTAAAGGGCAGGAGCTGGGAGGGGAAGAGAGTAGAGCTCTCCAAAATTGCCCCGTGCTTCATACTCCTTTTGGGGCTCTTGTACTGGCCCTGTTTGGGAGTGGACACAGAGCCAGAGGGACCACAGTCTAACTGAATAGGGTCATTTCTATGGTTCTTAACTTCTTCTGCATGGTCACCCATTCATCAAATTGAAAGTCTGTCACGTGTAGAATAGATGGAACAATAAGTTGGTGTTATGAGAGTTTCTGGCAGGGTTTCCACTAAGGTATCACTAGAGGAAAAGAGTTAAACTAAACCTCTGTATCCATCGTGGTGTACTATTAAACTGTAGCTAGTGGGTCCCTTATTTCTTTTAAAAAAAGGGAAATGCACAATGTTACATGTCCTTTGGACTAGACTGAACAACACTGGCTATCATCTAACGTAGTGCTTGGGAACAGACCTATAAATGCGTTGCCTAGAGAGATGGTGGATTCTCCATCCCTCGAGGCTTTTAAGTCCCAGCTTGACAAGGTCCTGGCTGAGATGACTCACTGGGGGTTGACCCTGCTTGAAGCAGGGGGCTGGACTAGATGACCTCCTGAGGTCCCTTCCAGCCCTAGGATTCTATGTTTAAAATAGGCTGTTGAGCTGTGTTCTGCGGTCACTACAGGATTACTCTCTGAAGCACATTTTCTAGTATTTTGTTTAACCTTTTAAATATTCCAAGCAATGGAGCCTTAAAAACTGAATATCTCCTCCCCACAAATATGAACCAAACAACTTCTAATCCTTCTCCCATACTGAGACTGGCTGGTATTCTATCTTCCATGAAGTCAATGGCAAAAGTCCCATTTGATTTCAACAAAGCCAGGACTGCATCCTATGCATTTATATCAAGCCTTTCATCAGATGATCTGCTGATAATTAATCTACCCTCTCCACCTCCTGAACAGTGAGCATTAGCTCCATTTCTGATATAAGCAGTGAAATCAAGTAGGAAAAGTTCCTTAGACCATATGAAGTGGTGTACAATCCAGAGCTCTTGCTAAATTGGTCCCAGTGCTCATTAAGGAGCTCGAACACCAAATGCTCAAGTACACAGGAACTTGGTCTTGTACCAAAAAACCAAACACAGACCCCTATCACAAGCAGTGATGGACACCAGAACAAATCTGTGCTAAAAGACCAATTTTCAAACACAGATTTATGGACAGCACTAAGAAAAGAATTCATGTGCCATGTGGTCACCCTCAACGGCATGTGAATAAACAATACATGAAGCTGGTACAAAGGGAACTTACCACCACCAAACACTGGAGGGGAACCTGCAGTACAGCCCATGCTATTTTGGAATGACAAACTCATGCGAGACATTCGCTGGCCTGGCAGATGCATTTTCTGAAAGGAGCACTTTTTTTTTTCACGCTCTTTACAAACCAAGGCATTATTAACTGGTAGGGGTGATACATCACAGCCTTGCAAGACTTCTTGGGCTATCTTGCTCACTCCACAGAAAGGGCACTGAATTTCTAATGACCAGAGGAATGCTTAATTTTGCAGCCATCATGCAAAGTCCACTGCAATGACACAGACTTGAGCCACTATGTTATCTGCAAATCAACCAGCACAGCAAAGCTGCAACAAGAGCTCTGTCCATTGTGGCTTGGGAAAGGCCCTGTATATTTATTAGGAAAGTGGACCTACACACTGTATTGAAGCCCTTAATTTCCGGGACAGTATTCAGTGTATTCAAAAGGGGAGGTTTTCAAACAATGAAATATGATCACCAATAATGTAACCAGTACAGCACTCCCCAGGTCAGTTAGGACTAGGAAGGATCAGGAAGTCTGGGCTTTTTGCACCAAGGATGTGGCTGAAGTTTTTGATAATGAATGGACTGTGCAGCGAAGTCTCTAGCCAATGAATGGCAGAATGCATTAGCTGCTGTCTAGAGATTTTACTGGTTAAACAGGCATGACAGTGAGTTACCTGACCTTACAGTGGTTTCTCTCACTTTCTGAACCTTACTCGCACAAAGCAATTTCAGCAGCCTCCTCCTGTACGCTCGGTTAATTGCTGCTCCTTAGGCTCTCAGTGTCTCCTGTCAGTCAGCAAATCCTGTTCTTCCAAACTGAAAACAATCTCAGCAGATCACGTCACCTTAAACAAACCCGTTTGAAAAGATAAAGACCCTTGGCTTTTTAAAGCATCAGAATCAGAGGCGTGGCTCATCTAGGCCAGAATTCTGTATCCCAAAGACCTGCCTTTCATTCACACCTACTAGCTGCAACTGCAATTCCCAGCCTGCTAAGCAGTGCAGTATGACAGTTGCCGTGCACACTCTTTGAATAACATGACCGTTTCTACATTTCTAGATCCCACTTCACCACACAGGAGTTCGGAGTGCTTTAAAGAACCATACAGAGAATACATACATCACTCAGCAGCAGCCACCGCTGCAAGTGACCAAAGCATGTGTTGAACAGCTCACCCTAACATAGTACAAGAGATTAGCATAAACTAACATAGGAAAAAAGAGAAAGAACAGGTTGCAAAATATTTAGATAAATTTAAGGAACTAGCTGAAGCCACCTAGGACATGCATGAGAGTGGCTGGGAGCCGTTCTACTCTGCAGGTGGACTGTTGCCAGCTTAAGGGAAAGATCTGCAAAACTGTTGTTAGTGCCATCTCCATGAGAAGCCGGAGAGCTCTGGAGAGCTCACTCACCTTTCACTTTCAAACTGCAATCTCTCTTACCAGCGACAGCCACTCCCCGAGCTTTGGCAGGCAGTTATTTCAGAATACTGTCAGAAAACAAACTGCAGTGAGCCTAAAACAATAGTTCTTCAACCTCCAATGGTACTCACACCTGCACTGTCACTGACCCTCCCTTTGCCCCACTGCCTACAACATGAAAAACTGAATGACCTTCTGTTCAGTACATGCACTGCAACACTACAGCCTGTCTCTCGTGTGAACAATGATGTAACCTACCTTCTGAGGTTTGATGATGGTTGGGGAGTGCATAGCCAATGTATCCAGGGAAGTAAATGGGCCAGGGCAAGAGCGTAGGAAGAGAGCTCTCCCAGCCCTCCAGGCAAACCATCTCCATGAGGCGAGCAGCTAACAGTGCATCTCCCAGCAGGGTAGCCCAGTTCACAGGCTGTACAGGGCTGTAACTTACTGTGTGCTCTCTCGCTCGCTCAATCTGTGTGTGTGTGTGTGTGTGTGTGTGTGAACTTACTGTGTGCGCTCTCTCTATCTGTGTGTGCGTGTGTGAGTGAACTTACTGTGCATGCTCTCTCTCTCTCTCTCTCTATGTGTGGCTGTGCCTACACTAGCCCTCGCCTTTCGAAAAGGGTATGCTAATAAGCCACTTTGTCATATGCTAATGAGGTACTGCCATGAATATGCAGTGCCTCATTAGCATAATGGCAGCCATGCGCGAGTTTCAAATGTGCTGCTTTCAAAACGCGTGCTGCTTGTGTAGCTGGGGGCCTTTCGAAAGTACCCCCAGACTTTGAAAGCCCCTTCTTTCCCACTTGGTTTTGGGAAGAAGGGGCTTTCGAAAGGCCTGTCTACACGAGCAGCATGTGTTTCCACAGCAGCACTTTTGAAATGTGCGTGGCTGCCATTATGCTAATAAGGTGCTGCATATTCATGGCAGCGCCTTATTAGCATCTGACAAAGTGGCTTATGAGCATACCCCTTTCAAAAGGCGGGGGCTAGTGTAGCCACAGCCTGTGTGTTTTTCACAGTCCTCAGCCAGAAAGTTGCAGCACAGAGAAGTGTGTGCACAGACTTACTGATTTTCAAACATGTTCAATTACTGCAATGTTCCAGTAACACTGCTTTAAATTAACTGATAAGTATTTTCAATGTGAACTCTGCATTACAGTTTGTATCTAGGAATTCCTTTTTCTTTAAAGAAAAGTTCCTAGAATGTTATTTCTATTTCTTACTAAGGTTGTTTTAATTGAAAATTATTTTAGAAGGGAATAAAAGAAAGTTCTAATACTTTATAGACAGCACTGGCATCTAAACCAATCTCCCTCTTGGGTATGTAAACTACCCCCTCCTAACCCTCCATTTATATGTAGAAAGCATATGTACAAATGAATAAAGTAATGCTGAGAGTCGGGGTAACAAGATGATGATTCACCCTGGAGAGTGCATGCAAAATCTTCGGCAGTCTCTCCACTTCTGCTCATGCTAGCTCTGAACGGCTCCTCCCTTGCCCTTAATCTTTCAGGCCCTCAGCAAGCTGGAACCTGGCTACATTAGAAACAGCTTCAGCAACCCACTGTAACAGCTCCATTCCCCCGAGACAAAGGAACAAAATGAATTCAGGTCCAGGCTCACAGACAGTTGAGAAATCCCTGCCTCTGCCACAATCTCCAGAACAACAGATTTGGGAGCTAAGCATTTTCCAAGCACGGGTAAGAAAGCCACGCTACCACACCTGGAGGAACTGCAGCAAGAAGCATGAAAGAAGATGGAAGGAGGAGTAAACCTGACAAACACAGGAAAGGGGAAGAATAGAGTCCACTGAAAAGCTCAGTGTAAATAGAATCTGCTGCAATAAAGGGCCCCTGAAACAGCCCAGCTAGATCAGACGGCAGTGTGAGAGGGAAGGCCTCAGCAATTAGTCTGCTGCAATCAATTTGTGTGAAATGTGTGATACAGTAAAGTCATAATGTCACTTTAATGAGCTGTGAGATACGCACAAGATCATACAGGCTTCTACCCTGATTCTGGGTTATATTAGCTCCTGTTATTTTATGGCTGATTGTTTTATTTCATGAAGCACAGAAGTATAAAGCAAGCAGAGAAGTTCCCTTCGGGAAACTTTCAACCTATTTGCTCCCAAAAGGTGATGCCAAGCGAATAAAAGCAAGAGACCCTGGTTGTAAACCCTCTCTCCCCAGCCTCCTGGAGCCACCAATGAGAATTACTTTCTTGGTCACCTATAAAAGTTTGTATTTTCATTTCTAAAGTTCTGACTCATTCAGCAGTCTCACTCCCGCTCAGCTAGCCACACCTGGAGCTGGGGAGCTGCATAGGGGTGTAGTGCTACCCTGGAGAGCCTACACGAGCCCAGGGTCCATTCAAGTTAAGAGATGGCTGTCAGTGCAGCAGATTGCTTCTCTCTTGGCCCAACCACTTGCCGGGTGCGCATGTGCAACAGAATTTGCACTGGTTCTGCTACAGTGGACTCTGCCGCTGGACAAGGTGGCCTGGGTTTCACTGACTGCTCACTGGTAGAGGAAAAGTCTCTCTACATTGTACCGGAGATTTGACCACTGACCATTTCCAACATTTACGTGAAAGGCAAAATAAAGGCATCATCCAGGAACAAACCTGTGCCGTCAGCAAAGGCATCTGAGAGACATAATTCTTTGCTCAAGGGCAGAATAATATCACCCACAATTTGCTCATTAAGAGAGAAACTGGTTTTAATTTAAAGAAAGGAGTGAAATGGTTGATAAAAACGCCATGAGATCTGTTTAAGCAATCCAAACAAGTTAATAAAAAGCAGGCCTTCTTTCCTCTCCATTTCCCCTGACAAGGCTTAACTCAGAGCCACAACAAATTCTCTCATTTGAACATTTTCAGCACTGCACAAACTTGGAAATAAATCTTTTACCAGTGTGCTTACTAATGCAAACTGCAAGTGCCAGCTCAAAACTATCTGAAAGCAGAAGATGCTTAGATTTCAGCGAGGAAGTGTTTGTGCAACTTTATCCAAATTCCTGCTTTTATTTAAACTTCTACTCATACTGATTAGCATTTATGAAGCATCCATGGTACCGTTTCCAATGGCTGTTTTATAAATATGTTTTGGAACACAGACATTGCTTATGATTTTTCTGGAACCAAGCATTTTGTTACGATTGCTTAAATATTTCTGTGATTAACCCTCATGAATTTACTTAACTGTGTAAAAATATCACTAATTCACGAACTATTTAATTGGCATGTTTGTGTAACTTATGCACCAAACGCAGACAGACTCAGGAGGAATAAAAAGAAGTGCAGTGACTGTGGTCCTTCCCAGTGCATTTCCCTATGTGTGCTCCCCTTCAGGTGCAAGCCTCAGGCCCTTGATTGGTGATATTCTGTGAGCAGCATACAAGTGTCCTTTGACTCACATTGAACAGTGAGGCTAAACAGTGGTGCACAAGTGTATTGCCCTTAGTTCCTTCCCCACCCAAAGGTCACCTGAAGGGGAGGGAAAGGAGAGGCAAGTGAAGTTAGCACTGATTTCCCAAAGAAAACAAAGTCCCACAAGCCACAAAAGGCTTGAAGATGTGTGACAGAAGACGACTCTCCTGGCTCGATGATAAAGATGATAGCTAAGGGAATGTTGCTATAACAGTTACTTTCCTGCAAATATTAATGTACAGAAGTAGCAATAAATTTAGCTCCTGGGAATGTATGGGGAATAAATTAGAGGGATGCTCCAGAGCTAATGCTGATGGGGGGCATTATTTGCACTGTAAATTGTGAAGACATTTTAGAAGAGTTGTAAAACTGAGCTACAGCCACTGATGGAACATATAATTACATAAGCAGCTGCATCCCCAATTTTGCCAGGGCTGCCAATTAGTGCAGAATGGATGCAGTGCTACCTTATGAATTTTAAACCAGACGTTCGCTATTCAAACGCTAGCTCCCAGGTGTCATTCCCAAACCAACAGACGAGGAAGCCGTGAAGTTCCAAAGTCCCTACAGTACTTTGTCGAAAGCAGCAGGTCACCCTCTTTGCAGCAGAGGTCAATGAGAGAGGGAGCCTCAGAGCTCCATGTGAGCTTGAGAGGCGATGCTTTGGGAGAACAATTTTGTTTAGCCAAAAACCAATTTTCCACGTAAAACCCTGGAAAAGTGTCTGAATGGGCCAAACTGGCACACACGATCTCTTCATCACCAGGATCAGCAGCAGGGAGCCACAGCTGGTGCGGACTTACCTTTGGCTGTTACTTTGCTGGGGGAGGGAGGCA
This sequence comes from Carettochelys insculpta, assembly GCF_033958435.1. Taxonomy (NCBI): domain Eukaryota; kingdom Metazoa; phylum Chordata; order Testudines; family Carettochelyidae; genus Carettochelys; species Carettochelys insculpta. Next base: position 64,767,659 of record NC_134145.1, on the reverse strand, counting down.
GAGGGTTGTGTTTAGCTCTCAGAGGGGGAGTTCTCAGGTGTGTCTGTGTGAAGGGTTTGTCTGGGCACAGCTCTCAGTGAAGGAGACTGATGATACTAAATTATAGCTCTGCCAGCAGCCCAAGTTAATGTCATCTCTACTGCCAGACGCAGCGAGCAGGGGCCTCGGATGAGCTAGGCATTGGTTTTCCCGCTATGGTTGCAGAGGGCAATCAGCCCACAGTACTGGAGACTGACTGCCCTGTGCTGGGGAGAAAACTGCGGGGATATTTAGAGTCTCACAGCCAGGAGAAACCCGCAGCATTTGGGCAGTGAGAAGCTGCAGGCAGAGGGGAAAGAGCTGGTTGTGTGGGTGTCCATACATACGCCTGACTGGGCAGGGTGGGTCAGCATCTGTGTGCAAGGGACTTTTGTAGCCTGCCCTGATGTCTTCCGGCAGCAGGGTCCCATGAGGCTGAAAACCACAGCTGCGTGCTGCTGCTAAGGTGGGAGAAACAGTGTGGTCCTGAGTCCCTGAGCCATGTGGCAATAAACGGTGCTAAAGTTAGGAATCATAACAGTTATTTGAGCACCCAAGGAAGTGGTCTGTTTTCCAGGAGCCTGGAGAACCCACCAGCTCCCACTGAAGACAACAAGAACTGGTGGGAGCTCAGCACTTTTCATACACTTGTCACATTGGGATGAGGGACATGTTCTGATGGTCTGTCTTTGAATCTGAAGGGCACCAGAAGGCCATGACTGTTCCTCTAAGAGGCCACTCTGAAAGGATTACTGGGATAACAACATTTTAAGGGGGGGCGACTTTACAGTCCAACAGAACCCACCACGCTATTAGCCAACTGGGGAGAGCTGTGTCACAGCAATATTCTGGGAAATGCCTTTGACAAACCACTGATGCAGGAGCCAGTTATGTTAGCTCCGTACATGCTGGGGACTCCTCCACTCAAAGGAGACCCCTGTCCAGCGTGAGCTAGCAGCTTTCAGGCTCTGGGCACCACCAGATTTGTGCCAAGGGCCTGCAATGGGGTACACCCTTACTCTACAGGTCCAAACACCAGTTTCAGTTCAGACAGCATCACGCATCAGTTGCACGATCATCCTCCTCAGGCTGCAAAGCTATACAACTGCAGTGTAAATGTTTGGGTTTGGGCTGGGGCAGGAGTCTGGTCTCTAAGATCCTGTGAGCTGGGCAAGTCCCAGGGCCTGGGCTTCAGCCTGAGCCCAAATATTTACACTGCATTTTTACAGTCTTGCGAGCCTGAGTCAGCTGATCTGTGGGGCCTGGGCATTTTACTGCAGAGCAGACATGCCCTTAGTGAATGTGATCTACCCACATACTGCCTCTCGAGTGAGAAGACAATAGCCTAGCTAACCTGGTGAAGGACCTAGCTTCCAAAACAATGGGAAACTGCTGTTGACAAACATGTCTCAGAGGATGCCTCAGAAAATCCTGCTTATTTCCAGCATGCTGTGACAGACACTGGTAACCATCTTGGGATACTCAAGAAAATAAAAATAGGTTAAGTATTTGTTCTGTGCTTTCAGATATACTCTGATGTGCAGATAAGTGAAGTGAGAATGCTGAAGCACATGAGAGAATGGCTACATGCACTTACCAGTTGAATTGCAAACCAATTCTGAACCCTCTCAAACCCTGTAAAACTGGAAGCTAAGTTACCCAGCCTGACATTTTCCATTGGACTCACTCTGTTCTTCAGCTTCTTGGAAGACAAACAGAGACATTTAAAGACTATTTTGTGCATTCTCAAGTAAGTCTGTGTAAGTTTCTCTCCTGCTTACCAGACAGTGCTCCTTTGAACACGCAGCATGCTGACTCAGGTCCAAAGTCAGTTGTAATGTAATCAATAACCAGCATTAATATTTTATCCGCATTATTTGTTAAGACACTGGATACTGACCCAGTCAATAAAACGTGATCTGAATGCAGCTGAAAAATTATGTTTCAATAACTCTTGGATGAGCTTTATTTAACAGTAAAACATAAGAAACCCCATTGCAGTGAGAGAACTCATTTTTTAGGTGTTGTAAATATTTTAGTGCCTATTTATGCAGAGTGCACTTGTGTTTTCAGAGTTAGAAGATAATACGTAGACATAAAGGTCCTCCAGAGTTCCAGAATGTGAGGTGTGAAAAATCCTAGCTCTGTCCTTGTCATTTAAATCTAAATTTAAATTGTGTGTGTCTGGAATGAGGACGATACCAGGTTGTAAATATAATTTTCATGCCGGAGTTTGCTTAGTCTGGGAAGTTTGGAACGTGTTAGACTGCTTGAATGCTGTGGATAGGAGAACTGAAAAAAGGGGTTAGGTGCTTGAAAAGGTGAAACTACTGTCTTTACATGGCAAATTACCCATTTATTCTGGAGATATCAATTTTGCTTTAGGGTCAGGCATAACAGGTGCATGTAGTTTAACACAGTACCAGTTTTGATAAGTGTATCGTTAATGAGCACACACAAAGCCAGACTTTGCTATTTACACAATAGGCTATAGCTCCATTGAAGTCAGAAGGGTTACTTGTTGCACAGTAACCTGGGACAAATTCTGTCCAACTGAGGGCCTCATAAAATAGACAAATTAATGTTGCTGTAATTTGATATGAAGATTCCAGAGCTCGTGTTTGTGTGACTGAACCTCTCAACAGGACCCCCTCTTGCATCAGCTGCCCTGTGCAGATCCAGCCTAGCCACAGCAATCTCCCAAAGGGACGTGCGTTGCAAAGAATTTGGTGCATTGGAGTCAGATTTTTCCTTTTTATAATGCACCAATAACAGGCAGCAGAGGGGCACTCAGTCAGAGATACACATAGACTAGACTAGACTAGACAGAGTCACCCTGGAGAATTAAAGATGCTTTCATGGGGAACAAACAACACTTTGCACTCAATGAGCACCAGCAACATGAGGAAACTGGACATGTCCTAAAACATTTTGAATAAGTGACTTTAAAATGGTTTCCTCGAATGCATTCAGAGCAGTGGGACATGACAGAGCTCTGCACTGAAAATATCACTTCCCAAAACATGTTGAAAAGGTCTGTCCAGCCAGCCCTCTCTGCAATCCTGGGTCTCTTCACAGATTACCAGTCTGAGAACAAAAACAGCAAGATCCCACCACACCTTCCTGTCCAACCCTCAACCCCTCCTTGTATGCACTTACATGAGTTCTCCCTAACACACCTGCTTCCAATGCTATCTGGAGCCAAATGTGATGAGGAGGGCCCCAGAGCTCATTGGGGAAGATGATGTAGCCATGCTGAGGTGTCACCAAGTCAGGCCTTATTAAATTTCAGTCTCAAGGGACAGCAGAAGCAGATAGGTCTGGGGAAGCTGATGTAAGTATATGCAAGGACAGGACTGGAGCCCATAGGTGTATGGCAAGGAGGGTTGGATATTCCTCATGCAGTATTCACCTGTTTGTTCTCCAGCCCTGGGATTCACCTTGGCACAGAGGATAACCTTCTCCACTGTTTCCCTCTGAAACAGACATCACTAAAGACTTATGCCTCCAGCATGGCTGTACGTGTCTGTCTAGAGCAGGGGTCAGCAACCTTTCCAAGGTGGAGTGCTGAAATTTGACCTTTTGACCTCTATGTATGGTCCAAGTGCCAACGATACTTTCTAACGTCCCTAAGAGCCTGAATTACAACAGCTTCATTAATAAATAAATGAAGATGCAGAGCTTGGCCATTCAGGTGGTGGTTGATAGTATTAGCTGGTCTTTTGATAATCCACAGGCAGCCTGGCTTTGAGTAAGCTCCTGGCTGCATAGAGGAAGGAGCGGTAGAGCTGAGCTCCTGCTTCGTGTGCCGATGAAAACTGGCTCGCATGCTACCCTTGGCACCTGTGCCGGGTGTTAGTGACCCCTGGTGTAAAATACCCAAAGTAAAAGAGACTGATAAAATAAATAATGAAGAGGTCCCAGAACAGGCATTGTGACACGCAGTGGTAACCCATGAAAATAGATGGACACATGTGAAGCATCTTTTAAGTGTGCCTGTTGCTGGGCAACCTAATCAAGCATTTCTATGGTGAGACAGAGAGGCCTGCCCACAGCCCACTCCATAGCACAATGTGTGACAATCTGGTTCTCAGGGAAGGAAGGGGATTATTACATGGGATGTCCAGTTCCAAGAAATGTCCATGGAGATCCATAAAAAGTTCTGAGGCAGAGCTATTGCACAGAGGCGTGATACACATAGAATCATAGAACACTAGGACCGGAAGGGGCCTCGAGAGGCCATCGAGTCCAGTCCCCTGCCCCGACGGCAGGACCGACCACTATCTACACCATCCCTGATAGACATCTATCTAATCTGTTCTTAAATATCTCCAGCGAGGGAGATTCCACAACCTCCCTTGGCAACTTATTCCAGTACTTGACCACCCTGACAGTTAGGAACGTTTTCCTAATGTCCAACTTAAACTTCCCTTGCTGCAGCTTAAGCCCGTTGCCTCTTGTTCTCTCCTCAGAGGCCAAGAAGAACAAGTTTTCTCCCTCCTCCTTATGACACCCTTTAAGATATCTGAAAACCACTATCATGTCCCCCCTCAATCTTCTTTTTTCCAAGCTAAACAAGCCCAATTCTTTCAGCCTTTCTTCATAAGTCATGTTCTCCAGACCTTTTATCATTCTAGTTGCTCTTCTCTGGACCTTCTCTAATTTCTCCACATCTTTCTTGAATTGGGGTGCCCAGAACTGGACACAATATTCCAGCTGAGGCCTAACCAGCGCAGAGTGGAGCGGTAGAATGATTTCTCGTGTCTTGTTCACAACACACCTGCTAATGCATCCCAGAATCATGTTTGCTTTTTTTGCAACAGCATCACACTGTTGACTCATATTTAAGAGGGTCAGCACTGATGCTAATTTATTCCAAGTGGCTCTATTCCAAAGGCCCTATTCTTCCTCCCTACTCTGCAATGAGACACCTCTCTGCAAGTAAAACCATCAAACACACCCGAAGGAGGCCACTACCATCTCAGCCGCCAAAGTTTCAGCAAGTTTCCCTCACTGGAAGAAGCTGAGGAACTTAGGGCTGCCAGTTGCAGCTTATAGCCATGACTCTTGCCATTATTTTCCAGAAAGTATTATAAAGATGAGGCAAAAGTAAAGAAAACACAAACGCAAAGACAGACCTTTAGTGAGAAGAAGCCAAACAGCTCCTGTCCCTAATGAGCAAGCAGGAGAAATCAGAAAAATACACAAGCACAACCACCAGTAGCCCAAGACAATACCTGAGCCGAACAGAAATATTCACCACAATGCATACAAAAGAAGTAGCAGGTTCCAGTGCACTGTATTATCATGGTTGAAAAGCTCTGGCATGGGCCAGGGGCAATAACCTCTGGTATACTCACAAGCCTCAATATTCTGATCCACGGCTGGGCAAGCACGCAACCACAGTGGGTTGTATGGAAAGCATGCACGTAGCTTCATATGAACAGATCTATTCCATGCAGGCTTGTCCTCAAAGGAGACTCTTTAGTAGCCATGCAGCAGATTTGTAACCGTGACCCAGCTGGATTCTGGCTAGACTTGGACTGCTGAGGAACAGGAAAGACTTCTATGTTACAGCATCACATGCCTCACAGAAACACAGCAGGGTGCAAGTATCTAGCTGAACAAAACTAACAAAATTATCATCCACAGCCAAGCATCTGCCCTGTTTCAATGTGCACTTCTGAATGTTTAACTCAGCTTGAAACCAAATCCCCTCTCAAGCAGAGGAGTAAATAATACATGAAATTCTTAGAAAAGAAAAAAAAAGCAATTTCTCCTTCAGAAGGACATCTCTGCTTTTACTGTTTAATTTATTTCTGAGCAGAGAATCATTTTTAAAATTTAGTCATTCCAAGCAAGTTTTTGATCATTTGCAAACCCTAAAAATATTTCCAAAGAACAAAGTCTTTGCCTGATTCTAGATGGAACAGAATAAAGCCAGGAATTCAGAACATAATTTGGGATATACACCTATGTTTTCTCTCTCCATCCATTACTCCCTCACACAAAAGGATCAGTAACACTGTCACATTAGGCAAGGTGATGGAAGTCTACCACTTGGCATTTATATAGAGAGAATTTCTTTCAGGATTCAGATTGATTGAAGTGTCCTTCCAACTGCATGTTCAAAGAAAGCTCGCCTTCTTTAATTTTAAAACAGGATTTAAGACAAATCATTTTAACCAGAAGACCTGCTGTGCGTAAACTAACTAAAAAGTCAACCCAACAGCTCCTCTACCTAATGAGCAAGCTGAAGAAACAGGAAAAACATAAAAGCACAACCACCAGTAATTCTAGGTAATACCTGAACTGAACAGAAATATGTCCCACAACACAGACAAAGGACGTATCAGGAGTTTCTGGGATGCATGTAATGCTGCAACACAGCAGTCTGCACTTGATTCTTCTGCCTGTCCCACCACCAGATCCATCTCACTAACCCCACAACCGTGGCTCAATCCCAATTTCCTCCAGCTCCTAGACAGCTAAGTGCCCCTGGAGAAAGTCCACAGGCCACTAAGACTTCTTCCATTTCAACTGTTCTCTTCTATTTCAGTTCTTCTATCTTCTGGGCAAACAACTCTATTCTTCTCTCACCAACTCCCATTCCATTCCTATTACCTCCCTGCAACCCTCTAGTCGCTTCTGAAACCCTCTTCCCTCTCAACTTCTTCAGCCATCTCCAGGAGAATCCCTCTCGGCAAAAAGTGACAAGACCTGCCATGGCCTCCTGCACCCGTTTCTCTTTGATTAATCTCTCCTCCTTGCCACCATCCAAACACTGCAGTTTCCCATCGCTGTGCTCCTCTTCCTCACGATTTGGCCTAGCGATCCCATCTTCTCCTGTTTCTGTTTCCTCAACAGTCGCTATCCCCTGCCTCCTTCCCCTCAGAATGCAAGCCCATCTGTCTGGTTTCAGAACATACTCTCACTGGCATGGGGACAATCACCTGTTTGGCTGCTGAACATAACCTCACCAGGTTGGGACAGTACTTGAATTTTTTTTTTTTTTTTCAAAAAACACCTAACTCTCTGTGGGCATCGTCGGAAACAAATAATAAAAGATCATAGTAAGAGTCACAGGAGATCTGTGGTGAGAATCAGCGCACAGTTCATACTCAATAGCAGGCATCTTGACCATGACAATAAAATAGAATAATGAGGAACCTTCCTTAAGTCAAGCAATAAATCCTGTCCTCACCTTTTCATGCCAGGCTGACTTCTTGCAAGTTACTAGCTCATGCAGTCCATCCTGCAGCATCACTAGTTCCTTTGTTAATTTGTCAATGTCTTCAGTAATATTGCTAGCACTGTGACAACACAAGTTAGCCTTTGGCAAAGTGTTTTTCTCTTTACAAACATCCTGTGACTTGCACATATTTGCATCTTCAGCCAGGGTATCTAATACAGTTTCCTAAGCAAAATTAAAAAAAATGTTAGAAGTGCATTAACTTTAAGGTGCCAACCAGAAATAATTTGTTTGCCATGTATTTCCCCAATACCTAATTTTAAGAACTTAGGGTGAATTGACTGTGGTGATCTCAGACATGGCTACTCTGCACATTTTTACAAAAGTACCACTATGGAACAGGATCTGCTCAGCTTGCTAATAAATACTCATTTTAATGTATTTCTGAATTAGCAAACACCCAAGGGAGAGGAAACTGCCTACTGTAAGCTCTATTGCACTGCTGTTACTGAAAACAAACACAATCCATGGATTTGAGAGGGTCACGGCTCAGTGCTCCAGAAGCTCTGAACCTGGCCTCCAGAGACCAGAGAAAGAAGCATTCTCTTTATGACCTCTCTTCAAACATTGGAAATAGTGGGCAATTTTTATATTTTGCATAAAATTATTGTATAAATATAATTACTCCACTCAGCATGGGTTGTGGTGACTTCAAACTCTAGTCCAAAACAGAATCTGTTTTGTCTTAAATTTTCCCCATTTAAGTCTTGCATTCAGTGACCATTCTCTATCTTAGGCCACATCTATGGTGCAGGGACTGTAATAGGATAGCTACAATGTCATAGCTGTGCCATCACAACTCCACAGCATAGATGGAGCCTGCAGCAATGGAAGCGGGGTTTCTGTTGCTGTATGAACCCCACCTTCCCACACACTGGCAGTTAGAAGTCAGCGAAGCATTCTCCGTTGACCTAGCTGGGAGCAACTGGGGAATGGGGAATATTTTACACCACTGAATGCTACAGCCGTGTCTGTTAAATTTTACATATAGACCAGACCCAAGAACTTGTCCTGCAGCTCACCAGTAGGAGCAGCAGCAGAACAGTATCTTCCACATAAACAGGCAAGAGAGAAGTCCCTTGTGGATTTCACCAAACCTGTTTCATCTTCCTTTATAAATCTGATTCTTGGGTCTGATTTTTGAAGGCCCAGATGAGAATACAAGAGGCTAGAAGGATGTGAGATGAGGAATTTGGAAGAAAAGCTGAGAAGTGAGATCCAAGGGTGTGTAGGTGGAAAATTAGAAGATGAGGCAGTCTAGACCACAACAGCAGGTGGATGGCCATTCCTTTATCTCGGGGGTGAGGGGAGTCTCCACATGAGAAGCCAGCGACAGGCCATGCATTTCTTTGTTATTAAGGGCTGTCTAGTCAAACTCAAGCTATCACACAACCCATGAGGAGGAGGAAGAAAGGGGAGTTAAAAATTCAAGAGACTGACTCAGACTATGTCCAAACTAGAGACCTTCCAGGGGCACAGGCAGATCTACCATGTGGCCACTCCATGCTGACAGGAGAGCACTCTGCCATTGACATAACTAACCCCCCTCCTCCACCCCCACCATAGCGTTAGTTAGGAGAGTGTTTGTTCATACCCTGAGCAGCATAAATGTTGCTGACGTAGCTGCTAGTGCACCCATGGCCTAAAAAGGATGATGTGAACAGGTTTCCAAATCTCATAATTTGGATGGCAAGCTCATGAATTCTTGGGCTGCGGCACGGTTTTTGGTAACACGAGGCTGGCAACACTGCACAACAATGGACTGGATCAAGTTGCTTAAAACCCCAAATAAGAGCACTTTTAGGGTGAACAGTCTGTGTAACATTATAGCTTTATTAACAATGCCTCATGTGGACTTGCTAGGTTTTCAATCTTTGGTGTGACCATGTCTTTTCTTTTTGAATACAATTTCATCTCCAAACCTCTTCACTCCCGGTGCATCTCACACCTCTGGCCAGAATTGTTTTATTTTTGCATTCTCTAGGTCAAAGCCACCACCAACAGTGTTCTGAAACATCACTGTGATGTCTGCCATTTGCAAAGTTTTCACCCTATATACTCCCACCTTTTTTGAAAATTTAGAAATCTTAAATCAGACTCTGACTGATCTTATCACTTAAACAATCACTGAGTCTCCACTGAAGCTTCTGTAGACCTTGCTGTCTAGTATGCTTGTTTTTCGGTATTTTCTTATTGAAATGATCTTTTGGAAGTTTATTGTGACTTTGTAGTATGTTTATCAGAAATGCGTTTCTTTATGGACTTGCCTGTGCTGAAATATTATGTTTGCTATAAAGAAACTGTTGCTAGCACAGAGTGTATTGCCCTGCTCATTTCTTAATTCTATTCCTTCCTTTCCCAGGACATTCTCCCAGTCAGTGTTATCACTGCCAATGTTGGCATTAAAGTCCTCCATTATGAGGGAAAGAAATGCTAGATGTAGTTTGTGAAATGTCTGGTTGAAGTTCAGTGTAAAATTGGTTTATGGCACTGACTTCTGCATATATTGCAGGTGTTGTAGTCACAGGTAGTCACAGGTCCACGTTGTCCTGGTAGTTCAAAGTTCATGATGTGTGCAGACATGAACCTACAGCTCTTCAAAGAACTGTAAACCTTTTTCTGATAATATGAAGGCAGCGCTGTAGTCACATCCTCTAAACGCACCTGTTTTCACACCGTTCATACTATTGTAACAACCCTCGTGAGGTATCTTTCAAAACTAATAACTCACTAGTCAATAAATGTCCTGGTGAAAATATGTGTGTCAACATTGCTTGTAAAGTTGTAAAACCTTTTGTAGGATGTAATTAGCACGAGGGCTGTCCAGTGGTTAAAAATATTAATCACAACTATTGCACTATTACAATAACAGAATGCCATTTATATGAATATTGGACGTCTTCTATACTTTCAAACATATTCATTTCAGTTACAACACATAGTGTACAGTGCTCACTTACATTTATTTTTATTACAATAGTTGCACTGTAAAAAACAAAACAGTATATTTTAATTCCCTCATTATAAGTACTGTAGTGCAATCTCTATCATGGGAGGGGACCAGGACCGCTGAGATGGAGACATCCGGATAGGACCCAACATGGGCTTAGCCTGGACTAACAACTACTGATCAAGAACTACGGCAGGAATTCTATCTGCTAAGCACAGCAGTTCCATGCCCCATCACTGGTGGCAAGAAGAAACTAGGGATGTGGGGAAAGCACAGCACCCCTCATTCTGCCCCAGAGAGGCATTCAAGAACAACAAAAACAGAAAGAAAAGAAAACAGAAATTGATCCCACAGCCTAAGAGAAAATACGCGCTTCCAATCAGGAGTGATCACGCCTTCGATTCTCTACTAACATTCACCCATGGGCCAGTGTTTGTTTATCACCTCATCCAGAGAGGTGCTGAGCCTGTCTTACGATATTTATGACACCCACAGCCTGCTCAGCAACGCGCAGCAATGGACCAAACCCCACAGCACATGCAGATACAGTTTGCCTGTCTGAACACTTGTTTCTATGACTCTGGATCCGTGCCCATCTTAATGCTGATACTTGTCAGAGCAGCACAGTTAGAGAAATAAAGCACCAGCTATTATGGAAACAATCACTTTTTCAGACAACATACAAACTAGTGGATTTTTTAAAGTATTTTCAAGACAGATTAGATGAGTTTCTGCTCCTTTATTTTGTTCTCAGTAAAACACAATGCACACTGGCAATTAATGGCCCTCCTTCTGCAAATCCCGTGTTTACTTTACTCGTTTTCTGTTTTTACAAATTATTTTTAGCAGATGTAAACTGGTGAAAGTATAATACAGAAGTGAGCTGTATCAAAGTCATAAGATACACAGACTAACAGAAAAGTTTAGAGCATTAGTCTATAAGCTGTTAGTCTATAAGGTGCCACAGGACCCTTCGGCTACCCCTCTGATATAAGATACACAGAGGAAGGCTTATTGTTTTTTTGTTTTTTTAATGATCATTCAACATCATGCAAGGGGAAAGCTGTAATTTTAACACACTATCTGGCTGGAAAAGTGAAGTCGTTTGAAATTTCAACTGCTTGCAAATATAGTTGTCTTTGAGTCCGTAATACAGCTTAAAGCTCCTCTTCTGACAAGCCATTTAATTCAACACAAAATGTGTGACTGCTGTGTTTTCTTAAACACAAAAGAATTGAAGATCAGGCATGTCATTTGTGGTAACTGTAGATGCCTGAAATTCAGCCTCTCTTCCCTCTGGCTTTGTAGCTTATCTGACTCTTTCAACAGGGGAGAGAATGATGAGAGCCACAAATATACCCTAACTGGCCTCATCCTCCACAGGAAGTTGTATAGGTGGCTGGTGGCATTCATTTTTCCAGAGCAATATGGGAGGGGTGTCTGAGGAGCAGCCAGTTCTTTACTAGATGTAAGAAAATTGTAGCCTTAAGATTTTGCTTGATTCATTACCATCCAGTGCCAGTAAACTGGTTCCAGTTGTTTCCATTCCAGAAAGGCTTCTAATCGAGAGGTTTCAGACTCTAGCAACTGCAACAACTGTGGAGAGGGGGAAAAAGGAAAATTAAGACCCATTTGGCAACACAGAAAGTGCAATCTGAAAGTCTATTTGGTCTCAGTAACGAAGGTTACCCAATCACCTACGGTGTGGCACTGCCGTAGTACAGTACGTATGCCCTTCACATCACAGTGCAGCTTACAGATTGATATTTACAGGCAAAACATTGGTTTGCCAAAGACAAAAGGCTTTAGAATATACATAAACTTGTCTTTCCATCTCATCATGCTCTGTAACTACTAGCATGAATGCTTCTTTCACGAGACAATGGGGGTACAGAGCAAGGAACAGAATCCTGAGTGTCCAGCACCCCTGCAATTTCTTCCTTCTGGCTATACGCTGCTATGACTGGGGCTTGCTCTATGTATTATTTAGCAGCAAGCCATGTAAATTCCAGCTATGCAAATACGATACAGAACTGAGTAAAAGCTTTTCCTCGTATCCCTAATACATTCCAGTCCCCATCCATAAAATATCAGTAATCCCCACATACACAGATGTGACTTCACACATCATTTTGAAGGGAGGAAGACAGTTAAACTCTTTCATAAAAAAATCTTTACTCATGTAGATCCCGAAACCTCCTGTGCTTCTCAGATACCAATATTAATCAAACAGCTCAGCCACACTGCTGCTAACATGGTCTCCCTGCAATTTGGATCAAACCATGTCTCGCACTATTGTTTGAATCTGGCCGACATACCACATTTAAATCCCCTCTCTTCTCTTCCAGGTCATGCACAGCTGTGTCCCAGTTAACATCTAGGGCCTGACCTTCTGCTGCAACTACACCACTCAAGAAACCATGTCAACACTGATAGCCAGTTCTCTCCACTTCTTCCATCTCTGTGCCTTTTCCCACACTGCTCCTGTGACCAGAACAACCTCAGTCTCTCAGCATGCCACGCTCATCTCCATGAGCCTTATACAAATAATTTATAAACACTCATTTTTCCCGTGCTGTCCAGATAGCAACTGACACAGAGGAATTCTTTCTGAAATGGACATATGTATATTATATAGCCAGATTGTGTCCTGCCCTGCCAGTGTTCCCAGTAAGCTAAATGCTGGGGCACCCATTCAGAAGAAATTCGGGCGCTGCCCAGTCTTCTTGTTCGAAATGGGTAACATGACTTGTGTCAGCTTGGGAGGGAGTGGGAATTGCTGGGCATCTACTCTCTAGAAACCAGGCTATCATGGCAACCCAAGCTGGGCAACAATATTAACAATCCCCCTGGAAAATGAAGATGAATATGCAAAGTTGGAGACAAAGGTTCCAAGAATGGCTAGTTATGCAGCAGTACCACAGAGAGAGAGATTCCAAAACCTCTTTAGCCAAAACAAGATGGATGGGAAAAGAGGCGATAAACAGAAGATAAGTAAATTACGTGCAAGTGCCACACTCACTCACCAGCTTTGTGAAACGAAATGAACGTCAGAAGAGACTGTTATTTGAAATGAATGATTCCCTACCGCTAGGGCACTGCAGGCAAGTTTTTGAAGGACTCCAAAAGCATTTTTCTGTCATAATTTCAGAGATAAAGCTCAAGACCGGAGCCCTAACTCAATCTCCTTAGTGCAAACATAGCTATTTTCAGCCAGCTTTGCGGCTTTCACTTACTCAATGCTGCCACAGCTAAGAAAGAACTCAAAAAGACGAGTTATTTGCTTTGCTATTTTATTCCCTCCTCTCCCCCCCAAGAGTTGAAAGCTGACAGACTGAGGAGGAGAGGGGGAATGGAAAGATATTAGTTTAAATTAATTGTTACAGATTACTGAGTTCTATATTCAAAACACATTGCCCACTATACATACAAACAACACAGGCCAATGTGTACTTCCATAACGTTTTCAGTGACTACCCATTACAGGATTAGCACAGATATTAATGACAACTTGCAAAGGAGAGGAGAACAGAACTTCTGTCTCTTTATGATGTTGTGTGAAAGTTAAAGAGGGGCTGAGAGGGGAGGATCTCTGTTAGTTTGGGTTCTTCTTTTTGATAAAACAGGCTTAGATCTATTACACGTCAGCTATGAAATTCTGCAGTTTGACCAAAGGAACTCTGGATATAACAGAGGATGTATGTTATTAGCTCTGACTCCTTGGCAGAAAGGCTAAGAATATTAAGACTTAACCAAAGGCTTTCTTTTGCCAACAAGTTAGTCACTCGAACTAAATATGAGTTCAGTAAAAACAAAGCATCATACTAAGTCTGGCTACTAACCCCTTTCCCTCCCCTTTGCTCAGCTGTCATACACTTAGCTCATGTGCTTTCATTTTCTCCAGTTCTCCCATGGTTCTACAGTTCTCAGCTCTGGTTAGCCATGTGATATTAGAATTACAATTTAGATATTGGCATAGAAAGTATGCTTATTAAGTTTGCAGATGATACCGAGCTAGGAGGGGTTGCAACAGCTTTGGAGGATAGGGTCAAAATTCAAAATGATCTGGACAAATTGCAGAAACGGTCTGAGGTAAACAGGATGAAATTTAATAAAGACAAATGCAAAGTGCTCCACTTAGGAAGGAACAATCAGTTTCACACAAACAGAATTGGAAGCGACTGTCTAGGAAGGAGTATGGCAGAAAGGGACCTAGGGGTTATAGTGGACCACAAGTTAAATATGAGTCAACAGCAAACATGATTCTGGGATGCATTAACAGATGTGTTGTAAACAAGACACATGAAGTCATTCTTCCGCTCTACTCTGCGCAGGTTAGGCTTCAGTTGAAGTATTGTGTCCAGTTCTGTGCACCACATTTCAAGAAAGATTTTGAGAAATTGGAAAGGGTCCAGAAAAGAGCAACAAGAACGATCAAAGGTCAAGAGAACATGACCTATGAAGAAAGGCTGAAAGAACTGGGCTTGTTTAGTTTGGAAAAAAGATGATTAAGGGGGGACATGATAGCAGTTTTCAGGTATCTAAAAGGGTGTCATATGTAGGAGGGAGAAAACTTTTTCTCCTTGGCCTCTGAGGATAGAACAAGAAGCAATGGGCTTAAACTGCAGCAAGGGAAGTTTAGGTTGGACATTAGGAAAAAGTTCCTAACTGTGAGGGTGGTCAAACACTGGAATAAATTGCTTAGGGAGGTTGTGGAATCTCCATCTCTGGAGATATTTAAGAACAGGTTAGATAAATCTCTATCAGGGTGGTCTAGACAGTACTTGGTCCTGCCATGAGGGCAGGGGGCTACACTTGATGACCTTTCAAAGTCCCTTCCAGTCCTAGCATCCTATGATTAGTTTACTGCTGCCCAGAGACTAGATGGGAATGTAAGAGGAGCTAATGTTCTACAAAAATAAACAAACGCAAGCAAGTCAGCATCAAAACTCTTGTCTTCTGGGTCCAGGTGCCACTAATCCAGACCCTTGGGCTTCCTCCAGATGTCCTAACAGGCAAAGGCTGCCAGTCACACACATCTACCTTCAGAAAGAAAAGACCTCCTTCTGATGGGATGGGCACCCCACACCAGCCCTGAGGGGTCCAGTTTGGTTACCTGGCATCAACTTAGCATACATCAACACCACTACACTACGTCAACCTACAGCCAGTGCAGTAATTACCGCAGTGGTGCATGCCCTCTCTACTCTCCTCCTGTCAGTGGTACACACCCTCACCAGGATCACTTCCACTAACCTAAGAGGTGCAGGGTAGCATAACTTCTCCCCATTTTGAAGATGGGGAAACAAAGCCTGGATGTGCTGCTGCTTCACATCTTTCAAGGAGAGAGGCCTTTCCTCTTGAGGCCCCCAATACAGGTTAGGTTCTGCTTTAATATGGGATGAGCAATCTGCTTCTCTGCTCAACAAAGCAAGTGACTCATTTAGAAATAACACTAGAAGATAGTTCAAATGGAGAACTTTGATTTAAGGATCAATGTGTTTGTCCTTTCTAATGAGATATAACTGCCCTAACACCTACAGCAGGAGGAGCTTTCACTGTCTCTTATGATCAAAGGAAAACATTAAGTAAAACACTTTTTTTTGCTTTGAACAGAAACTGGTGTGAGGCTTGGGATAATATATCATTTTTCTCTTTGTGCAGAACTGGGATAACGTGAGTCTCCTAAAGAACTGCCGTTTTCCTCAGCTTCCTGCAAAAAGTAACTGCCTCAAAAACTACTTACACTGAAAGACAAATTAACGATAAAACCCAGTTATCAAGATCTGTTGCAAAATAATTCCATAATGGATGTTGAAAGCAAACGTTTACTAATAACTTCTTCTCTAAGCTTTTGTTTAAAAAGAAAAATCTATCACTTGTACAAATGACTTGTCAAGCAATTGCTTTTTAAGAAGCCTAAACTGAGCTTAATTGAATAGTACCCCAGCACCCGTCTGTGATATTTTATTACATATTCTTTATGCATGTGTCATACTGAGATACACTTTATGCAAGATCATTCATGTAAGACACCATTGGAAAGGTCATGATTTACTGACTGTAATTATCCAATGTGCGTATCTGTACCATTTCTGTATCTGAAGTTTGGTATACTGACCTGAATCTCTGCTTCATGCACTCTACTTTGGGTGACTCCCACTGCTGACACTTCAGAGACAACAACAGAAAAACCAGATGGGGCTGGGGGCAATGGACTATGAAAAGACTTGGCTTTCCCATCCAAGTTGCTACTGACTCATGGATGCTGGGATGCTGCAGAGTAAGGTAACCTGGTAACCTGACACTAACCACCACCTTACTACTTTTCCACTGCAGGGTAGGGACTCAGAAACACGGCGTTCCTGAAGGTGGATGGGGGGAAAACTGCAATTGCCTTCAGTTCGCTTTTCCTCCATGTCTCCACCCAAAGAAACACTTAAAAACACTTAGAACAAAAGGACTCGAATGGGGAGAAAGTAAGGGTGGGGGGAGGAGAGTGAAACTGCTCCATCCAGGCTAACAGACAAGTGGCCTGTGAATCAATGTACCTGACACAATATCTAGGCTGAGGAAGTATTATTTATAACCAGTTTCCTTAGTAAATCTAGCTTAGTTTGTGTGCTTTATTTTCTTAATAATCTGCTTTGTTCTGTTTGCTACCTCTTTGACCACTTCAATACAACTTTTATTGGTTACTAAACTTATTTCTGGTTTATAACATAACCCAGTTTATGCAATTGCTAACTAATTTTCTAACTAATATTCTAAGTAATATTATTTTCACATCCCCAGTTAGAAATTTCTAACCCAGTTTCTAACAGAGGGTGTGAAAATAATATTCCTCCATTAACAGAACCACGTGACTCAATTACAATCATCTTACCATTCTTGGGACCCAGTCCTGAGAGGTGAGCACCCTCAGCTCCTGCTGACCAAGCTCACAGGCTTAGTTCCTGAATGACTCGGTTTCCACTTATTTGCAGAATGTGGTCAGGCAACACCACCACTCAGCATATCAGCTGCTGCTCTTTTGTCTTCCCTCTGTTCACAACATCTAAAGAGGATAGACAGCTTTTGCCTGTTTGGTGCCAGAAGATCCATGCAGCTAACTCAGCAAGTTCCTTACCCCAAGAATTAGGGCTAAATGTTCCTCTTCACACTCCCCACAAATGAGGGGGAGTACAAACCAGTGCACCTGACAGCTGAAGACACAGAAGGCAGAAGTGCCAGCTCCAGACCACTGCCCTCCCCATGGAAGACATTCCTGCAGGGATCAGGTTTTGTGGGCTGGAAGGGCACAGGAGGGGCTGAATCAGTTGCCAACAAGCAATCAGATGCTACACCACAGTAATACTAATCCTAAAACCTCTCCTTGCAACAAATCTTGCTGCCAACATTGCCCACATATTGCATTTTTATTGCTATTTTTTCCTTTTTTTCTTTTGGTCCTCTGTACTTATAAATGTTAGTCCGTATTGGAAATGAGATTGATCTGATGAAGTAGGCCCGTCCCAGGAAAGCTCATCATCAAATAAATCATTTTGTTAGTCTTTAAAGTGCTACATTTCTGCTGCTTTGTTTTATTGTTACACTGCAAAGCATTCTAATGAATGCAAAAGGTTCCATGTAAATCAGTAGTTAATAACTTGTAGACTAATGCCTCCTCGTGGCAGGCTGAGTTCCAGAGATCTCCGCTGCAATAAGTATTTAATTTTGGATGGAAACAGATCACAATAATCCATCTCCTATACCCCAACAGAAACTTCTTCCCAGACACTGGTCTACCTATTTTTTTTTTTAAAATCACCTTTGTATTTTTCAATGTGAGCACCAGACAGACATTTAAAAGTAAATGCTGCTTCTCTGCTCATCAGAATAGCACTGCTACCTGGTCTACTGATTCACCATGTATTTAGATGTGAACAAGTCAACCCTTAAAAGGCTGCATCTGTGTTAATATGGCCACATGTGTAAGTATACATTTGAGAACACAGAATGCAGGCCACAGTTACAGGATATGGAACTCTAGCTGGGGAAGTGCTGACCCTGAAAATGATTTGTGGGTCAGGGCAGATATCAATTGAACATGAGCTCCCAATGTGATTCTGTAGCCAAAAGGGCTGATGAGATGCGCAGCTGTAGGAACAGCAGACTATCAAGCCACAAGGTATAATTACCTCTGCATTTGGCACAGGCATGACAGCTACTAGAATAGTGTGTCCAGTTTTGGTGTCTACACTTCAAGAAAGATGTTGATACATTGGAGAGGGTTCAGAGAAGAGCCATGAGAATAACGGCTTAGCAAGCCTGCCCTATAGCGAGAGCCGCAAGAAGTTCAATTTATGGAGTTTTACAAACAGAAGGCTTATAGGTGTCTTGATCACAGTCCATAAGCACCTATCAGGGGACCAGCAAACTGACAACATGCAACTCTTTAATCTGGTGGGTGAGGGAATATCATTTATTGGACTAACTTCTGCTGGGGAGAGAAAAGCTTCCATGTTAAGAAGCTTGTCCAATAAAAGATACTACCTCATCTACCTTGTCTGTCTAATACCCTGGGCCTGAAATGGCTACAATTACATGAGGTGGCTCTGTAATCCAGTAGACAAAAAATATAACAAGATCCAATGGCTGGAAGTCAAAGCTAAACAAATTCACACTAGAAATAAATTGCAAAATTTCAGCAGAGAAGGCTATTAACCATTGGAAAAATTTACTAAGCGGTGTGGGAGATGCTCCATCACTGATCACTTTTAAATTAAAATGTTATGTGTTTCTAAAGGGTCTGCTCTGGTTCAAACAGGAATTAATTTGGGATGTCACAAGGCCTGTACTCTGCTGGTTGTCAGATTAGATAATCACAGTGGTTCTTTCTGGCCTTAGGAAAATCTATGACACTAGCAGCATAATTTTCAGACAGTGTAAACTCCCACCCTTTCAACAGTGCATCTAGTTAGGCACCCAAAATCACTATTTACTTTGGAAAATCTTTGCCCTATAGTTTAAAAGGATACCATCAACTTAAATTACAGCTCAGTTCATAAATCTGTTCCCATTCTTTCCGTAGCTACACATAGCAACTATGTAGCCAAGATGAGATAAAACCAAATAATTTTCCTGCTTTTCTCAGTTTATTGCCTCTGTGCGTTTAACAGCACTTTGTCCACTCTCGGTTTTACCATTTTCATGGCGTAGTCAGCTTTCCATGTTCCTGTGGGTCTTTCACACAGCAGGGACAAGAAAATCATTTATAGAAATTGGCAGGGCGCTCAAGGGCAGAAACTACTTCTAGCTCATTTTATGCACTTGACTGGACTTAAAATTAATGGCGCCTTTTAAATTATTTCCATCTACAAGTCCCCTAGCTTGACATATACACTTGCTTGGTTTACGGAAAGCAATACTATTTCCTTGGTGAATGGGGCAATCACAGTGCAGTGGGCGTGGTGGTCATCAGATTCCCCTTTCATTAGTTACCTCCTCCTCGCCCAAGACTTGTCTGTCTTACCTAAGTGCTGTTCCTCGCCTTCGAGGCCCCATCCCACAATTTACAACACTTGTTTGACTGCTGTCCCTGCGCAGAGCCTGGAAGCCAGAGGATACCTCACCCAGCCCTTGCACCAGAAAATACTAAATTTCAGCTGCTGGTCTTCCAATTTCCTGTTTTCATTCTTTCTTTAAAAAAAAAAAAAAAGAAACAAACAGAAAAAAAAAGAAACAAAGAAAAAGCTCGTTGGAACAAGTCCAGCACATTGATCCTGTCATTTCCCCCTGCCCCGATGTCTTCTACAAGAGCCATCCTAGCTCCTACAAGACTGCACTCCCCAGGCTCCCTGCCTGAGAGCCAGAGATAAATATGTGACTCCTAGAGGAGCCCTCCTATTCTCTCCCCTTTCAACCACAGCAACTGAGCTCTTGCTGGCTGATAATGGGGAGCAGAGCAGGTGATTTTCAAGCTATCATTGGATCCCTAGACCACCTCACCTGGGAAGGCAAGGACAATATAGGGCAGCCCCTCTGAGACTGACCCCTGCTGACTTCTACAGTGCTCCACCAGGAAACAGCAGGATGAGGATCTGGGCTGTCACACAGCATCTAGCAAAACAGGCTAAGGTTAACTAGCCTCCATCTTAACTGTAACCCAAAAGCGAACAATAAGGCGTGCATTCTCCTCCAGACACTCCGTAACAAAATCCTGTGGACACTAATGTTAGATGACAAACAGTAAAAAAATAATCCACTGACAAAGACTGGCCAAACATTGCCAATTTAACACAACTCCAGCCATCCTTCCACCTCCCCCGTACTGCCTTCAAAATAACAGTAACACATACGCCTGTAGTTATTTTCACACCTTTTTAAAATGTGCATTACTGACTTGACATACTAATAATGTCAGATCTGCTACAGACGCCTTCATGTCATCTCCATTTCGAAGCGCTTAGCACAGTCCCCCTTAAATTAAACGATAAATGTATTTTTTAAAAAATCCAAAACCATTTCCAGAGCACAAGTGAGGGCTGATTTTCTAACTAATTCCTTGGCTACTTAAAAAACAATTAAAGATACCAGCCAAGAGAGCCAAGTCAATGTTATGGTCAATTATGTGCAAAATTTAAATTGTAAAAAACCATAAGGCTCCACTACTCTGAGCTGTCCCTCTGGTCCTGGAGTACCAGGAAAGTGAGAGCTTAGAGGACAGGACAGCATTCAGAGCACACTGCCGCTCCCAATGACATAAAGGTACAAAGATCACACATAAGGTAATTGCTTCCTTTAGGAAGTTTAGGCAGAAGTCAAGGACTAAAGGCAAAGGTTGAGTTGGTCTCTTAGGTCTCTTAATTAAGCACAGTATAAGCAAATTACACTAGTGCTCTGTGCTTTGCCATGGCTACTACTTTCTTCCAAACACAGTTACACAAGAGATTAGGATCTTTAAAGGCCCTAATGTTCTAGAATTACCTTACCGGGAGGTCACTTACCCAGCATTTTGGCTAAGAGCTGCTGGGATGAACTAATAGAGTTCTTGGAACTCCATTGTCCAACAGTACTCATTTGTAAGCCCCCACCAACAGAACTGATTCAGGCCAGAGGTCTGCCACCTTCCAGAAAGTTAAAGTCTCGACAGAACTCTGCATTTTCCTCAACAGTATTATCCCTCAAAAATCTGAGGTATAACAATCGCTGCATGGAGTACTATTCACAAAAGTACAGTGTAGATACGTCTGTCGACAGAGAGGGCTTCTGGTTGCCGGCCAGCCCTCTTTGCTGAGCTGCCACTCCGCTTTCTGGTACCGGAGGGCAGTGCAGTCTGGCAGTTCTCTGTTGACAGAGTAAGTCATGTGTAGATGCAATCTGTTGACAGAGGTTCTGTCAAGATTACCCTGTTGACAGTGCAACTTCTGTCGACAGATACTTCTAGTGTAGACCCAGCCATGGATTTGTCATTATTCCTCATTGTTTTTTTAAGGGAAGAAGGGTTCTTTCGAATATGGGGTTTACTTTCGAAAGAGCAGCGTTTACACTGCTTTTCTTCTTTCGAAGGAAGCTCTTTCAAATAGGAATATGTAAATGAGGTGCCAGATATGTAAATCTGCACCTCATTTGCATTTTCAATTTCTCTCATTTGCGTGTCTCTTTCAAAAGAGGAAAACAAGTGTAGATGCACCCTAAGTGTGTAGATGCTCCCTGAGTTATGCCGACAAAGGCCTCTTCTGTCAACAAAATTTTCTAGTGTTGACTAGATAGCCCTTGACTATAAGGACACCAACAGGAGATGCAATCTCTGCAGACTGCAAAAATAGGAAAATATTTTCGGCCATTATGCCAGTACAGTCTGCTTGGCTAATCAGCTGTGCACATCAGTCCAGATGTTTGATACAGAGATTCTGCTTAGGTGCAAAAGCTGACTCTTGCATTTCACTGATACCTTCATTTCTTACACTAGATGAAACTACCAAACTATCACTATATAGTCCAAGAATTTATGGAGTCTGTGATGAACCACTACATCATTTTTCAAGGACCAAAAACTACACATTTGGTCAATAAAATGTGCTAAGTAATAATTCATCACAGAAGCTTAACTTAAAAAAATGCTGGTGAGTGGCAAACCACAGCTCCATTAACTCTTGCCTTGTCTGGGGAAGTTTAGCTGGAGGCAATGTTAGTGACAAACTGCAGCTGGGGGAAATTTTCAGCTCAAAGTATAATACCAGAAGGCAGAATGGTTTGCTTTACTGTTGTTATAGAGCGCTGCCAGTTCTTCCAAT
This sequence comes from Carettochelys insculpta, assembly GCF_033958435.1. Lineage (NCBI taxonomy): Eukaryota > Metazoa > Chordata > Testudines > Carettochelyidae > Carettochelys > Carettochelys insculpta. The sequence continues at coordinate 64,745,161 of NC_134145.1, read as the reverse complement.
GGGGCACTAATTGCAGACAAAGGCCACCTTGCTTAACAAATACCTGAAGAAATATTTCAGCACTAAAACTGTCAGAAGCCATAAAAAACAAAGCACTTTCCAGAGACACAGCACTGGGAAAGTGAAACGAAGTGCATAGTTCACTATGAAAATGATTGGAAACTCAGGTAACGATGGAATACTCTTGTTTCAGACTCAGGAACCCAATCACTGTATGACGATAATGCCACTGCTAACTGACCTGCAGCACTCAGCCCTACTGCAGGTACTTTAATACTATCTAAACCTGGGTGCCCACCCTCCTGCATTACTTTTTTGCACATTTAAGCTTCTTTGGAGCAAGCGTTGTTTTGCATCACCTTGGAAGTCAGGTCTGCAGCTCTGGCAGAGATGAGGTGGTGGGAAAAGGAGGGGTGGTGTAGGAGGAAACAAGTGGGCTGGCAACCAATCACAGAACGAGAGACGGGGTAGCAGCAGAGGATGGGGAGGACAGGACTGGCATTAAGCATGGAGTGGGTGCAGGAAAGTGGAAATAGGTTTTTGGTAGCTTTAAAAGCTTCAGACATGTGCTCACCTTATCCTTAGGAGTCCAATGTGCATTTTATTAGCTTCCCTGTACTGGTCACCTCCTCTGCTTCCTTGCCCCTCTCCACTGCAGGTCAGAGTCATTCTCCAGTCTGCTAGACCTTTCCTTCCTCCCCAAATCACTGAAAATGCCCAGCTACACCATGAGTCTTACATCCCCTCCTACCTGGCCTTCAACTGCTTTGAGGCTCTGGGGCAATTTTGCTTCACCTCCACTAATCCCTTCCTCCAGGGCCCACATCTTCCAGAAGCAGAAAAAGAGATGGCTTGGGACTGCCAAAGAGGGGAAGGTGAATGGGGAAGAAAGAGGAAAAAAACAGTGAACGTGGGGATGGGCCGCTCTGCCAGCACTCTATTCTGTCCTCAACCACAGACATCCCATCGAAGAGACACTCCTAAAGAGAAGGAAAGGGGATAGGGCAGTGGAGTGCCCACAGGGTCACACATCTCAAGGAACTCCAGTTATTGTACCAAGCATGTAACTCTCCTTTGGATAGTATCTCTACTGGTGCTCCAAATCAGGAGATTCCTGAGCAGAACCATCACCGGGCAAAGGGGGCCAAGGAAGCAGATTCAGGAAGGATTGTGAGACCGCTTCACCAAAGGCCACATCACTGCTGGAGGCAGACGGGAGAGCTTAAGGCTGGTAAAATGCACGTGGCAAAGAACTGGTGGCTGTTCTGCAGATGTCTGGGATTTCTACAGGGACAGATTGAGCCCTGGTGGAACGAGCAGTAAATCTTGGAGAAGCATGAATTCCTGAGGCTTTGTACCATGACTGGACACAGCTTGTAACCAGTGTTCCCTGTAAGCTGAGCACCTGGGCAGCCACCCAGAAGAGATTCAGGTGCCGTCCAGCAGATTAACAGAGTATCCACAGCCAGCAGCTGTGCTTCTACTGTAGACTCATACCTCAAGGCATAACCACCCAGTAGACCCACACTGCCCAAGTGACTAGGAGTAATATTACCACCCCCACAAGCATCAGACACTGGCCACAGTCAGAGCCACTAATAGCATACACTCTCCAGTTCTGATGCCATTCAATCACTGCAACCCTCCATCATTTTACACAACAATCAGACCTCCTCTGCCTCCTCTTCGCTAATGACTACTGGACAGTTTCCCACGGTTTTAGTCATGACCACGGCAATCTGTGCATTATGTCATAAATCTCTGGAAATGCCAAAAATAATAATGCATGGACTTTGGAAGAAAATAGCATAGCACTCTGCCTGCCACCAGAAACAACCCCACTGTTCTCTCCACATTCTTAGTGTGGGACCAGGGCACACAGAGTTAGACACATTCATTGCTTTCTTACTTCTGCTGCAGAGAAAGCATTTCTCCTTGAGGTGAAGTGTGAGGAAGAAGAAGCAACGCAGATTACGAAGGGTTATTTCTTTTTATTTTTAATGGTTTCTTCAATGAAGAATCACTCTCTTCCTCTTTGGGAGAGAGACTGTGACCACTCAGTTATCCCACACCATATGTGTCCCACCATTGCTTCAGTAACACCAGCAAGGAGGATTCTGCATTATAAACGGACAGAACAACCACGCAGGGAATCGCTTTATCCTAGCTCCACAACCTTTAACTCACTGCTCCTGCTCAGAAAACCTAACTGAAATGAAATGGTCTTGTTTTTGGAGCCGCTTTTCAAAGGTGACCCAGGTATACAAACCGGTGAGAGCAACACTTTTTAGTAACATGGGCTGACTGTTCCAGTTCCATGAGAAGAGCGGACTTCACCAGCCATTCTGCAAGCCCTAAGCCCTGGCCACTCAAAGATCACCACCTCTCACGGAATATAATGCCATAGCCTTCCATCTGCTCCCCTGCTGGCCACACTAGCGCCCCATGCCCAACCCAACTGTGATCCTTTAAGCGGGCACAAGGTAAAAAGTTTGGGGATCATTTTGTTTGAGTTTTTCCTATTTCAACCTCCAGGCCAAAAACAATGTTCACGGTTGGCCCCAACAGATAACAATATATTCAGCTTATATTTCACCTTGGGCTTTATAGTCACAACCTTTAATTCACCACACCTAGGCACAGTTTCCTCTGCTTATGGCACACATACTATACCGATTCTAGGTGATGCTCTGCACTTCCCTGGGAATTTTTCCTATCTTCGTTATTTGTCATCCTACATTTTAATTGAGTCCTTCATTGATTTTAAGGCCAGAAAGGACCACTATTGTCATCTTGTATAAACTCCTGCACAGAAAAGGTCGTTGATTTCCATGACACTAAGAACACACAGGAAGTCAAACCAAAACCTAGTTCTGATACCCTGTATTGCAATTATGAAATGACCCTTAATATTTCATAACTTATTGCTGGCATTTGTGACAGAGGAGAGACCTGGCATGTGCAAGGTTTTGAAACATTCATATCTAAATATTCAAGGCAGACAAAGAACTTTGTGTTAGGTCAGTTTTGTGGGTGGTTAATTCAAGGTCCACAACACTAGTTATGCAAAACCCCAGCCTTTTGAAGCTTTGCCCTGAGAAAACAGCCATTGACCAGTGATTACTTACTAGAAGAGGCCACAGATAAAATACCCAAACCATATAAAAAATGGTTGGCCTGTTCCCAAGAGTTTCTGGTTCTCAGTCTGAAACCTGACACAGTCTTACTGCAAAGAAAGCAAACTCACTTGAACGGTTTAAAGACCAACACCTACCAGAGCCCTAGGTTAGAGTTGGTATGACCTCTGCTAGGCTTTTAGTACATAGGTAGGTTTATTTATTGTTCTTTAAATATTTTCTCTATCACATTTTTGCCCTACGAATAAATGCAGGTTGCTCTGTGAAGGGGGATTTGTAAGATTTGTGTACATTGTTCTAAAGAAAGGCTACCCACAGGTGTTGATCCCCAGTCAGATCTGTTGGGAAATCGCAGAGACCCAGGACTGTAAGCCTAACAGCCCAGCGTGAAGGGACAGAAACATGGCTCTGCCTCAGAGAGGCAAAAGCTTGGAAGCCTGACACTTTGAGCACCCTTCAGACCTCCTCAAACTGGCACCCTGAAATGCTGAACACACAGTTACTGACTGTCATGGTTACCCTGCTAACTGCACCGACGTTCCCTCTTTGGGGCTCAATGCATGAACTTCCACATGTGCAAGGCCTCAGTCCTTTGCCCTTGCAGGGTATCAGCCATGACTACCTCCAGCAGGTCTAGTGACATTAACGCCTGCAAGCCCTTTTTCTCGGTGACTGCAGATGTTTGCAGTGATGCAGAAACAGCTTCTGTGGTACAAATCACCATTTATTCATTCCTGAAAGGTACAAATCATTCAGAGCAATGTGTACTGCACAGCTATGACACTTCCATAAGCTACCTATGGCCCAGTTAACCCCCCGCACACCTTCCAACTTCCACCCCAAATGAAGCAGGTGTCCTACAGACACCAGTCTGATTTACAACACAACCCTGATTTGTCCCCAGGCCATTTCCATCCCTGTGCATGACATGGTATGGGAGGTACAGATGACAAACATCCTATATATGGTTAATAACTAGCAATGCTTCTCAGGCCTCAAAAATCAGAAAAGATACCTAACATCTTTGTTTATCTCAAAAGAGAATCCTTCTAGCTCTGACCTCTACCTAGAAAATAAAGACATTAAAAGGAGGTAATGTGAGATGAGTTGTCTAAGGGACCACACATAAACTAAGATTTGAGGGTCTACCCCTCCAACAATAGAAACTGAGATGTCTAAATAAGTCTACAGTTAAGTCCCCAGGTAAGACTCACCTCCCTCCCTGTCTAGCTAAAAAGAAGCTTAAATGTTGCCAAGCAGAGAAGCATGATGCAGACCTCTGCAAAGGGGACCAATGCTTTCTGTGAATGACCCAAGATCGAGAGACAGGAGGGAAAATTGACTTTAAAGCAGTTATGAAGAGCTTGCTGTGTCACTGGGACCAGTTTCTTTGATTCCTCAAATAAACTAAGTCATGTGTTTTTGCCTCCATTTATCAAGTGTACCTTTGTCTGTCTTATAAAACATGGAAAGTGTGTATTGTTCCTTCAACATGCCTTTCTCTCAAAATCAGAAGCTGTACATTTATTTGCCTTAGGAATCAGATAAACCATCTCTATCAGTTTGGATATTGTCTCTTGCTCTATTGTAAACCTTAAGGCTTTGACATGAAACGTATAATCAAAGAAAGTGCAGACTAGATCTACTAAATTTGAAGGAACCATTTTAAGGGATTTTTATTTTACTTTCTAAATTATTATTGCACTACAGACGTGGCATGCACAGTATAGGAAAAGGGGATACTGAAAGGTATAAGCACTTAATCAGGGCATAACAAGATGAGTAAAAGAAACTGCTTGAAATAAATGAAACATAAAAACCTTCCATTCGGCGGGCAAATCGAAGAAATACTCTAGACACCGATGCCATCTAAGTGCTATAAACCAACATTCCATTGGAAATAAAAGAACTGCCATCCTCCAGTTAGCCCTGAAACAGTATAAAATCTGAGATCACTTTGTGGGATTCCCAAGTCTTAGGACTCCGTGAAGGCCTCTTTCCTCCTCCTCCTCCTCCTCCTCCAGGCTTACAGGACTAAGTGAACCCATCAAAGATGCTGCAAAACCAGAAGTGCTGTGGACAGATTTTTCCCTATCCCTGGCCTGACAGGGAGTGGTCGGGTTTCATTTCAAAGATTGTATTCTCTTGCTGTTCTTTATAATAAGTAACTGAAAGTTCCTTGGTGAGTCTATGCTCTTTCTGGCAAAATTTAAAGGAATGGCATTTTGGACTTTTACTAATACTATGTGCATTTTTATAAGTTCAAGTATATTGGCTTAACCAGAACCTCAGAAAATAACTTTAAGCAATTGCTTTTTACATTTTAAAATGGTCTCTTTCAAACCAAATGCTAGAAACAAGGATCACAGTTGCAGAAGTGCCTTCAGACGAAGTGCAGCTTACTCCTTGGAGAGTGACTGGCAGACTGATAAACCTATCTGATGCTGAAGAACTGATGATAGATTATTATAAATGCAATAAAAGTCTTGAGGATTCATGTTGCTCTCTTATATAACTGCTTGACTACACTATCAGTTATGACGATTGCTTACATGATTGTATTTGTTTATTTGATATATACCTAGAATATATGTTGCACAGAGGTGCATTTGATTGACAGACTAAATTGTATATTTATGTGGTTCTTGGTGAACTGACACACAGTCCCAGATGCAAGCTGACCGGAAGAGAACCTCATACTATAATTAGCAAACTGAACTCACTGTAATCAATGAAAAGTGGCTATCCCAATTTAGCTCTAGCCCTGTTTTAGCTACAACACATTTCAAACGGGAAAATCTAGTTCTGCGGTGTCCAAAAAGCTCCCTGTTCGCCACACGTTGCTAATGGAGAAGCTATTGTGGCAAATGTGGGTCAGCGGGCTGGTTCAGCGGCTGAGGCAGCTGCACAGTGGCTCCTCAGGCGCCCCACAATGGTGGCGGCTCAGGAGCTTGGGCACTGTGTGGCTGGTTCGGGGGCCACACAGCGGTGCAGAGGCTCCTTGGGCACCTCCCAGCCCCAAGCCACGCGGTCCCAAGAGCCACATGACGCACTGCCTAAGCCAGCCACACGGCACCCGAGCTCCTGACCTGCTGCACCAGCTCTTGGGGCTGCGCAGCTCCGGGCTGTGTTTTTCCAGCAGTGGCGTCTCTGAGTCACCAGGCACAAGGGGGTACAGTGCCTGCTGCGGGGGCGGGGGGGGGGGGGGGGTTGGACGCCTGGAAAGGGTAGGGTGCATGTGGCAACCGGGCTTCTTCCTTTTGGACACCACTGATCTTCTTTGTTAGATTTCAACTTTAAAGTTTAACTGCATCTCAGCAAATTCACAGAACTGACGCCCCTTTCATACATTGGGACAGGGTTCGTTTGGGGAAAAATTGCCGGTACTCTTATAGTTAAAGCTTGTACCATGATACATATGCATAAAGCAGCTGAATGAAGGTTGCACAAGTAATTTCACCATGGGGCAGCGTACAACGTAGAAGTCACGTTCCTGCACTACCCCGCATAAGTCATTTCGTGTTACTCGAGGAAGCCAGGAAACTGACCACCACAGCAGTGCTGGACAGCTTCCTCTCCCCCGTGAGCAGCGCAGAGCAGGACCCTGGCTCCCTGCTCCTCACAGGAGACAGGAAATTCGACACATTAACACATGGTTTAAATCGTGACGGGAACTTTCTGAGTCACTATAGGGGCTCATCTGCATACCTGACTCAATCTAGCTCTTGACCTTCCCCCCCACCCCTCCACTCTCTGATTTGCTCACCTTGATTATCTTTTTCTGATTTGTCCTCCTTGCTTACTGTTTTTGGTTCTCTGTGCCTTAAATATTGAGTCTGTTCTGGTCTGGCTCTGGTCTGAAGAAGTGGGTCTGTCCCACGAAAGCTCCTCACCTAATAAACTATTCTGCTAGTCTTTAAACTGCTACTTGACTGCTTTTTGTTTTGATAGGAGACAGGAAACTGATCAGTGCTGCTGTGTTGGTCTGCTTCCCAGCTCCTGTCAGTGGTAGCACGCAAGAGTCAGGCTGCTGCCTGACAGGAGCTGTGAAACCACTCCTGTCGGGGCGGCAGCCTGACTCTCACCGTCCCTAACAGGAGCGGGGAAACCACACCTGTCAGAGACGGCAAGAGTCAGTTACCTCATTATAGAAGCTAATCAGTCTGGTCAGCCAGGACTTGCATTGGTGAATCCATGCTGACAACTCTTGATCACTTTCTCCTCTTCCAAGGGCTCCAAAATGGATTCCTTGAGGATCCCCTCCATGATTTTTCTGAGGACATTTTTTTTTCCTTTTTTAAAGGTGGGCACTACATTTACATTTTTCCAATCATAAAAGACCTCTCCTGATCTCCACGAGTTTTCAAAGATAATGACCAAAGACTCTGCAATGACATCTGCCAATTCCCTCAGTACTCTTGGATGCCTCAAATCCAGACCCACTGGTTTGCGTACCACTAGCTGTTCTAAGTAGCTCTTAACCTGTGCTTTCCCTGCTGAGACCTAGGAACCAGAAACAGCTTATCCTAAAGATCTGTTTATTATTCATCCCTTTTAACTTGCCAGTTTTGATGAGAAATCACCTGACTGAAGCAGACCCTATGCACAGCATGCATGCATGTATGTGCTGCTTACTTTAACATGAGAGTGCTCTGATTTAAGAATTGGGAGTGTGAGCCCTCCCATAAAAATCACACCCTACAAGACTAGATTTCTCTACTCCACTGCACTTCTATTAACATCTCAGCTTCTGAGAGGTCTTCCTATAAAGGAAGATATACACTCACTCCACAACATTGGACTGTTCGTAGGTATAGATTTGCTTATGTGTACTATCTCAGATGAATCATAGAACACTAGGACTGGAAGGGACCTCGAGAGGCCACTGAGTCCAGCCCCCTGCCCCAATGGCAGGACCAAGTACTATCTAAACCATCCCTGATAGACACCTATCTAACCTGTTCTTAAATATCTCCAGCGATGGAGATTCCACAATCTCCCTTGGCAATTTCTTCCACTGTTTGACCGCCCTGACAGTTAGGAACTTTTTCCTAATGTCCAACCTAAACCTCCCTTGCTGCAGTTTAAGCCCGTTGCCTCTTGTTCTATCCTCAGAGGCCAAGAAGAACAAGTTTTCTCCTTCCTCCTTATGACTCCCTTTTAGATACCTGAAAACCGCTATCAAGTCTCCCCTCAATCTTCTCTTTTCCAAACTAAACAAGCCCAGTTCTTTCAACCTTTTTTCATAGGTCACATTCTCTAGACTTTTAATCATTCTTGTCGCTCTTCTCTGGACCCTCTCTAGTTTCTCCACATCTTTTTTGAACTGCGGTGCCCAGAACTGGACACAATACTCCAGCTGAGGCCTAACCAGATGGGTTCAATAATTACCACCAAGATCTGAAAGTTAAAGTATTTACTTCAGAGGTTCCTTAAACAAAGGGCTTGTTTACCTAGGAAGTTAATGCAGAATATGGACAGGGCCAATCCGAAGAGTGGGAAAGGCTGTGGAAGGACAAGCTGCTAGCCTAGCAGTCAGCTTTTGGCCTTATGGCTTCTGCTGATCGTGTCATCCCAGAAGGAGCCCCAATCTCAGCTTCAATCATCCTTTCGTGCTCTAATTGCTTCTCTATAGTTCAGTCACTTGAAAGCAGGGATATCTGGGTCCACCATTCTACCATGTCCTAACCCAGGGTCTTAGGAGCTTATCCAAGCATCCAGCTCAGTTACTGAATTACCTCTAATTATTTATCCCCTGAGTCACTTCCTACCAACTGGGAACTCCTCATTTTGGGGCATGGTCATAGACTTCGCAGACTTTCCTCAGCCTCAGCTGCAGCTGGCCCATGTCAGCTGACTGGGGCTAGCAACGGTTGGGCTTCAGGACTGTAAAACTGCAGTGTACACATTTGGGTCCAGGCTGGAGTCTGGGCACTCCGACCCTCCCCTTTTGTGGGGTCCCAGGGCTCAGGCTCCAGTCTGAGGTCAAACATCCTCTCCACAGTTTTACAGTCCTGCAGAGCAAGGCACACTAGCTCAAGTCAGCGGACTTGGACCAGCCAGGGCTATTTAACTGCTGTGCAGGCATATCCTTAGTGTCCTATTCAGTCACTCTATCTTGGGACTTTCAACACCAACAAAGGGGCAGAAATCCAAGTCCCTACTATCAGAGCCATCTTCACAAAGCTGCTGCTATTCCTGGGCTCATTCTCCCCTCCTCCTGGGCTACAAGTGTCCTGTGACACTGTACCTGAATTGCGAACATGCCTTGCATTTGCAGAGGGGCAGGGCCGCCATGGCTAAGTATTGCTTTACACCACATCTGGGTTTAGTGTGGGACCTGGAGAGCCCAGCACAACTGTACTGTAAAGTGTGCTAATTTAAATCTCACCATGGCACCTCTAGGCTTAGTCTACACGGCTACTGTGGACAATGTAAATCACTTCACTCTGGGGTGTGAAAAACCGCACCCTTACGAGTAATGTAGCTTACATCAACTTAATGTGATGCCTACGCTGCTGCCGACTCGGTTTCCGCCCTGCAAGGAAGTGGAGTATTGACGTCGAAAGGAGCGCAGGCGGTCACTGACTTCGGTGGCGCCGATTCACAGGGCCAGTGTAGACAGAGCTGTCGGTGCAGAATGCACACCCATCCAGGAATCAATGTGAAATCATTCTCTAACTGCTCTTCAAATCCATATCCAAGCTTATTCTCTGTGAATTTTGCACACAGACAAGCTTTAAGGACAATCCACTTAAAATACAGAAATGTTTTGGTCAACATGTGATGAGCATAAATATTTTCATAATAAAATTCTGAAAGCAAATGATGAGCCACTCACATCTAAGTGTTAATGAGTTTCTGCTAAGGTTCATTTGGCAGCTCTTTGCCCTTATTTATTTGCTATGTTTGATCTTGCCCACAGTAGATTGATTTACTGGCATTTAAAGGTGACTACTTTACTTATTACTTCAACAATTACATTGACCTCTCTAGTGTCACCACCATTTTGCCAGTGCCCTCAGTTCTGCTTGCTGCCTTTAATCTTTCAAAGCAGAACAAAACAAGATTGAGTTCCACACATAAAAAAGTGAAAGAGACAGAAAAGGGGTGGGTAGGTGGCAGGAAATGAGCGGCTTTTCCTTAAAGTTCATTGATCTCCGTAGGGTCACACTTGTGATGAGAATCTTAATGGAATGGGTCTGAAGGAAAACATCTGTTCTCAGCACCAGGCAAATCTCCAGAGATGGTGACAACGTACCGCAGAACTAAGATGCATTTCTTTTAGACACATTGTAAGCGTGGGCTTCCCTTGGATTTCCAGGTGTCCAGGATTATCATGTTCATCACCCATAACAGCTTCTGTCCTTACAGGCAAGAAATGAGCAGATCACTCCTTCACAGACAGTGCCACTCCCTTCTCACCCCTCTGCCTCCTGCCAGATAGGTCACAGGAGCCCACTAGCAGTCCCAGCCCATCACGACCCACAGTGCCAAAGGGGAGAACCCTGACTCAAACCTGGGCCATCACAAGACAGTAAACAGCAGAAACCACCACCCTGCTGGCCTGAATGAAAAAAGCCACTACCAATATAGCTTAAAAATTCAAAAAGATGCATAAGGCTAGTACTGCTCAGAGCTGTCGACTGCACCAGAGGCATGCTAGCAGCTTTACGGACCAGGTAAACTCCCTGATCCAAGCTGCCTCTTAGCTCAACAGAGACACAGCCAAGCTAGGCACAAGCTGCATCCCCATCACTAGGACAAGCTCTGGCATTTCTTTGGCACCTGTCACCATAGGCTAGCAATAGGCACCTAGGAGCTGACTGCTTTGCCCTTCATGAGTAAGGAGAGCTCCAGGGCTGAGTGCTGGCATCTCTGCCTACACTGCACTCAGGGGTGGGGGTGGGGAGCTTTATAAGTACTCTTGACCCCTCCCCTGCAGCTCTCAGCAATGGTTGCCGAGGCATATCTACAGTTAACTAACCCAACGATTTACATGCCAGAAAAAGTCAAAGCAGCATCAGTGGTTGGGTACAGTAACACAGCATCACATACAATTTAAATTGCAGGGGACAGCTGTGTAAACAGAACATGAATGACCAAATTCAAATATGGCTTAATCTTTGGCTAGTGAGAAAGTGTCACAGATTCTATTATAAATGGAAAATTCTCGTTCTGTAAGCCTGCACACAAACTCAAGATGACGTAAGAAAAATGGTAGGTAAAGACCATATATAAAACTATAACAAAAAGACTTTTATAGCCAAAAACCCAAGAGATGGTAATTTTAAACAAGTGAACATGAAAGGGGTTACATGACTTTTTCATTTAATAAACAAAAGTTTAACCTCCGAGCTATGTGTATTCTACCACACTGTGTCCACCAGAATGAAAGCTCTTGTTTTATTATAGGTCAGAGCAAGTCCCCTCACAGGGAATCTCAGATGAAAATGGTTTACCGGCAACAGTTTAAAAAAAAAAAAAAACAGCCCAATGTTCTTTCTTTGGTAGCTAATTTTTGATACTTTGATCTACTTTATATTTCTATCCATTGAATAAAGCCCAAAGGAGGAATTTATTTATAACACCCTCTACCAACAGGGTACACTACAATAAGACAAACTGATAGGTTGTCTCTTTTTATTGATCCCTAAAGCTAGTTATTATTCAAGGTCACATTAACAGAAATGTCACATTACCTAGGGAGAAAAACATAAATTTCACAAAATTCATACCCAAACAAAACAACAACTTTGAAAATTAAAGGTCTGATGTTGGCAGACCAAGTGCCAACACATACCAATGTCTAATCCAATTCACTTATATTATTAGTATTGATCAAAGTAATTGTTAAATGTGTAAGAATACACCTGGTGTTTAATAATCATGAAAAACAGTTAATGCTGCATACATTGTTTTCACTTACTAGTATTCTGCTAGAATGTTATAAAAAACATCTACATTACATATACTCCTTTAACTAAATAAACTTTACTAGGTGAAACGTCTACTGTAATGCAAATGAAGAACGTTAACAGGAAAATATCAATTCGTATGCATTTCAAAGCAAGCAGTCATTGTATGGGGTGACTGAAGATCAAACCCTATACACATTCTGCTATACCATCAAAGAAAGGGCTCATGTGGATAGCTGAACTGCCAGTTTGTTTATCATCTCTGGACTGTGGATTCTAACAGGGAGAATAATTAAGCAAGAAGGCAAAGATCAAGGGAGCTGTTCTGGGTAGCCCTGAGAGATTTTTGGAAGCTGGCATCTCCACCACCATTTGGAACTACAGTCTGTTAATCACTTGTACCTACTTTTATCTGCTTTAACCTTCCAAATCTCATTTATTTTTCCTAGCAAATAAACCTTTAATTACTTTATTATAGAACTAACTACAAGCATTGTTTTTGATGTGAGCTCTAGAATGCAAATCAGCCTGGGTGACTGGCTGCTCTCTTCAGACTGGTTATAACATGGAATGTTTGTGAGGTTTGGTGTAAATGACCATTTATCACACAGTCTCAGAGAGGTAGCCATGTTAGTTTATATCTTCACAAAACAAAAACAAGCAAACAAAAAACAGTCCTGTAGCACTTTAAAGATTAACAATATCATTTATTAGGTGACCAGCTTTCATGGGACAGACCCACTTCTTCATATCTGGAGAACAACCGACAAATCAGACAACTTAAAAACACAGAAAAAAATGAATCAGCTAGATAGTGGGGAGGAAGGGGGGGCAGGAGTATAGACCAGGAGACATAGGTCAGCAGGTGTATAAGGACTATTTAGCAGAGTACAAAACATGACTGAGTATCACAGCATTACCTGTTTGTAGCTCTCTGGTTGTCTAACAAGATCAGTTTCTATGACAGAAAAATGGCCAATGGTCTGATCCATACGACTGCCACTAGTGTAAGAATGAATCTGAAACAGACAAAATGAGACAAGCCCACAGAAATATGTACAAACAGACCAGGTCATTGATGACTGAAAACTGGTACTACCTTGGCAGCCTGTATGGAATTAACTGGTGATCATGGCCCCTTCCCCAGCAGCCAGACGCATACACAACTGAGACTTCCTGAACTGGCCCCATTTGTGACAGCTTCCTAGAAGCCAACGCTGAACAATCATATAGAATAAACAGTCTCACTAGTTCAGCAGTATTAGCTGTTGGTATGTGGAAATTTCCACTGTTGCTGCCAGGTCTAAAGTTAGGTCTTTGCTTCCCAAGATGTCTCAAGGTCTAATACTTTATCCCATAACAGAATTCACCAAAAATACATGTAAAGCATTGAAAAATTATTAACATGTTTGCACACACAACTGCTAGAGATTTACACCATGTATAGCTTGTGATCGCTTCCTTTCATGCAGAAAATGCCACTCAGGTATATTAAATCTTGATTATGTAAATCACAGCTCTTTACTGATGCTGCCAGGGACTTTCCCCACCTGTTCTGATGATGTTATTGTCAATTACATGGGGAAGAATCTTCTAAAGTTAGTCTGGGGAGCAACAAAAAGCAATTCCCTCTATTCATTGCTGTTCCCTTTGTTATGTAATAACTGCAGCTGTCAGACAAGATACCAGTGCTCATCTATCACACAATCTTTCATATCTCATTAATAGTTCTGTCCACATGACATGAGAATTTAGTCGCTTTTCTTCCTTTGTTCTAATATTACCATTAATAAGCACTTAAGGATTGACAAATATTTTAAACTGATGATTAATTATTCTGTCTCATTGAAACTTAACAAGATTATGATAGTCCTTTCTCAAAACTCCCTCTTGGTAGCAACCATCTTGCACAACACAAAGGTTTATGCAGAAGTTTTCAAAAGGAAAGAACTTCAAGCACATTTCTTTCATTCTAAGTCACTCCGCTGCTGCTTCCTTCTCTTTACTCAGTTCTGGAGTCTCCTCCATCCTGATATATTATTTCTCCAAATAAGACAGTTACCTGTTTCCATAACTGGTGTTCTTTGAGATGAGTTGTTCATCTCCACTCAACTTAGGTGTGTGCACTTCCCACATGCACCATGCCAGATGTTTTTCTCTCACTAGTACCCACAGGGGACAGACTCTGGTGTCTGCTGCCTGATTCAGCCTAATGCATGCCACCAGCTCCCTCAACCCTCAGTTCCTTCTTGCTGAAAACTCTGACAGTGGGGAAGGAGGGTGGGTCATGGAGTGGGGCCATTTTCAAAGGACAAAGATTTCTATCTGGCTGGTTTATTTGTGACGTCATAATTTTAAGGTCAGAAGAGACCATCATGATCATCTAGTCTGACCTCATGCATATCACAGACCACAGAACCTCAGCCACCCACTCCTGCAACAAACCCCTGGCCTCCTCTCGCTGAGCTACTAAGTCCTCAGATAATGATTTAAAGACTTCACATTGCAGAGAATCCATTATTGATACTAGTTCAAACCTGCAAGTGACCCCATGCCCCATGCTGCAGAAGAAGATAAAAACAAAAAACCAAAACAAAACAAAGCGACCTCGTCTCTGCCAACCTCAGCCAGCAGAAAATTTCTTCCCAAATCCAAAGAGAGTGACCGTTTAGACCCTGAGCACATGGATGAGAAAGACAACTGAGAAAGGCTGCCCTATGCCTAAAATGCAAAATATTGCTTGTATCACTAGCAATATTGTTCATTGTTCTTTCCAACCTCAGAGAACAGAATAAAAAGCAATGGGCTTAAATTACAGTAAGGATGGTTTGGCCATTAGGAAAACTTCCTAACTGCCAGGGTGGTTAAACCTAGAATGGTTAAGAAAAGGTTAGACAAACATGTTAGGAATGGTCTAGATAATATTTAGTCCCACCATGCGTGTGGAGGACTGGATCGAACGACTTCTTGAGGACTCTTCCAGTCTTAGAATTCCTCTGTAGTAACTCAGAGCCCTCACCATCTAGCATCCCATCACCGGGCACTAGAGACATTCACTGCTAGCAACCAGAGATCAATCATATGCTATTGTAGCATCAGTTCTTTTAAGCTCAGCAGCCCTGCACAGCCATTTATGGTGGTGAAAGAATTAGTTGGATTCTCTTCTGACTTGCATCATCAACAAAAAAAATTATTGTATTGAGACCCAAGTCCAATCTCTTTAGGATGTACTGCTATAGAGTAGAAAAAAATAAGCCTGATTTGCAGATCCCAATTTAACTCTGCGGTGTAGGCAGTTTTAAAAAACTTGTAAACTGGTCTACTTAATATCTGAAATTTGTGGAGAAAGCATAAACAAGGAAGTTGATATAGATTCAGAGCTAGTCGCTCTTCTGATAATGCCATTAGATTTTGAATTTATCACTTTTTATTAGGACCATTATTAAAGCTTTTTATAACAGCTTTAATAATGGCAAGTTTCATCATTAATGGCAAGTTTCATCATCTTCCTTGGACTTTCCAAATGAAAAACAAGAACTTATTTCCAAATCTGGCTACTATAAAATAGCACTATTCACACATCCTAAACCTGAGCTTCCAATTAAATAACGTCTTGACAACACTTCCCCTGTCTGATTGATGCCTTCCTTCATCCATACCCTGAAAGATTTGTTCTTGCATTCAAAGTTCCAGATTTAAATTGTTCTTGACTCCTTGCTAATGCTCATTTATACCAGTGCAAGAAATTAAGCTGCTTAATGATCTATTATCATAAAGTACTGAATGAATCAGTATCAATGGTTATTATGAAGCCTTTCATCTGTAACCTTTTCAAACCCGGCCTGACTGTACCTCAGTTCCTGGAGGACAAAAGATGACAAGTTCCATTCCAGTTCCACATCACCAAGACATCTTTGTAAGCAACACCACTGTGTGGAGCTCGATACAGAGGGCAAGGATTTGAAGTGGCCATGAAGGACAAAGCGCACTCTTTTTTTTTTTCCAGGTCAGGACTGAGGCATGTTCACAATGGGCAGTATGTAGTAAAAGAGTGCTTTGCTATTGCACATGCAGCACTTAATCTATGTTACATGAAGGACTTCGCTCTCCTGGTCTTCAGTCATGCACCTTCAACTAGTGAAAAATTCATTTAAAAAACAAAATAAAAATTCATACAAGTCTTACGACTGTAGTGCCATGTATAGTCCTTAAAGTTGAGAGGGCATCTTCATTCAAACCCTCTTGTTCTGACTCTGAACTATCTAATAAAAGCTTCCTGTTGGTCTGTAATTTCTCAGATTCACTTAAAGGGTCAGAGACTTTATGGAGGTTATGAGTGGCTCTATTTAAGTTATCCAAGTATATGAAAAAGGTCTTTCACTACTGAAGTATTTTTAAATACCTCCTTTCCATTCCATGGCCATCAACGCTCCCAGATGGGCGTAACAGCTCTGAGACTTCCCTTCTACCTAGACAGGGAATGATGCTCAAAGCTGCTTGCAAATTTCAGGTGTGCGTGCAAAAAAATCAAACTTAAAATGCAAAACAACCTGCAATCCTGGCTGTGCAGAGGCTACTGCTTCTGTGATTCGAAACTGTTTTAGGTCTGTCAGTTTAATTCAGACCTTCACTGCTATTTTAAGCAGGGAGAGTCTATTTAATTTTGCAGTTGTTGCTACTTTTGGTGCTGCCATGGTCTTCAACCCTTTGAATAAAAAAGTGAGAAGGGGACACCTTGCATTTCTGCACATCAATATGAGTAACCTGCACTTCTGTCCTGGCTGAGCAGCTGCCAGTTTTGAGGATATGAGGAACAAGCTCAGACACGTTCTGACAGATACAAAGTGAACCTTCTTTGGTGGAGAGAATGGTGAATATGCCAAGCTGCAAGAGAGAGCTAGTCAAAGATTATAACCTTGTGGCCATGGCACATAATCCATCAGTTTTCTTAGGAGTTCACATATAGGCTAAAGAGGGATAGATCAGTATTTACAGGAATCTCCATTTATCTACCTAACATATAAAGCTAGTGAACCAGTGCTAACTGCAGACTTGGGCCTCAGTGGAAAGGCATTAATTATGATAATTCCATGGTGGGTCAGACGAATTTTTACCTTATGAAGGAGTTTACATTGCTCCTGATGGTCAATGTGCAAACTCCGCCACTGGAACCGCAGCCTGCCATTTAACCACTGGAGATACCTGACATCCGCTTCTCCGTTCACAGAAGGCTCAGGTACGGTCTCAGTCCTGCCCACCCAGCTGTTCGACAGAGTATCTTCACACTAAAAGCAGAAGATAACAACAAAATGGTTTACATCATGGTCTATATTTTTAAGTTACTATGCAGTAACATGTGCACTCAATGACTTTGCTGCACTTGTGCAAAGTAACCAAGTATCAGTCGGTCTGGCTGATACCCAGTTGAAGTGTTTTCACATTTTGCCATGCAATTTCTTCTCAATCAGAACAATATACATGCCAAAGTTCTGAAGTAATAACAGATTCACAGGAGCGTGCATGACAATTATTTTAAATGGGAAATCTTTTTCTCTCCATTCTCTCTCTGCTCAAAAATGAAGGTACCTCCTTTCCCCACCACAAAACCCCTCACCACACCACTGGGAAGAGACAAAGAAATCCCTTTTGTTCTACAGAAAATCAAAGAACAATGGTGTTCCTAGAACTGGATAAAAGAAAAATAAAACAACAAATGTATATAAAGTGTTCATCACAGAACAGTGTACCTTTCAATAGGAGGCCAGTATATCTGCAGACGTGCAATAATATGGGAAGTGCTTCTTAACACTAATTATTCAAGCAGGGCTGCTATTTGATTGGTGCCCTGGCCCTAAATTTTAAGATTCTGGGATTATGATGTCCTTGTTACCTACACCTTGTTCCCATGGTCCCACTAATCTGATGCTCCCCAATATCCAACCCTGCATTACTTTTACTTTTCAGACTGGAATCTGTTGCAAGACACAACAGATACACAGAGATACCTAAGTCTTGAGGAAATCTGCTTTACAATGCACTGTTGTCTGTAGCACTGCACAGAAATTCCTGCACACATGACACATCTTAGTGTTTCCACAGCTTTTCCATCAATAAATCTATCGATTTGGTAAAACGGCATATTCTACAAGCCCATCCTCTATAAGCAATGGGAAATCCAAAGCCCTCTGCTCTCTGCATTGCTGTAAAAACCAGGCTAAGAGATGCTCTTTCATGACTACAAGCTGCCACCTGTTGGGAAATTAAGGAATCGAAGGATGGCTACTGGTGTTACAAACAGAAAGCTGTGCTAGTCTATACACTATCAAAACCAAAAGCAGTCAAGTAGCACTTTAAAGACTAGCAAAATAGCTTATTAGGTGAGCTTTCATGGGACAGAAGAAGTGGGTCTGTCCCACGAAAGCTCACCTAATAAACTATTTTGCTAGTCTTTAAAGTGCTACTTGACTGCTTTTTGTGTTGGTTTTACAAAGTGAAGGTGCAGAATTCACTCCAAGGTGAATACTTATACAAACAACTAGCTACCTCCTTCAGAGAGCACTGGCACACTTCCAACAGAAAGGAGGAACATGCCTATTTCATGAATGTTTTCTGTCATCCCATGGACTTGATTGTAGGCAGAGGAATAGCTGTATTGGTCCCAGGCAGCGATTTAAAAGGCCCAAGGCTTTGACTGCGGCCACAGCAGCAGCAGTGGTGGCTGGAAACCCTGGGTCCTTTTGAATCACCAGTATCCAGGGTAGTTGTCTGTTTCCTTACCGCCCCTCCCCCATTGGTGGGCCTGCACCTCTGTCACAAAACATCCCTCACTATGAGGATGTTGTTGCTCAAATTGCCACAAAACAACAGGCAACACTCAGCTCTCCACCCCAAAAACAGCCCTAAACTCAGCCATTTCCATCTCCCCCTAACAATTTTACATTTAATAGCAAATGCTTCATAAAATCCCAGGGAACAACCATGGGTACTACACTGATTCCCTATATGCCAAACTCTTCATGAGCTACCTCAAGGATGAATTTTTGGAACAATGCATCAGCAAATCAACCATGCATTGGAGAGATGACACTTTGATCCTCTGAGCATATGACCTAAACTCCACTACAGAATTCCACCAATCACTGCTTCGATACAGGGGAAAAAAACCAGCAACTGCCCACCCCTAGTGATCACCTACCATACCACATTTCAAACAACTTCAATCCAACATTCATAGGGACCACATCCTCAAAGAAATCTTCCTAAATCACCTTCTGGCCTTCAAGCACTCCTCCCAACCTCACCAAGCTCAACACCTGAAGCAAGCTTCCTATAACCAGGGCATACTCAAAGCAGCTCTAATAGTGGCAAAACCAGCCGACATATGTCAACTGCGATGATGATCAATATCTGTGCCAAGAGACACTTCTGGATCCAGGGTCCTACACATGCCTATTGCAACATGATGTACCTCATCTAACGCATCAGACACCCCAGCAACTATGTGGGTGAAACCAATCATTATGCTCACAAATGATCTCACACCAAAAACATGATAGAAGACAAAAACTGCCTATCGCCTGTAAGTGAACACTTTTCACAAAATGATCATTCCTTTGTCCTGGTCTTCAAAGGAAACCTACACAACACCTTCGAAAGATAAGCCTTTGAACTTAAATGTATAGCTCCACTAGACACAAAAAATCATTGGCTCAGTAGTGACACTGGTTTTACAGCTCATTACAACTTATTCCCTACTAACTCTCCTTCACCTTATGACTGCGAAAGTGCTAATTTCCCACTTCATTTTAACGGGTCTCCTGAAGTTGCACTTATGTTCAACCCCTTATGCTTATTCTGTTAAAGACCTGAGAACAGGAGTCCTACAGCAAAGAGACTTTAAAAACAGATTATATAGGGAAATTTATGAACTGGGGTTCTTTTTCAAATTTGACACATTAACACACGGCATGAACAAAGACAGCAATTATCTCATGCATACAATGACTGCTTCACTTCCTTTGATGTTCATAATTAACTCAGGCAAGACACTTAACATCCCTCACCCCTCACTCCCCTCCTTCAGTTCATGTATTTGATTTGTTGGGTTTTATCGCAATTCTTTAGACCTCTTGGTCTGGACTGGAAATTCTATAGATCTAAAAAGGTGGATCTGTCCCATGAAAGCTCATCACCTAGCAAATCATTGTCTTAGTCTTTAAAGTGATACATGACTGCTGTTTTGTTTCCCTTAGGCTTAGCCACCTGTCCTACCTTGTAATCAGATGTGACTTTTCCCACACACGAAGAACTTTGTGCAGCTCACCAAGAACTCCCGTGGCACCTTATAGACTAACTTTGTGTTGTTTTTGCAGATACAAACTAACATGGCTACCCCTCTCATCCAACCAACAGAAATTAGTCCAGTAAAAGATACTATCTCTCACACCTTGTCTTCTTCCTATCCTGGCACCAATACAGCTACAACGTTGTAAACACAAGGTATTGTACATTAGCGATATCTAGGAATCACTAAGCACCATTAAGATACATCTCCTTGAGTAAAACATCCAATGATGTATAAAACTGGGAAAAGTCCTGTGACACCTTATAGACTAACAAATATTCTGTTAGGACTTCTCGTTTTTGTGGATACAGACTAACACAGCTACCCCAATACATAAAATTGGCAGAGCTATCATGCTATTTCCCTTGTTTATTTTTCCTACAATGTACTTTTAAAACTGTTATGATCTGGCAGAAACTGTAATCAGGATTATAAATATCTATCATGGCTTTTACTTAACTCACCTCACAAAGGAACTTAAAAACATTCCAGGCCTGATTTGCACATGGACCCAGCACACACATCTTCAATTGAAGCTATGGGGAACTATGCCTACTCAGCACACACACAAATCTAGCCCCTCCCTATTCTTTACACTGGACATGGGAAAAAAAATTTTCTTGCACACAGTGACTGAATTGGGAGCAAATAGCCTTCCCCCAGTGCTGTACACCGACCCTGCAGAAGGAGTGAAACCAAGATATCCAGGTTATGCCCCAGGTCACAACCCGCTCCCAAGGACTGCAGTGAGAAATGCCAGTGCAAAGTCAAAAATAACTAACAAACAAAAAAAAATCCATCACCAATTTTACATATTTAGAAACACAGAAAAAGTCCAATAAATGGATACCACATTTAAACAGAAAATGTTCCTTCAGGGAGATGGCAACCAATACAATTTAAAAAAAATAACAATACATTAAAATGTTGGCATCTGCACGCAGGTTGCAGCACATAGGTTCTCAGATTTTTGACCTTTCATGGTGACTGGCATGGCCAAATGGAAGCCCCAAAGGTGCAGAGCAGACACCTGCTTTAGGGGAACTTTTACAATAAACCCCACCCACCTTTCATTGTTCTCAAATAGTGGCAAAGCATTCATTAGCACTCCATTAGCAAGTACTACTACAACACAGTAATGAGGTAAAGTGTATCAGCAACATGAGAGACAAAACTAGAGCAGACAAAGGGTATGTCTACACTATGATCGTAAGTCAGCCTGTGCTCGATGGCTGCAGTGGCTGATGTTCACACTGCCCTGCTCCATCGACTGAAGAAGGGAAGCCTGGGGGGCTGAGAGACAGGACGGGTTCACAGCTCCACACACCTCCAGGTGCCCAGCTGTCCCCCACCTTCCACGGCGTTTGGCATTGGTGCTCCCAAGTGGGAGCAGGTGGGATGGGAGAGAGGTGAGCCACCTGGGGTGTCTCAATTCTGGCTGGCAGATCCACACATGGACTCCAGCTGGCTGCTGTGCTCCTGGCAGGGAACTGGGACCTCAGTGGCTGCAGGGCATCTGGGGAGGGGAGCCCAGACAGCAGCCCAAGCCAGGAGCACAGGTGGGAGTCCAGTTTGGAGCAGAGATACAACAGCAAATGGGCTGAGGAGACTGGAGCCAGTCTTCTTGTCAATTTCATAGCTACAGCAGAGTCATGAAACTGACAGACAACAGGAGGAAATTTCAAAAATTTCCAATTTCTAAAAAATGTTGAACGACATCAAAAGTCTAAGTCTACGACAAATTTGATTTCTCAGAGAAAAATCTTGACCTCCCCCCACCACCAAAAAAGCCCAAAACCTTAAGTAAAAGCAGAGACAATGTACCTGCAAAGTTCTGCAAGAGAAAAATATTTTCAAGCCCTGACCTCTGAAACACACAAACAAAATTCCCCAAAAAATCACCTCCGGGATGAGAAGTAAGCATAAATTAGTCTCAGACCAAATGGAGTTTTTTCCAGACATTTATAAACACCTGAAAATAGGTCCTTGAAATAGAAATGCTTCCTCATCAAGAACAAAAAGAATGGTACTGTGCATTTAAGACTGCAAGGTATATAAAATCATGAATGGTGTGGAGAAAGTGAATATAGAAAAATTATTTACCTTTTCCCATAATACAAGAACTAGGGGACACCAAATGAAATTGATGGGTAGTAGGTTCAAAACTAATAAAAGGAAATTTTTCTTCACACAGCGCACAGTCAACCTGTGGAACTCCTTGCCCGAGGAGGCTGTGAAGGCCAGGACTCTATTAGGGTTTAAAAAAGAGCTTGATAAATTTTTGCAGGTTAGGTCCATAAATGGCTATTAGCCAGGGATAAAGTATGGTGCCCTAGCCTTCAGTACAAGGGCAGGAGATGGATGGCAGGAGATAAACCACTTGATCATTGTCTTCTGTTCTCCTTCTCTGGGGCACCTGGCATTGGCCACTGTCGGCAGATGGGATGCTGGGCTCGATGGACCTTTGGTCTGACCCAGTATGGCCGTTCTTATGTTCTTATGTTCTAAGCTGCTGAGAACTCTGGCCAAAATTAGGTATGCACTTTAGCGTGTGCTTCACTAGAAACACAAGTGTAGTCCCAATGAAGTCAATGGACTCACACCACAATAACCATGACAAGAATTCAGCCGTATTATTTTTCTCCTAAAAACATAAGAGAGTGTCAAGAACAACAGTTATTACTGCTTCTTCATAAAGAAATTAATGTGATTTTAAATATTTGGCACAAGCTCATCTACTGAGGCAGACCTGAAGAGCCTACCCTGTCAAGTTAAAAATGGAGTTTATGCCTAATTAATCTACAGTAATACGTATATTAGATTTTAAAATTTAATACTGACTACTCTACCAGAACTACCTATGTCTGAATCACTAATGAGAGCTGAAGCCTATTAAATAACTCCTGATATGCCAAATATTGTACATATCAAGAGCCAAGTATATTAATCCCATTCATTTGGTCTCCAACTATTGCTGTCTAATTCTTCCTTCTTTGTGGTTTCTTAGCAACACAATTCTGCTCTCATTTGTAGTAGATGAAAATAGGTAAACATTTCCACAGACTCCAAAGAACATCGGACCAATTATTTACTTAAACTGAGACACTGGCACATAACACTTTCCAAATAAACAAAAATCACTCTCTGAAGAGTTTACAATTTAAGGCCTAAATCTAGCAAAGAGTTATGCACATGCTAAACTTTAAATGGATTTAATCTTTTCCTGATCAGGAACTACATGATTTCTAACACAATAAGCCAGTGTTTCCCAATTTTATTTGGCCACAGAACCCTTTTAAACTAAAAAGAATTTTGTGGCACCCCAGTCCCAGGCTCTACCCTCCTCAGCCCCCAAACCTGCTGCCCCATCTCCAGGCTTTACCTGTGTCAGCCCCCAATCCACTTCCCTAACCCCAAGCTTTACCCCCATCCCACAAATTCACCTCCCCATCCCAAGGCTTAACCCTTCTCGCCTCAAACCCACCTCCCACCCCCATCCTCAGGCCATATGGTCTGCCATATGGTCTGAAGAAGTGTGTCTGTCCCACGAAAGCTCACCTAATAAACCATTTTGCTAGTCTTTAAAGTGCTACTTGACTGCTTTTTGTTTTAAAAGGCTATGTGCCACTTTCTGGCTTATTCCACATTGTGGGAGAGAATTCATGCAGACTCCCACTCTGACTAAAGTGCAGGAGAACCCAGAGGTAGGGCCTAGAAAGGGAAAGCCCAGGAACCCAGAATTGACCACCCTTGCAATTTTAAAGCTCACTATTGCAGCAGATTAACAGCTGATAGGATGAGGACAAACAAAAAGAACTTGCTCACCATGCACACAAAGGCTTCATCCCCAACTTTCACTCTGTTCACAGTCAGCAGTTGCTCCAACAGGTTGATTCTGTTTAGGAGCCAGGAAAATGCCAGTAGCAGCTCCCTGCTCCCCTGTGAGCCA
Organism: Carettochelys insculpta; assembly: GCF_033958435.1. Taxonomy (NCBI): domain Eukaryota; kingdom Metazoa; phylum Chordata; order Testudines; family Carettochelyidae; genus Carettochelys; species Carettochelys insculpta. The sequence continues at coordinate 64,720,813 of NC_134145.1, read as the reverse complement.
TCAGAAGGGAGCTGATAGAATTCTGGTCTGCCATAGCCATAGTACCATAACACCGCCTTTACAAACTTAATTTGGGTTCCTGGAAAATAGCAAAACAGAAAAATGTGTCACTGCGCTGCCCAGCCTGTTACAAGACTAGCTGCTTCCAGGACAGCAACCACCATTACCCAAATTTTGTGTCACACCGAGAGCAAAGCAGACACATGTTTCTGGTTAGGCATGAACAGATACAGTACAGGCATCAAGAATGCAAACTTCTCCTCTGCCTTCCCATTATGATCTGCAGAAACCAGACTCCTAACTTCCGTGTCTTAGCCTTTCCCCTTGATGCAGAGGGGAGCATAGTATTTTCCCCAAACTGACCGGCATGTATACACTATTAAATACATTTAAAAGATTTGAGATGTTCCTATACCATAGCAGTAAAGGCTACATCAGTACCTAAAACAGACAGATGCACTGTGCCAAAAGAAGAGAGTGATATTCATAGAATCATGGAACAATAGAGCTGGAAGAGCTGGAAGACACCTAAAAAAGCCAACAAGTCCAGCCCCCTGCCCGAGGCAGGACCAAACCCATCAGATCGGCCCAGTCAGGGCTCTGTCACGGCAAGACTTAAACACCTCCAGGGATGGAAATTCCACTACTTCCCTAGGTAGACCATTCCAATGCTTCACCACCCTCCTAGTGAAGAAGTCTTTCCTAATGTTCAACCTGGACCTTTCCAGCTGCAACTTGAGACCATTGTTCTGTGTTCTGCCATCCGTGACCACTGTGAACAGCCTCTCTCCAGCCTCTTTGCAACCTCCCTTCAGTAAGTTGAAGGCTGTTACCAAATCCCCCCTCAGTCTTCTCTTCTGCAGACTAAACAGTCCCAATTCCCTCAACCTTTCTTCATAGGTCATATGCTCCAGCCCCCTAATTATTTTGGTTGCCCTCCGCTGGACCCTCTCCAGTGTATCCACATCCTTCCTATAATTGGGGGCCCAGAACTGGACCTAGTACTCCAGATGCGGCCTCACCAAAGCCAAATAAAGAGGAATAATCACTTCTCTGGATCTATTGGCAACGCTCCTCTTCATGCAACCTAATATGCCATTAGGTTTCCTGGCTACAACAGCACACTGTTGACTCATGTCCAGCTTCTCATCCACTACAACTCCCCGGTCCTTTTTTGCAAAACTACTACCGAGCCAGTCGGACTCCAGCCTGTAACAATGCTTGGGATTCTTCTGGCCCAAGTGCAGGACTCTGCACTTGTCCTTATTGAACCTCATCAGATTTCTTGCAGCCCAGTCTTCCAATTTGTCTAAGGCACTCTGGACTCTATCCCTACCCTCCAGCGTATCTACCTTTCCCCCAGCTTAATGTCATCTGCGAACTTGCTGAGGGTGCAATCCAACCCCTCATCCAGGTCATTGATAAATATGTTGAACAGAACAGGACCCAGAACCGAATCTTGGGGCACTCCACTAGAAATCGACCACCATCCTGACATCGAGCCGTTGATCACTACCCGCTGGGCCCAACCTTCTAGCCAGCTTTCTATCCATCTTACCATCCATTTATCCAATCCACATTCCTTTAACTTCCTGACAAGAATATTGTGGGAGACCATATCAAAAGCTTTTCTAAAGTCAAGATAAATCACATCCATTGATTTTCCCCTATCCACAGAGCCACTTATCTCATCATAGAAACTAATCAGATTGGTCAGGCATGACTTGCCCTTCATGAATCCATGCTGACTATTCCTGATCACTTTCCCCTCCTCCAAGTGCCTCAAAATGACTTCCTTGAGGAGCCCCTCCATGATTTTTCCAGGGACTGATGTAAGACTGACCAGCCTACAGTTCCCTGGATCATCCTTCTTCCCTTATTTAAAGATGGGCACTGCATTTGCTTTTTTCCAGTCATCCAGGATCTCTCCCGATCTCCATGACTTTTCAAAAATAATGGCCAAGGGCTCATCAATGACATACGCCAACTCCCTTAGAACCCTCGGATGAATTAGGTCCGGGCCCATGGATTTTTGTACGTTTAGCTTTTTTAGATAGCTCCTAACCTGTTCTTTCCCCACCAAAGGCTGTCCACCTTCATCCCACAATGCATCACTTACCGCATTAATCCGGGAGCCGTCCTTGTCCGTGAAGACAGAGGCAAAGAAAGAATTAAGTGCTTCAGCTTTCCCTATATCATCCGTCACTGGTTACCTCCCTCATCCAATAGGGGCCCCTCACCCTCTCTGATCACCTTCTTCTTGCTAACATGCCTGTAGAAACTTTTCTTGTTATCCTTCACATTCCTCGTGAGTCACAATTCCAGTTGCGCTTTTGCCTTCCTGATAACTGCCCTACATGCTCAAGCTATACGTTTATATCCCTCCCTAGACATCTGTCCAAGTTTCCACTTTTTGTAAGCTCCCTTTTTGTGCCTAAGTTTTCCATGGATTTCCCCAGTAAGCCAGTCTGCTCTCCTACCATATTTACTTCTCTTGCTGCGCATTGGGACAGTTTCTTTCTTCGACTTCAATAGGACTTCCTTAAAATACTGCCAGTTTTCCTGGACTCCTTCTCCCTTCATGGTAGCATCCCAGGGATTCTGCCCATCAGTACAGAACAAAGTGAAAATGCTCCTTATACAGCAGATAATGAAGTACAGTACCTGGTTTGGCTAATGCTTTACTAAGGCGTTTCATTAAAGTACAGGAATTTACAGAGAATGGTTCTGTGATCTTCGTAATAAACGCCTCTTGGAATGGACATTTCATTTGAAAAGGCAAGTCTAGCAAATGCAGGGCAAGCTTTGACAGAGCACTCACGCTGTTCTCTTGTGATTTACAATGCCTGCAGAACTCTTCCAATGAATTACAACTTTGTATTCAAGAGAGAACTACATGTTATTCAGAGTTTATGCATGTAAGGAAGAAAGAAAAATGAGTCAAGACTGGGAATGAAAATGGATGCATTACTTCATGCACTCAGGCAAAAACCACCTGTAGAGATTCCACAAATCAGAGTTATTAAGGGAAATTATTGCTGCATAAAAATGGTGTTTGACAGACAGGTGAGAATGAAAGAAACACAATAGGTATAGAGCTCTTTCTGGCAGTATCCAAACTACTACAATACCAAAAGATAATAGACATGTGAAAAGGCAGATCCCACTGGCACTTGATTTGCCTCTTCTACATTTATTTTTAGAAGAGAGTTTATGCAGATGGGAAGCTAAGAGAAAAAGCAACACCCGGGCACTGGCTGTGTCTTCTTCCTTTAAGTTAATGCCAGAGTCCCAATAAAGGACTGACGCTGACTCACTGTCTTTCTTGATGAAGGAACTACTGTTCTGAAGGTTTTAAATGATTACGCGTGAACTTCTTCCCCCAGAAGCTCAGGGTAAGAAATACTTACATGGAGAAAGGGGAAAAATAGTCTCTTCCAACACAGGATGACTTACAGGATTTTCCAGCCACTATATACTGTGTGTTTTTGTTGATGTGTGTGGTTTGGTTTTCGTTTGAGGGGATTTTTTTGTACAAGTTCAACAGTTCATTCATTTAAACACATTTTCTGTAGTATACAATACCTTCTGAGTCATTTCCCAAAGCTGATTTTATGTACCATTATGGGGAGGCACACTCTACTCATTAAAAATATGGCACAATCTTTTTTAGATGAACTATAAACTGCCACTAGTCATTCCATAATTATGGTAACTGGAATCCTCCCTAAAATTCACAAACATGGGGAAAGTGGCGTGAAAACCCGTATGTTAGGCATGAATTCAGGTACTGTCTATAATATAAATTTGAGAGTCATTAAATCAAAAGAATTTCCAAGACAGTCTCTCTCCAAAGTGACCTGCTTTTAAAATTTGGAAAGTCAATCATTATTTTGGAACATATTCTGAACAAAAAGACATTGGCAAAATCCACAGGATACCTGCATCATCGTGATGCCTTGCAAGAGTTAGCACTGGGAAGAATAACCAGTTCTAAAACCTAACAACAGAAACTTACTAGAGTTTGTTTTGGTCCTGTAAGTGTCAAGGACTGCTGAGATGTCTGGCAATATGCACAGATTCCATCCAGGTAAAACACACAAAGAAAGTGACTTCCCAGAAAATGCTTTTTGCCTAAAAGAAGGTGCACTGGCCTGGGAGCCAGGAAATCCTGGGAGCCAGGAACCGTGAAATTAAATCTCCCTCTCCGATGACTGCTTTTTACATTTGTGTGCACTGCATAACTCTTATACTGACCAAGCCCTGATACTCTGGTTCTAGAGACAGGGAATTATTATTTTCCCTCAATTTACACATAAGGTTAACTGAGAAGTTATACAAAAAAGGGAAGGATAACCCAGTGGTCAGGGCACCAGTTCTTGGTCTTAGAGACCCAAGTTCAAGCCTGCTACAAATGTCTGATGTGACATGGGGCCAGTCACGGTATCGCTGTGTCCCAGTATGCCATCTGTAACACAGGATGTTGTGAGAATAAAATACATTAAAGATTAAGAGACACTGAGATACTGCAATAATGGGGGGCTACATAAGTTCTTACAACAGGTCACTGTCAGGTCAGATCTTAAAGTCACTCCTGACAGACCTGGCAACAGAACACTAGTCTTGAATACGGCAGACCTAACTTTCATTAACACAGGCCTGCAACAAATGTGCTAAATCTGTATGCATGGCTACCCTGCTTGTACCACTGCTTTATCCACTAAACAAGACTACTTAAAATCAAACCAGAATTAGAATCCAGGAATTCTAATTCACAAAAGTACATGGTTATCAAGCAAAAACTACCATCTTGCTTAGGAAACCATGTGTCAACTTTCTGGTTAGAAATGCATCATATGCAGATGAAGATCCCAAGTTCAAACTGCCAACAACCAATGTGGGAGCAATCGGAGTTCCACACGATGCTGTTTCTGTTTTCCAAATTTAACACAGTAAACTCTTGCTTGATGAGCATTTGAGTAACCAGCACTCTCAAATATCTGGCATAACTCCTGTGCTCTCTCTGCCCCCATACCCTGGGGAGGGCTACAAGATATATTGTAATAAGCTGGCAGCACTAAAATCTCATTGGTTTAGTTGGAAGTGGCTCTCTTAGAGGGACATTTAGATGGTAACTTACGAACCTCACATGTCTGGGCATCCTGGTTCCCCAAGAAACTAAAAAGACATGTTTAATCTAGCCCCATTAATCCTGTAGTTAGCTAACAATTTAAAGAGATAACAGGCACTACCTCTCTCCTCTGAACCCAGCCTGCCTGCTGCCACAGCAGGCTCCACAGGGAGCTGCCTGCTCTTAAAGGGAAAAGCTGGTCGCTGGAAAGGGTGCCCACTCCAGAGCCAGCTGCAGCTCCCCCTGCAGTGCCACAGCCCTTCCCCTGCTGCTGTGGGGCTCCACCGTGGAAGGCCTTCCAGAGCACTGGGTTGGCAGATGGCGGCTACAAGCCTGACTCCTCCTGCCCAGGCCCCTGGCCATCCTACAATAGAGCACAGAGCCAGGAAGAAGAGTACAGGGAGCCGGGGTTTGTGTACAGCCCCACCATGAGGGGCGGGGGATCCCATTCAGCGCTGTCCTGCGTACCTCCGTGCTGAGTGAGCGCAGATGGCAGGCTCCTCTGCACTCCTATCCAGAGTGAGTACTGAACTCTCTATTATCCAAAATATTTGATTATCCAGCAACCTCCCAGTCGCGGGGATGCCAGATATCAAAGAGTTTACTGTATTTAAAAAGTCCAATTGGTCTGTAATTAAGAGATTAGAGGCCAAATCACGTGTTCAGCTATGCTTTCTGCAGGTCTACCCCTTACAAAGCGTACAAAAGACACAGAAGAACTGCCTTCGTATATAGTTGCACGTGACGGAACTTCAGTGTAATATCTGCGCATCGCAACTGAGGCAGCAGGAAAAAAAAGATGATGATCCTGTGGTTAAGGCAAAAGATTTGGAACTGAACCTTGAGAACCAGTGCTGAATTCTTGGCTTTGGCGTGGACGTCCTGAGAGACCACAGCCAAGCCATTTAATCTCTTTGCTTCAGTTTCCACAACCGTATGCTACTTTGGATCTTCGGAAGTCTGACAAGCATAGTTTGACTCATGCAGATTTCAGGGGCCAGTTTCAGACGGTCTGGGGATTTTAAATCTGGTAAGGCTGTGGGAGAACGCATTTACACCAACCCTGTTCCAGTGAATGGGCCAGTGTGTAGGGGCCAATGGGGGATAGCTGGGGAAGGCATAGCCCTGGAGACAAGCACTGCGTTTAGAGCACTGTACATTTAAACAGCCAGCAGCGATTAAGCTCTTACTTTTGACAAGATGATAAAGCAACCCGCTCTCTCTGCGACATGGCTCCCAATTACAGATGTACTTCACACCTTCTCTACAGCACATAACATCTAGTGGAGTCCTCTACTCTGACTTGGCTCCACAACACAGAGTGTATAGAAAGCTATGAGACACAGCTCATCCATTACAATCCGCAGCTCTAAGTTAAGATTTAATGGCACTTTACTGGAGAGTCAAGGGTCATGCTTGCAAGGAGCAAATAAGGGATTAAAGAGGAAATTAACCTACTTTCCTTAATTATTGCTGAGTATTCTGGGGACTTGCCAGGCCAATGTACAGTGTAAATGCAACCACAGAAACCTGTCAGGTAAAATGCACTATGCAAGCAAGAGCCTACAGCTGAGGAGGGAACACGCAGCTTACCTGACTGAAATCTCATTAGCATGGATTTATACTGAACTTGTTTTATCAACAGGCTCTGATAAGCAAATCCATCAGCACATCTTTTTTACCTATGGTATCAGGCTCAAGCCTTCCTCTGTTGTGGATTTGTTTTAGAAGAGAATACAGCAGCCACCAGATCTGCAGACTCTGTGAAAGAACAGAAAGGAAACATCAGCATTCAGGACAGTTACCACGTATTTGTCTTTACTCAGCACTGGCCATTGCCTAGAACAAAACAAGGTGCCCAGTCAGCAAAAAAAGGCATGAAAGGACAGGCTGGTACACGTACTGCCCTGTGCTTCCCAAATTATGGCAACAGCATGGAGATTGTTTACTCTACAGGGTTGGTAACTGAATGGCCCAAATGGGCACCTTTCCCCTGCAACAACACTGCTTCTCCAAAGGCACGTCACATATGGCATATTTCACACTTACACTTTTACCAGTTTGTTCTGGGATGCCTGAAAAACATGTCCCGCAGTTCCACAGGAGCAGGGGCTCTAGATTAATTTGCAAACACCAGGCGTACCGCATGGGCTAGAATCATGAAAACCAGCTCAACCAACATAATCAGAAGCTAGGAGGACATAATGGTTACTGACTATACAAATTTAAGGCAAGCCCTCCTACCAGGAATTGCAACCAACATTTGTAAAATGTCTAGGCAAACACAAAACATTTTATAAGCGGAGGTAAGTCACAGCCTTCTCACCAATGGAGTTTCCAAAGCCTTAGCCCAGAGGAGCCTAAAACGACTCAAGATAAAGAGAGGAAAGTAAATACTAAGGGACAAGGAGAATGTGCAGCACACCAGAAGGAAATGTCAATTTTCAATTTAAAAAAAAAGTGGAAAAGAGAAGCATAAAGGAAATTCTCCAGGACCAGGAAATTTTCAGAGATTCAAAGCAAGAGAAGACCTGGAAAGAGACCATCCCACTGCAAAGGAAAGGGCAACATGGAGACAAGGGAGAACATTGTACTCTTTAATTTAGATGATGATTTCCGTCTATTTTAAGCAGAAGTTGATCGTGCCTATCTGGCTGTCCGGGTTTTATGGGAAAATGCAGGGAGTGGAAGGAGAGGGTGATTAGCTAGTAACATTTCAGGGATGGCTGGTGTACCATGAATAAAGGGCTTCAGGTGGGTTATGAGGGAGTCTTCCTGGTGGCAGGGGACCTGGTGACATTACAGAGGCAAGGCTTCAGGGGGAAGGTGACTGTCAGGCACAAGAGCGATAAGTGTATGCTTCCCTACATTTGAAAAGTAATTCAAATTTAGGTAAGGTGTGAACTTAGAGTACCTGAGCTATCCCAGAATACCTGTGTGTAAAGAGATTCTTAGCGCATAATAAGGGCGTCCACACTGAGTTATGCAGCAGTTATTCCAGAATAACTGTACACATAGAAAACCCCTCACACAGTGACATTACAGGGATCACAGCAGAGGGGTGCCAATGCTACCAGCTAATGAAGAACACCATGGAGTGCAGAAGAGCACAGAGAAGAGGATACGCTGAGTTGTACCATTAGCCATACAAACAGTGTGAAGGTGTTCTTGAATGAGTACTAGCAGGTAACACTGAATGGTCACACAGTCCCATCCCACCCAGTGTTTTATACTGCTCATCACATTTCCATCCCATCTTGAGAGCAAGCAAAACTGATGCACAGCACAGACCTTGTCACCACTGGGGACTTTATGTATACACCAGTCACTGGTATAGCTGTCAGGTGCAGACCCTACTGCAAGCAAAGCTGTTATGAGCCACAATTTGTACCCATGCAACATGATCTGGCTGTGCAAAAAGCTGAGTTGCTAATTGTGCTTATATCAAGTAGAACTATCTCACCAGGGACTTGCAACCAGGCAGCTATGCCAAAGGTAGAAATGTCCAGTGTGAAGAAGGCCTCAAAGCACAAGAAACTCATGTAGTGTTGCACCACAGGAGATGGTGGTACAATAGAAGAGATACCGTTACAAAAGAGTGCTGTTGAGGTGCAGTGAGGAGGCACTGTCATGGAAGAGGAGTGGTGACAGGGAAGGAGGGAGCACTGCTACGAGGCGGGGAAGGCAGTACAGGTTGAACCTCTCTCGTTCAGCACCCTTGGGACCTGACTGGTGCCAAATGGTGGGAAGTCAATATTGTCTAGTACATTACCAACACTTCCACTGCTGACTGGGCTCTTAGAAGAAACTTAAGGGTAAACTAAAGCTAAATAACAGCACAGAACACTGTGAGCCAGGACTGGTGGCTATAAACAAACTTCATGGGACCACAGGAAACTTGGCCACACCCATGGTAAGTGGACACCTGGCTAACTAAAATCATGCCAGACTACGGAGTTTGCAGGTCGAGAGCGTTCCAGATTGGAGAAGTTCAGCCTGTAGTAGGTGTGTTGCTATGGGGAAGGGGGGAAGTGATGTTGCCACGGGCAGGGAGGAGTAGTGGGCTCTGCAATGGACCAAGGAGAGGGTGATATCATGGGGTTGCTATGAGGGAGTAGGGGGCATTTCCATGGGGCCGACAGGGACAGTGGGGGAGTTGCTATGGGCCAGCAAGAGGCAGTGGAGAAAACCAGAAGGAAAGTATTGTTATAGGGACAGTAGAGGGCAGTGATGTTGCTCTGGGGCAGTGGGGGCCGTTGCTAGGGGCAATAGGGCAATGATGTTGCTGGGGGCAGTGGGCGGTGTTGCTCAGGGCAGCGGTGTTGCTAAGGGACAGTGACGGCCATTGCTAGGGGCAACAGGGCACTGACATTGCTAAGGGGCAGTGGGGGCCATTGCTAGGGGCAATAGGGCAGTGATATTGCTAGGGGGCAGTAAGGGCCGTTGCTAGGGCCAACAGGGCAGTGACACTGCTAGGGGGCAGTAAGGGCCATTGCTGGCCATTGCTAGGGGGCAGTGGGGCCGTTGCTAGGGCCAATAGGGCAGTGACGTTGCTAGGGGGCAGTGGGGCCGTTGCTAGGGGGCCATAGGGCAGTGACGTTGCTAGGGGGCGGTGGGGCCGTCGCTAGGGGCCATAGGGCAGTGGGGCCATTGCTAGGGGGCAACAAGGCAGTGACGTTGCTGGGGCAGTGGGGCCGTTGCTAGGCAGCGGATCAGTCCCGGCCCCTCCCGCGCTCACCGCCTGGGGCCGGTCGAACTTGGCGAGGCGGAAGGTCTCCGGGGCGGGCCGGCTCCCCGGCGGCAGCGCCCGGCACAGCGCCCCGATGGCCGCCGGCAGCGCCCCAGCCCGACCCCGCCGCATCGCGCTCCAGCCGCCCGCGCCGTCGCGCGCCGCCCCGCTTCCCAGTGCGCAAGCGCAGGACGGGCGGGAGGGCGGGCGGGCGCGCATGCGCAACGGACGGGTGACGCGCGGCGGCGCCCTCGCCCTCGCCTTCGCCTTCGCCCTGCCCCTGCCGAGGAGCACGTGGTCCGCTGGGGCGGGGAGCTCGCGTGGAGCTGAGCGCGGGCCGGGGGGGCGGCCGGGCGCGCTGGAGGGGCGGGGCGGGGGCGGGGCCCGGGCCGGGTTTTGCCGAGTGAGAAGCCCCGGGGCGGGGCGGGCTGGTTTCCCCCCCCCCCGCGTCGCCCGCACGCGCGTCCCGCACCGTTCGCTGCCAGCAGGGCGGCGCGCGGCTGCCCCCGGGAAGGGCCCTTGGCCCGGCGGGAACCCGCCCTGCGTTCCGCCGCGGCACACGGGAGCGCCCCGTGAGACGAGTAACGGGGCCTTGCAAAGGACGTGCGGCGCTGAGCCCCGCGCCCGCGACATAACCCGCGTCACAGCCTCCCGGGGCGGGGAGGGACCTCAGGCGTCATCCAGTCCAGCCCCACTGAATCGCCCCGGCCCCGACTGTGTCCAGCCGGGACTCAAAAACCTCCAGGGATGGAGGTTCCACCTGCGCTCTCGGTAACACACCCCGGTGCTGCACCACCCTCCTGGGGAACCAGCTGTTCCTAACACCGACCTACTCCTCTCCTGTAACGTCAGAGCCTTGCTCCCTGCTCCGCCATCCGTCACCGCGGAGCACAGCCTCTCCCCGGCCTCCTCAGACCCCCTTCAGGAACTTGAAGGCTGCTATCAAATCACCCCTCCGTCTTCTCTTCTGCAAACTAAAGAAGCCCAAATCCCTCAGCCTCTCCTCATAGGTCATGTGCTCCAGCTCCCTAATCATTTTCATTGCCCCCCCACTGAACCTGCTCCCGCAAATCCACATCCTTTCTGGGGGGGGGGGCAAAACTGGACACAATACTCCACATGTGGCCTCACCAGTGTTAAAGAGAGGGGAAAAACAATTTTTCTAAATCTGCTCAAAATGCTCCTCCTAATGCAGCCCAATATGCTATTGGCCTGTTTGGCTACAAGGGCACAACATTTACACATATCCAGCCTTTCATCCACCATAATCCCTAGGTCCCTTTCTATTGTAGGGCTGCTGAGCTGATCAGTCCCCAGCCTATAACAGTGCTTGGGATTCCTCCATCCCAAGTGCACAGCTCGACACTTCTCCTTGTTGAACCGCATCAGATTTCTTTTGGCCCAGCCCTCCAATTTATCCAGATCTCTGTAGATCCTATCTCTAACCTCCACCATATCTACCTCTCACCCTAGCTTCATGTCATCCACAAACTTGCTGAGGGTGAAATCCATTCTCTCATCCAGGTCATTAATAAAGATGTTGAACAACACCAGCCCCAAAACCGAGCCTTGGGGCACTCCACTTGAAACTGACTGCCATCCAGATACAGAGCTATTGACCACTACCCATTGGCCAAACCAGGAAGTCAGCTTTCTATCCATCTTATAGTCCATGTGTCCAATCCATACATCCTTAACTTATGGGCAAGAATGTTCGGGGAGACTGCATGTAAAGATTTGCTGAAGTCAAGGTATATCACATTCACTGATTTCTCCATGTCCACAGAGCCTGTTACCTCATCACAGAAGCTAGTCAGATTGGTCAGGCACGACTCGCCCTTGGTGAATCCATGTTGCCTACTTTTGCTCACTTTCCCCTCTTCCAAGTGCTCCAAAATGGATTCCTTGAGGATCCCCTCCATGATTCTTCCAGGGACTGAGGTAAGGCTGACAGGTCTATACTCCCTTGGATTGTCCTTCGTTCATTTTTTAGAGATAGGCGCTACCTTTGCCTTTTTCCAATCATCTGGAATCTCTCCTGATCTCCAAGAGTCTTCAAAGATAATGGCCAAAGGCTCGGCAAAGACATCTGCAAATTCCTCCAGTACCCTTGGGTGCATTAAATCCAGACCCGTGCATTTGTGTACATCTAGTTTTTCTAAGTAGCTCTTAACTTGTTCCTTCCCACCGAGAGCTGCCCTCCACATTCGCATGCTGCATTGTCTAGCACTGCAGTGTGGGAGCTAGCTGTGCTTGTCCATGAAGACAGGCAAAAAAAGCATTGAGTACTTCAGCTTTTCCTACATCATCTGTCACTAGGTTACCTCTCTCATCCAGTAACAGCTCCACATCCTCACTGATAACCCTCATTGTTGACATACCTCTAGAAATCCTGCTTGTTTCCTTTGACATCTCTTGCCAGATGCAGTTCCAGTTGTGCCTTTGCTGTCCTGGTTACTGCCAACCATTTTCCAGCTGTATATTTATACTCCTCCTTAGTTAGCTGTCCAAGTTTCCACTTCTTATATGCACCCTTTTTGAGTTTAAGTTGACCAAATATTTCCCTGTCAAGCCAAGCTGATTGCCTACCACATTTGCGTTTCTTAACTATGCAGCAAGATTGTTTGTGCCTGTGCTTTCAGCAAGACTTCTTCAAAATACTGCCCGTTCTCCTGAACTCTTTTCCCCTTCATCTTTGTTTCCCAGGGAATCCTGCCCACCCGTTCTCTCAGGGAGTCAAAGTCTGCCCTTCTAAAATCAAGGGTCTGTATGTTACCGTTCACCCTTCTTCCTTTTGTGCGGATACTGAAATCTACCATCTCATGATCACTGCAGCCCAGGTTGCCACCTACTTCTATTGTCCTACCAGTTCTTCCCTGTTCATGAGCAAAGTTGTGAACAGCTCCTGGTCAGTTCCTTCAACACTTGTACCAGGAAGTTTTCCCCAACGTTCTCCAAAAACTTCCTGGATTGCCTGTGTGCTACTGTAGTGGTCTCCCAACAAATGTCCGGATGATTAAAATCTCCCATGACAACCAGGGCCTGTGATTTGGAAGCTTCTTTTAGTGGTCTGAAGAAATCCTCATCTACCTCATCTCCCTGATCTGGCAGTCTATAGCAGACACCAACTACAACATCACCTCTATTGCTTCCACCTCTCATCTTAACCCAAAGACACTCAACTGGCTTTTCTCCCTCCTTTTACTGGAGCTCTGAGCAATCATACTGCTCTCTCACATAAATCACAACTCCTCCTCTTCTCCCGGTCTGTCCTTCCTAAACGATTTAGACCCTTCCATGTCAGTGCTCCAGTCATGTGAATCATCCCACCAAGTCTCCGTTGTTCCAACCACATACTGCTTAAACTGTGCCAGGGCCTCTAGTTGCTCCTGTTTGTTTTCCAGGCTTCTTGAATTTGTATACAAGCACCTTGGAGAAGTGGCTGATTGGCCGACTTTCTCCTCTTCACCCAGGAAACCTACTTTGTTGTACTCCTTCCCCACTTACCTCAGGGCTTGTGTCACCATCCCCCACCAAACCTAGTTTAAAGCCCCCTCACTAGGTTTGCAAGCCTGCCCGCAAAGATGCTCTTTCCTCTCTTCGTTAGGTGGATCAAATTTCTTCCTGGCAATCCTTGTTCCTGAAACAGAATCCCATGGTCAAAGCAACCAAATCTTTCTCCGTGACACCGGCTGTGCAACCACGTGTTTACCTCAGCGATTTGACAATCCCTATCCAGGCCCCTTCCTTCCACAGGGAGGATGGACGAGAACACCACTTGTGCTCCATATTCCTTGATCTTTCTTCCTAGGGTTACATAATCCACAGTGATCTCATCAAGGTCAAAGTTGGCTGTATCATTAGTTCCTACATGGAGATGTAGGAAGGGGTAATAGTCTGCAGGTTTGATGATTTTTGGAAGAAATTCTGCAACATCCCAGATTCTAGCTCCTGGCAAGCAGCAAACTTGCCAGGATTTAGGTCCGGATGGCAGATGGATGACTCTGTCCCTCTTAGGAGGGAGTCCTCAACCACCACCACCTGTCTTCTTCTCTAGGGGTGGTGGTCATAGAACCCCCATCCCTAGGACTTCGCATCCCAGGGCTTACAATCAGTGGGGTCTTACTCTGATCCATTCCCTGTGAGGTATCTGCACCAGCGATTTTCACCATATCACCTGTGCAGAGAGGCTGAAAGCAGTTGCTTACTCCGCTGGAGTTGGAGAGACCTGAATTGGTTTTCTTTTCCTGGAGGTAACCTGCTTCCAGTTCTCTTCCTTTTTTTGAACAGCCTGTTGTTCCTGCAGTGTTATATGTTGCCTTCTATCCAGGAAGCGTTCACCTTCTCTGATGGACTTGAGGATTGATATTTGCATCTGAAGTCCTCTAACTTTCTCTTCCAAAATGGCAACCAGCTTGCAGTTGGGACATACAAAATTCTTCCTATCGTCTGGGAGAAAGACAAACATGGCACGTGCCATGCAGATCACAACATCAGACTTCTCAGTAGCCATGTCACTGTCCATTATTCCCCTTTCTTCGGAGAATTCCCCTAGCTGTTTCTAGTGCCGCCTTGAAGGGCACAAGAGAAACAAACCTATAAGACAGGGACAACTGGTATGGGGCTCACCCCCAAGGCAAACTCCCTGTTAGCTGCTCCTATTCACTGCTCACAGGTGTTTGCTGTGGCTGCCTTCGTAGAAGGCTGCAGGCTGCCTAGGCCTGGCTCAAAGCCATGCAACTATGTCACGATCCAGCTCCCCTTCTGCCAGAAACAACAGAACTCAGGAAATGTTTCCCTTGGAACCAGTCACCATAATTGGGGGATTTACCCTCCCAGAGCCTTCATGGAGCACCCTGCTTCCTCATCAGAGGAGAAAGCTTCCCACCAGAAGCCACTCCAGACAATGTGATGAAGGGGTCCACCCCCAACTGCAGCAGCTCCTGGGAAAGACTCAGGTTCCCAACCACCTTCCTGCACAAGCTCGGGGAAAAGGACGGGCACACATTGCTCACAGGGCACCCCGGGCTGTTTCACACATGCCCAGTGTGAAGAGCACCGGCAGAGAGCTTGAAGAACTAGACGGGACACTTGAAATGAGCAGCGTCTGCCCCACTGGGGACACAGCTGAACACTGAGGGTGGGGAATGTTTGTCCATTTGACTGGTACAATCCTCTCCTCAAGGAAAGACCACAGGGGAAGGTGCAGCAGAGAGGTACCAGGTAAGTTGGACACAATGGGACAGTGAGGAGCAGGGGTAGGAAGATACTTTGGCCAAAGCAGAAACTGCAGTGCCGTGGCCTGAGCAAGTCTGAAAAGTTACATTTCTTCCTGGAGAAACCATCCGGAGCGCTCACCCTCCTGGGAGAACGCACTGGAATTACACTGCCACTTGGCTCCCACCTCTACCTCAGCAATTTGAAAATCCAGGGAAGTAGATCCCAGCTGAGAGAGAGAAACTGGAGCAGGTCCAGCAGGTCAGCCCTGTGCTGATGCTCTCTACTCTCTATGGAGCAGACACCACCAGAAACTTAAGCTTGCTGGGAAGCCATCAACACACTTTAGAAACAAACCAGAGAGGAATGTGCAGATAATGCCCCATGATTCAAATTACACTTCAGAGAAAGTATCAGAGGGGTAGCTGTGTTAGTCTGGATCTGTAGCAGCAACGAAGGGTGCCACAGGACCCTTCGTTGCTACTTCAGAGAAAGAGCTCATTTGCTTTCTCAGCCCCGTCTTATCACTTGTGTCATGCTGAGCATTTGTGGCTGGAGTGGCTCTCAGCTGCATGAGGATTAGCACAGAGGTGTGTAACTGTGATTCCTTCCATCGTGTGTTGAAGCTAGTCCCAAAGGGCAGACACTGCTCTTGGGAGAGCTACACGCCTCTACTCCATAAGGTGACCACCTGACACTCTTTAGCAAGGGTGTGTCTCTCTCTTCTGGATATGCTCAGATTTGACTGGTGCTGTTGGGGCTGATAGTCTCAGTATCTTGCAGGAATACAAAGCAACAGAAATGTAGCACTTTAAAGACTAACAAAATGATTTATTCGGTGATGAGCTTTCGTGGGACAGACCAAAGGATCTGAAGAAGTGGGTCTGTCCCACGAAAGCTCATCACCGAATAAATCATTGCTAGTCTTTAAAGTGCTGTATTTCCGCTGCTTTGTTTTGTTGGAGTACAGACTAACACCGCTTCCTCTGTTACTATTCAACTTGCAGGAATACATCTGCCTGCTGTGGAGCCCTCTGTCCACACGAGGTCATGGCTGCTCCAGGCAAAACAAGCTTCAGAGCAGCAGCCAAACCCCACTTCTGCACTGAATGGAGCCTGAGGTTGCCTAGATAATGGCCAGGCAGAGCCCTGCTGCTGTGCTGGATGGGTGTCCCTAGCCTCTGTCAGATGCTGGGAATGGATAACAGGGAAGGGAAAACTTGGTTTCCTGTTCTGTGCACTCCCTCTGGGGCACGTGGCGTTGGCTGCTGTGGGCAGACAGGACACTGGGGTGGATGAATCTTTGGTCTGACCCAGTGTGGCCATTCTTATGACCAGGCTCTCCTATTTCTTCTGGGCTTAATTGGAAGTGCTGAAGTTGCTAGGCAACAAGGGTTCTTGGCTCCCTTTTCCTCCCAGTGCAGTACAGCAGAGCCAGGCAGCTGCGGTGACTGCTTAGATTTGGCTTGTCCAGTGGCCTTGGCTCCGGTCAGGTCTAGTAACCAGAGGTGAGAGGCAGCTGTGGACCCAGCAGGCAAGGACTGTGCAACCATCCCTCACTGCCTCCAAATAGTGCTGGAAAGGTCTCCACAGCACCACTTACAGAGGCCTTCCCCCCATGGGTGTGCTAACTGAACAGGTCACCATCAGAAACCTAGGCCCCACTGGAGAAGGAGAAACCGAGGCATGGGAGGATTAAGTGACTTGCCTAACAACAGCTGGATGAGCTGGGAATTGAACCCTGGACTGCTGTAGCCCAAGGCAGATGAGACCCTCCATTTTACGCCCCACAGCTGCTACCACCTTCCGCTCAGCCTGACCCTCGGATTGGCTCCTCCTGCGTAAGCACAGATGGCTCACAAAGGGGAGTCAGGGCACAAGAGCAGGTGGGAGGGTGGCAGATCTCCAGGCTGGCAGAGGGAACCAGGAAGTGTGCTATCTAGATGGGGTCCGACCAGGAAAAGCCAGGGCAAGGCAGGGCAGGGCCGATGCTGGGAAAAGGCTGGTGTTGCATCCACCTCCCGCAGGTTTGTTGAATGTCTGTTCAAGCCCATACTCAGTCTTACCTGCCAGCGCACAGGGAACCATTGCCCAACAGAAACAGCCCAATGGTGCTTTGTGCAGACCGGCGACAAGGTTGCATGTAAGGAACTTCAGCCACTTTGTTGTCGTCTCGCTGCTGGAATGTTCCTCCTACTGGTCAGTCCTGCTTCCTTAATTGGATCGCCAGAGACGGGTCTGAATTAAGCATTGCTGGGGATGGGATGCCCAGTACTGACAGCTGAGAGCTTTGCCAGACCCGACATTCCAGGTGGGAGCTCTCCCAGCTGTACAGAAGGGGATTATTCCCACCAGTCCTTCCTTCCTTCCTTCCTTCCTGTAAAGTGCCTCTCAGCTGTGCTGCCCGCTGCCACTCCAGCACTGATTTCCCCGGACCCCCACTGGCTTTCCCTTTGTTTCTGAATATTCTCCCCGTACCGCTGGTTCCTCAGATGATCTTGGTCCCTGTGGCATTAGCTGCGTCTTTCCAATCTGAGGCTCATTTTCCCTTCCTGCTTCTCCTTTCCCAAGTCATCTCTACCTGTGCCCCTCAATCCCTAGCCACAGCCCCTTCTGGAAGTGTCCAAGTGCCTGTGGTTATCTGTCCAAGTGGACAGAGAAGGCCATTACTATGGAGGCATGAGTCACAGCTGGAGCATTAAGGCTGAGTTTTGGATCGGGTTCACCCTCTGTGTTCTGTTGGAAGTTTGTGCCCTGTCTGGCCCTATGGCACAGCTCCTGCTCCCTGAACACAGAGTTTCCTGGGAATGTCCAGGTCAGTGGATGATTAGTTTCACATTAGTAATTTAGTTTTAAATTAATTTTAATTGGGTCCTTCGGGGATGACAGCTGCCAGGCTTTGGTCCCAAAAGATCTCAGCAAGGAGACACCCCAGATTCTTTGAATTGCTCGTGGAGCTGAAATTCACTGGAACCTCACAGGCTAGCTGCATTTGGAGAAATTGTTTTAGAATTCCTGGCTCCCTCCAAAGGCCTGCAAATAGAGTAGGGCTGTTAGCCAACACAGCAAAGGGCTCTCCTCCCGCAACCCACACCCCCAAGCACAGCCCTTACAGCGGTCTTTGTGGTGCACACAGGTTCCTATTGCCACCCATCTGCAGAGCAAAGCAGCCCCTCCTGACTCCATTGCAGCAGTGGGGGCCAAAGTGGGAAGGCGGGGGAGCTGGAGCTTGCTAGTTCTGCATGGAACAGCGGGAAGGGATGTCCTTTGTCTGAACTCTGGCCCAGACTACCACTGCCCTGGGCTCCAAGGGACACACACACAGGAAGGTTAAGCACACACAGCAAGAACAGCAGCCCAGGGTGTGAAATTTTAGGCAAATAAAACAGTGCAGAAGGAATGACTCAAGAGAATGAAATTTCATTCCATTCCTGCTCACACCACATCCTCCTGCCCCGGGAGTCGTGCTAGAGAAGTGCCACTGCAGCCTGATCTGGTCTGTGGAACCCTGCAAGCTGCAACAAAGCCCGACATCCAGGCAATTAATTCATCCTGTTCCAGGCAGGCCTGGTGCAGCTGCCTAGCTCTCTCCAGCACTGCAGTCAACATGTTCCCTGCTGCCCAGTCTCACTCCCTGGAGCAGGTGTGTAATGTCCAGGGGACAAGGAGAACCGGTCCAGTTTTGTTTTTGAGCACCAGAGGTCCCTCAAGCTTCTTTTGCAGAAAACTCTTCCAGTGCTGCCGCAGCCCATTCTACTGCTGGGGAGGTTTTGGTGGAAAGGTGTGGTATGCATGGGACACGCTGGGAAGGCATTGCTGGGAGGCTGGCTTCAATACAGAGCTGTGGTGTGGCAGTGGTAAGTGTGAGCTGGTGACGGGGAGAAGCCGAGGGGGTGCACTGCTGGGGGAGTGTTGGCGCTGTGTGGGGGCCAGGTTTGCCAGCCAGGTGGCACCTGAAGCTCCGTTCTGGGTGTTCATTTCTGATCAACAAAAGATGCAAAACCACAATTCACTACAAGGAGCAAGAGCATGTCCTGTCATCCACGCCACCTCCTCCCCCGGAGACTGGCACAAAAGTCACGAGATTTGTAAACACGCCCATGTACTGAATCGGAGCAGGGGGAGGCTGGGTTTTGTTGGACCACTGCCTGCGCACACCGCTGGCTCCAATGCCAAAACATGTAACCCCCCCTTGGCTGCACGGGGGGCAGTCCCCACATGGCCGCTCCTCATCCCTGGAGCAGAGGTACTGCTTTTGCGGTCCTCCCGTCCCCCTCCCATCACTACGCTGCCTGCCCCTGCCCCGGCCCTCCCCAGCCACTCTATCTCCCACTCCTCCCCATAGTTTTGTTCACCGAGGGATGGAGCCTGCTCCTCCAGCCAATCAGATTTAGCGCTGTGCTGAATCAGACACTCCCAGATGCCCACTTGGCGGCATGTGTTGGGGATGGGAATGAGAATCTGTGGGCCGCACAGCCCAGGCGCACAGCTAGAATTTCTCTCCCTGCTCAGCTCTCGCAGTTTGTTTTGTGCCTGGCTGGCTGGCTGGCTGTTTAACGCTGGAATCACAAAACGGTCTGTAATCCCGGGAACTCAGTTCCAAATTTAGCCCAGCCCTCAGTGCCTCTCTGATCTGACCCCAAAGGTTCAACAGCCAGAGCCACTTTCCCAGCATCCTCTGAAGCTTTGGGTCATGGTAACAACAATTCAGTGCAGTTCCCAGGCCCTGAAAGTCAGGACAAAAATGCTGGTTGTTACTAGTCCCTGCTTGCCATGTAGGAAATCCTGAGGATCTGTGGAATGTGGGCTGGCTCCAGGACTCCCCAGCCTACCAGGGGATACAAACAGTCACCTTTCAATCGTTGTCTAGGGCCGGGGTCACCAATATTTTCCCTTTTCGCTCTCCTAAATCAGCCGGCAGCACAGGCTGGTGGCTTGGGGCATTGGCAGGGGGGCGTGGAGCCAGTCCCACTGAGATCACTGCGCCCGAGGACGTGCTTTCCAGCTCGGGGGCCATCTGACAACAGAGGAGACAGGACTCGAAGACGCTGTAGGAAGAGCTCCACTGAGGGGAGACCCTCCTGGGCAGAGCTGAGCCACAGTTTCGAGGGCCGTTTGCAGCGCACACTTCTGCTGCCTGCCTTGGACCAGATCTGCGGCCATCTGCAGGGGTGGCAACAACACACGCTGCAGTCGCTCACAAGAGACAGCTGCCCAATGGAAAGCTGCCTGAAAAACGGTCACCTGGGGCAGTATTCCCTGTAAGCTGAGCACTGGGATGGCTGCCCAGGAGAGATGCAGGGGCTGCCCAGCTGATTAGCAAAGCATCCACAGCTGCCCAGAGCTGGCAGCCCGTGCATTTCTACTGGTGGTGCACATCCACACATGCCTTGGTGCGCGTAACAGAATTTATTCTGCCCATGGATGGAAAAATTAGAGGGAGCCCTGCCCAGGGGGTCTCTGTTTTTAGTGATCTCATTCTGCAATCAGGACTAGGAATTGCACCCAGATGCTGACGGGAGATGGGGAAATGTCAGGCTGGGTAGGACACCCTGGCCTTTTGTTTCTGGAGAGCATAACAGGACAACTGCAGATCTTTCCCCACCCACGGTACCTGTGCCAAAAGTGACACCATCCACGTTCAGCTGCTAGAGTGTCTACCATGTCCCAAGCCATTTTATCGGCCTAACTAAGACAATTGCTGCTATGAACGCCGCCCATCAGGAGAGCGAGATTTAGAGTCCAAAGTGGCAGAGAAAGATTCTATCCACAGGGCTTCGCTAAGAGGGGGCAAGCTGACCCGATGAAGCACAGCTGTGTTGTAGGAACTGCAGGAGAGAGCCTGCTCAGACGCTAAGAACCATGTGTCTAACTGCTGCTCTAGCCAGGAGACCAGTCCACCCAGACCCCCGCACAGGAGGTGCAGAATCCTGATAATGAATGTGACTAGTATCAACTCACTCGTCACAGCAGCTGGAAGAGGAGCAGAAGTAAAAGCAGTCTTTTGAAATGGAAAGTTTGCAGCTACCTTTGGGAATTATAGCAAACTACAGCCCCATTCTACAAGAAGGCCTGGACGGGACGGGCTCTGCCCACAGGGGATGCCCGAGTTCAGGCTTTGTGCAGGAAAACAACACAGTTTGGGTCAGGCCTGGCTGTGGAGAAAAGACAGGACCTGCAACCTGGGACACGCAGTGGACTTTGCAGAGAACAAGACCACCACTTAAAAAAAGTCTCAGGATTTTCTGTACTTGGGTTTGGCCATGCTATGGCCGTCCCACCCAGGGAGAGAGGCGTCTCTCCTGGCAGTTCTGCCTCCTCTGTTTCTACCCCAGTCCCCCACCAAGGGCCAAGTCTCCCCCAGAAAGGCTGCTCACCAGGGCTCCCTCTAATCTTTTTCCATCCATGAGGGGCATAAATTTTGTTACGTGAACCAAGGCATGTGCAAAGGGGCACCACCCATTGACACACACCTCCAGCTGTGGGCGCTCTGCTAATCAGCTGGGCAGCCCCTGAATCTCTGCTGGGTGGCCACCCAAATGCCCACCTTATGGCGATGCAGAGCAGAAGGGCAGCCTGTCTGGGCACATCAGCACCTGAACCAAGGCTGTGAGGCGAATCCCAGCTGTGATGCGGGGAGAAAAGAAATCTTCCCCCTGCTCCCTTCCCCCATACGCGCCCACGGCACGTGGGAAGTAAACTGAGGGCACATGGAGATGCCCCTCCCCCCTTAGCGCTGAGCCCCTGCATGCCACGTGAGCGCACTCCCGGGAGGGAGGGGTGGCTGGCGGTGCCACTCCCTGCGCTGTGGCTGCTGTAGGGACAGAGAGAGGACTTCAGTCCATAGGGCTGCCAAGCTGGAACGGGTCACCCTTCCCCCACACAAGCTGCAGGACACAGATGGGGCTCGTGCTGCTGTGGGACCCTTGGGCTTGTTGTCTCCTCCATTGCTCCTCCCACACTGATCCCTCTGGGAGGCTGCCGGGGCCACGCAGCAGCAGGGACAAACAGCCCCGCATGGTAACCGGAGCAACAGACACTGCTCCTCCCACCCAGTGTGAAGCGGGACAAAGAGAGCTGTGTAGGAGGGAGTAAATGGGATGTGTCTGCTCCACCCCAGAGCTAAGTGCAGCCCCATGCATCACTGCTCACACTGCCAGGCACCCAGTGTCTGAGAGAGGAGCCTCCAGGGCCCGTTTTAGAACGAGCAGCCGTCTCGCCTGCCGGCCCAGACCTTCCCATCTCTGTCTGGTCCTGCCTGACCTTGGGGTCTCAGACCTCAGCCAGAAGTTACTGCAAGGGGGTCCCTGGCCTGTGCCCAGCATAGGTGGCCATAACAGTCCACTCTGGCCTTGGAGTCTGAGAGTCCCAGAAACCCCTCCCTCCCGCTGGCTGAGCACTCACTGGGCCAAGCACCCGCACGGTGGTGAACTCACTGTGTCCCTCCTTCGGCCTGCGACCATCCACTCCAGACTGCAGGAGGCAGAGGAAGCCCAGCTCTCTCCTGCCCGGGCTCTCTCTCGGCTTTGGGCCTAGTGCCTATTCCTTCAGGGTAGGTTCTTGGTGCTAGGTGTGATGGGTTGGATCACTAAAGTCCCCTTGCAGTTGTCCCTCAGGGTGCTGATCATGCCACTGACCCATCTTCCTGGCCCTGGGGGTCCCCACTGCCCTGTTCTGCTGGACCAGAAGCTATGCTCTCCCCCAGACAAGACACAGAGGTGGGGTAACCACCCCCCTGCAGAGCAACACAGACACTGAACCAACTCAGCTATAAGGGCTCAACACCCAGGAACACAGCCCCCAAAAGGGACCAAAACCCCAACGAAATCTGTCTTATCCCGTAGGAAAAGTTCACACAAAGTAAGCTTATAAGTTCACCCTCTTTATCAGTGAGAGAGAGATGCACAGTGGTTGCTTTTCCCACTCCCTCCCGGGAACAATTATTTACAGGGGACCTGATAATGAACAAGAGTGTTGTGGTGAAGTATGAACAGTAGAATGTAAGTGATTGCCAGGGAAACCAGGCAGATCAAAGTGTGTTACTAAGCCAGAATAACCCAAACACGCCAGCTAACACACTAACAAACACACCAGTCCTTACCCCAAGCAGCTGGTTTGAGCTCAGGCCAGAGTTGATCTTTTTCCAGCTTTGCCTTCACCCTTTCACTCCAGTCCTTTGTTTCCAGAGGTCTCCAGGTGTATCGTCTTAGCGTGGGGAGGCAATCTCAAATGCCAGCCAAAGGCAAAAGACTGTTTGTTTTTCATTCCTTAATCGACTTTCCCCAGGGCAGGAACCTTTTGGTTCAGGCTTCATGAAAAAGAACAAGATTCAAGATGGATCCCAGGTGGCCTGGTCATAGGTCTTTGTAAGACCAACCACAGTTTGGGGGCTTATGGGAAAGACAAAACCATTCACAGGTCTTTGACTTGCTCACCCAGCCGTTATGTTCCTAAAATAACACTAATGACTTTTACTTAGGGATACCATATTTCACCTTTCAAAAAAGAGAACACCCCTGAGAGTGAGTTTATCTGTATGAGTATCTACCAACTCACGTTGCATTAACGTGTTACAGTACATATAGCACATTGATACAAGATGAGTTGGTAGATACTGATACAGACGCCCTCCCTCTCAGGGGTGTCTGCTTTCTTATCTGATAACCCTACTTCACTAGAATACCTGTGTAACCCTTCTGCCAGGTCAATATCTAGGGGTTCCTTTTCACCCATCTCACACAGAACCGGCTTGAGCCCCCACCCAGTAGCCTGGGAAAGTCACACACCCCTGGGCGCCTCTGACAGGCAATGCTTCCCCACTCGCCAGCACAGAGTCTGAGTGTAGAAAAGAAACTGTTAATGAAAGAGGCAGAGAAGTCACACGGCATTAGCTTGGGAAAATACCACACCCAGAGCTCATAGCCAACCCCCAAGTAACCATCCCAGCTCAGATGGACTGAGCAGTGTGATTTGCTCTCAGGCTCACCAGTCCAACAATGCCAGGGCCACATTCACATTCTCAAACTTTCTCTGTACCCTCCTGCAAATGCCCCACTCACAAAGCTCCGTCCAGCCTCTGACACATCACCCTGACAACTTCCCTCATGAAGACTGAGGCAATAATACCACCAGGGTGGTGGTCTGCAGTCTGCTTACTCCTGCCAGCCACTCATCTGCTGTTTTGAGTATGGCTTGGGCAAAACCCTGTGATTTCAGCTCTCAATCTCAGCATCCACTAGGGTTGGCTCTCACACCATCAAACACAGACTTCAGCATCTAGCTTTTAGTTTTAGCTCTGAACAGTAACAGGGAAAAAATAGACAAACCAGACTTACAGCCAAGCCACAATTTATCCGAATGCTCTCAGTCTCCTGATTCAATTAATAACCCTCCCCCTTACTGTCTCACGATGCTCAGATGAGGGCAGCCCTGTGCCAGCCATATCTTAAACATCGATGATGACCACCCTGTACTACCACAACAACTTCACGCATTGGTGAGACTCCACAATTCTAACACTAGGTGATAGTATAAATTGGGACTTTATAACAACATGTTGTTTACAACAGACGAACCCCTTTGCTTTATCTGCTACCCATCAGGCTTTGTTTGCAAGGCATTACATATGCACACCTTTGCATTTTCATGTAAATGATCTCTAAAGGACACATTCCTCTAATTCCTTCAGCAGTATTGAGCTCCTTCTGACATATTCCCTACACCTGGACTCATATTTTTAACTTCACATACAAAAAAGAGACATGCCAGAAAGAGAATGGACACATTCAGAGGATCACAGGCTCTTGAATCATAAAGCATGAGGGGGTGACACTGGGCTCTGCTCCCAGGGGTCTAGACCCATCCCTGCCATTGTTTCAGTGCTCAGCCACACTTTTTTTCCTTCTCTGGAGTCAGGCCTTTGTCCCTGCAGCTAGCGACCTGCAGTCCTGCCCTGTAGCTAGGCAGGCCACTCTGCACGGCTGCCTTCGGTAATGTCTGTCTCATTCCACTTGTGGCTGTGTCCGGTATCAGAGCATGCCAGCCCCCTGCCAGAACCCTGGGACCCTCACAGAATCCCAGTCCCCAGGCACCAGCCCAAGGCTACACAGCAAGGAAGCAACCCAGCAGTGTGAGCCCAAGGCAGCTGACATGGGTCAGCCGCAGGGTCTGGCTGCCATGGGGCTACTCCCTGAGACACCAGTCATCAGAGGTGCACTGAACTCATTTCCATGGGGGACGGGGGCTGAAAGGGTCCCATCTCTCTGGAGGTGACAGCTGAGCGACCCCCTCTCCCCGGGTAGTACCCAGCTGGATTTTAAAGAACATGGTGGTTGGGGCGTGGGCCTGATCTGATTTCGGAACTAACCACCACTTCCTCCAAGTGTGACTCACCCGCTACAAGTAATGCTTTGCTTATGCTGGTGCCATGGCAACCAACCACGTTCCTAACACCCCTCACCGCACTGTTTGGTGTATGTTTCCAGGGATGGCAGATGTAACCCTCATGCTGATTGTACGTGATAATAATTGCCCCATGACCACGCCAGAGGCAGCAACAGGAGTCCTAATATCTCCTCATCCTGACCCAGGAGAAGCCCACGCCCATGGGACGGCATTATTCTTTCATTCAGGGACAGCACCCCAGACCCCATCAAAGGCCTTGCTACTGGGCCAGCGCAGCTTCCCAGCCCAGGAGGCTTCCAAAATCTCTCTGCCTTCCACAGCCCACGCAGGGCACACTCCAAGTTTCCATCTTCACATCTGGAAGCTGAATTAGCACCTTCCTCTGGTCCAGCCCCCTCCCCATCCTCCCCACTGGGCGCCAGCAGAGGCAGCCTGCCTCCCAGGAGATCTGATTCTCTACCAGCCCAGCGCCGGAGTAACACACACACACACACACACACACACACACACACAGAGTCTAGCAAACAAACACGCACTTAGTCAGCAAGAGAAATTAAGCATTGCAACCGCTTACCCAGGGATTCCCTGTCCATGGCAAATTTGCAGCCAAAAGGGGATTGAATGAGATTTTTTTAAAACTGCACTCGTTCACAGGGACTTTGTGTCACACCACATACCAGACCACAATCAAAATGGTCACCTTGGGCCTTGGAATCTGGTAGGAAAAGTTTTAAAACGTTCAACAGCAGAGGAGAGTCTATGGACTTTGCCACCTCCCCGCACTTTATAAGCAGCTATGTCACTGACCCAGAAAGGAACAGTTTTGCCAAGAGTGACTCTGAAGCACGTGGGCCTGTACTCAAAGCAGAACCAACGCAGGTTCTGGAGTGAGGCAGTTAGACAGTCCAGCCTTGTTTAATTGTGCACAGCCTCCCTCGTGGCCTGGTTTCCACCACAGGTGGAAATACCCCTGTCTGATACAGCAGCTATTCTCGTCAGAGTCAGGTTCTCCAGTTCTAGCCCATTCACAGAGCAAGGAGGTTTTGAGACATGCCAGAGTTGTTAGATGAACACGTAACAATTCTCCATCATTCTGCTCAGCGCCCTTCCTTGTCATGGTCTCCCTCCCTTCCATCGCCTGTTATGGACGTTGGCAGCGGAAGTAGCTGTGACACAAAAGTTCATCTCCTGGCGTCCGAGAGGAGAGATGCTAAAGCCGGCTCTCCATGGGACGGACCTGGAACACCCATCTATCATGGAAATGCACCGGGCATCATGAATTCTTCTGTGGCTGTTGGAATTTTGTTTGTAGCTGTTTGTGGCAGGAAAAGGAGTTTGGCTCAGCACCAGTAGTTCTTTTCCAGAAGACTGGGCTTACAGAGGAGGAGTGGTAGGGAATGAGTTGTGAGTCTGATGACTGTTCTGTCGGGTGTTATGTGAAATGTGGCCCCATTGAAGTCAATGGCTAGAAAAAAAATTGTCTGCAAGGCTGACAAAAAAAAAAGATACCTTCCAGAGAGTCTGAATGAGCCCAGTCTGGTTAGCTTATTAAAGAGAAGACCAAGCAGTGACTTGATTCCAGTATGAAGGTCCCCGCATGGGGACAAGTTACCAGGACCAGAGAGCTCTTGAAGCTAGCTGTGCCTTTCTTCCATCACAGCAAGAACCCGGGACTGGAATTTAACAGCATGCAAAGGGCAGTTTGAAATTAGGCATGACTGTGTGTTGGAGGGCAGTGATCCACTGACACAAGCTACCAGGAAGAGCCATGGAGCCATCATCTCCTGAAATCTTCAACTTTGTTTCCTGTACGGCCCCCACCTGCCTCCGATCTGTATGTCAGCCCAGACTTGGGCGGGAAAGTGTGGGAACCTAACTCCTCATTTTCCCCCCGTGTCTGTACAGACACCCTGCACACTGGGGCCCTGTTGCAGGCCTGGGGCTTCAAGGCACTGTGGTAATACAATACGGAATGCACCCAGTCTGGATGAGGCCACAGGAGATGAGCTTTAGTCAAACACAAGTTGGTCGTCTGAGTACTGGAATAACTGGATGAAATGTTCTGCCCTGAGTTATACTGCAGACCAGCCTACCTGATATACTGGTCCCTCTCAGCCTTTAAAACATGAGGGGCAAAAAGAAACAGAAATGCAAGGCGCTGGGGAGTTTTGCCATTCACTTCAGCCCAGCCCATACGTTCCCCCTTGTGTTTCGTAGGTGCTTAGAAGAGAGCTTCCTACTGTGCTAGCATCAGGAAGTGACACAGGAAACAAGCTTCTGTTTTTCAATTCACCCTCCCAGTTGCAACCTGTGGTGATTTCATCGCTTGCGCTCTAGAATTAGCCGATACTCACCCAGTGCCTTGAGACCCACAGTGTTGCCTTTAGGACAGCAGTGTTGGATGCAACATTACAGATGACCAGGATGCTTCTTGGGCTTATTCCTTGGCGCATAAGACCGGCACTAAGTACTTACAGCTGTGGAGGGTAAAGCAGAGAAGCGTGCATAAAAGGTTCTCATACATTACTGCCCCTGAATAACATCAGGAATAGTTTTACCTCAAATACAAACAGGCCTATTTCACAACTGGGCAAAGATTTTGCAATCTGTTTATGCTGAGACCATGGAAACAGAGCTTTCCCTCAGCTCCAAGACCTCTGACCATAGCGTCGCTCACCCATTCAGCCTCCCTGGTGAAGGAGAAGCCTGTGGAGTGTGGGCTACAGCAACCCAAAGATATGTCTTTAAAGTGAGTGGGGCTCTCTGAAACTACACCAGGATAGGGGAGACAAGCAGCAGGCAGTTTATCTCAGGGAGTAGTGACCTGTGCCTGGCACGCAAGCCACTCTGGTTTTTAGAAAAGGAGCTGCATGGTCAGATGTGCCTGTACATCCATGTTACCTCATCTTTCCCTCAAGTCAGATCTAGAAACAAGAAGCAGACACGAAGGCTAGAGAGACCACGCATAACAGGCCTTCTCTGTGGTCCTTGGTGAGCAGGGGTGGGGACAGGCACTTTATCACACACAAGCTGATTGGGCCCAGGGAATTGTTAAGCACACCATGAAAGACCTAAATGACGGAAGACTGCTGGAGTGAAGCAGACTCAGCAGAGCAAGATATGTGCAGCAAGAAAAACTTTCGTCAGCTGACCTGATACAGGAGGCCAAGATCAAAGGCCCAACTGTGCAAGGGAAAAACTAAACTAGGCTTATTCTGGTTTTGACTATCAGACAGTTATGAACTGTCA
The DNA here is from genome assembly GCF_033958435.1 of Carettochelys insculpta. NCBI lineage: Eukaryota > Metazoa > Chordata > Testudines > Carettochelyidae > Carettochelys > Carettochelys insculpta. The sequence continues at coordinate 64,692,083 of NC_134145.1, read as the reverse complement.
CCATGGGAAAACCCAGCTGTGTGTTTTTACAGACTCATAGAAGGTAAGAGTTGGAAGAGACCCCCCAGGAAGTTATTTAGTCCAACCCCCTGCTTAAAGCAAGACCAACCCCCCAACTAAATCATCCCAGCCAAGGCTTTGACAAGCCTGGCCTCAGAAACCTCTAAGGACGGACATTCCACCACCTCCCTAGGCAACACATTAAAATGCTTCATCACCCTCCTAGTGAAAACAACACAAAGGCTTGTGGCACCTTATAGACTAACAAATTTTTGGAGCATAAGCTTTTGTGGGCAAAAATCTGTTATTCTATAAGGTGCCACAGAACTTCTCCCTGTTTTTGCAGATACAGCCTAACATGGCTGCCCCCTCTGACACTTGCCTCCTAGTGAAATAGTTTTTCCTAATAACCAACTCAGACCTCCCCCACCGCTACTGGAGACCATTGTTCCTTGTCCTGTCGTCTATCACCACTGAGAACAGCCCGGCTCCAGTCTCTTTGGAACCGCCCTTCAGGAAATTGAAGGCTGCTATCAAATCCCCCCTCACTCTTCTCTCCTGAAGAATAAGTGCAGGTCCCTGAGCCTCTCCTCGTGAGTCATGTGTCCCAGCCCCTGCATCATTTTTGTTGTCCTCCACTGGACTCTGCAGATTTTACGGGAGTGCAATAAGAAATCTGAAAACTTTCCTGCCCTCTGGAAAATGCAGCTGTTTCCCATGCTCAGCTAGCAGAAAACGAACAGGTGTTTCGGACACTAGCAGAACCGTCTGCTTTTTGGCTGAGCCCCAGCTGGAGAACCTGCATGCAGTGTCAGCATGAGGAGATGGGAGAAAGAGGGATTCAGAACACAGAAGTATCCATTAGAGTCTTAACTCTCATGTCCCGGAGCAGCACTGGGAAACACAGCAGTAAAGCCCAGTCTCTCTGTCCGAATGAGGCTGGTCAGGACCGTGAACTATAACTGCTGCCAAGTCCTGCAGGTTCTCAGAACACCCAGAACACTCCTCTCTGCCAACATCTCCATCTTAGCCCCCATGGAGCAGAGACGGACTGGAGTACCCAATATCTTGCAGAGCGAATCTCGGAGCTAGAAGCAGCTTGACTCTCTGCTGCGGGGTCAGTCTCTATAATAAAAAAAGATCCTTAACTCAAACCATACCGTGAGCTAAGATGCTGCTTTCAAAGAGTATATTCGACTCGTATAACAGGTGGTTTCCCCCATTGTCTTGCTTGTGCAGAATTAGGTAAGGAAGTCCTGCTTATCAGAATGAGCTCAGAGCAATTTCCGGCAAGCGTTTTCTTTGCTCTGCATCTCTTGTATGTTCACCCAGATAACACTGAGCCCCAGGGCTATTCCTGGAGCTATGTGAGCCGAAGGTGTTAGAAGATGAGGCCAACGCTTCCTGATCCCAGCCCCTTGTGCACTGGCTGGTGTTTTCAAGCTGAGCAACACTTGCACTTCCTAGAGAGGCCCTGTAATGGGACAGGTATTAGCGACACACTGTGCACTTGGCGACCAAGTGTATTCAAACCACATCCTGCACTTATAGAACCATCCGGTTAGAAGGGAAGCACGGGGCATGTCCACGCTTACCCTCTGCCAAGAAGCGGGATTTGTTCGGTTGGCTGCCGACAGGCTGGGGGCGGCGATCACCGGGAGGGCAGTGAAATTCTCTACTCCAGCTCCTGGGACGTCCCCATCCGGGGAAGCAGAGAGCACAGGCTTAGCTTGGCTGGTGCTGCCCTGCTCCAGGCCGGGATGGCAGCATGCCCCCATTGCGATCCAGGTAGCTCACTTACAGAAAGCACTTAAAGCTCCCTCCGGTGTCCTGGACATTCAGGGTGCCTGGCATAGCTGCTCCACCCCACGGCCTGATCCCTGGTGCCCCCCTCCCCCCCACAGCTAGAGGGGTGGGAAAAGAAGCAGCCCCAACTGAACCCATTAGTGCCAGCATAAGCACCACTGAAATCGGCCACACCCTGACTCAAGGCTGGGAGAAGGTGGGCACAAGCTGAGTTCCAGAGGCCCACGGGTGCAGGAATAGCCAAGCATCCAAGTCACAAAGGTCCACAGCCAAACCGAGGCCTGGTGCTCCCCTCCAGCCTGCATGGAGGGTGAGAAGGTGACCCAGCATGGGCTGAGAATGGCTTTGCTACTCTCCTCCAGGGAGAACTGAGCTGCCTTGCACAACAGCATCCTCGCAGCAGCTCAGATGTCTAGTTTAAATGGGATGCTGCTGTTAGCAGTGTTCCCAGGTCAGTGATGGATCCATCACATTACTGCCTGCGACATTCGCTGTCTGGGGAATGAAGCTCCCATCCTTCCAGCTACCGCACCCTGGAGCCCTTCCAGCACATGTCCCGCTGCAACCCTGGAGCACCTGGGATGGGACTTCAAACATGACCAAGAGGGAAGCAGCATTTGTTCATTATTTTGGAGACTCACACCCTCTGGGACTGGAGTTCAGCCAACACGTGGGATATGGCACAATCCAGATGATGCTTTGAGGCATATCTGGGTGCGTGGGCTGAGCCGGCAAGAGTGTTTATGAGCACAGACAGAGTGCACGTGTTCCTGAGTGCGGGGGACTGCTGGGGCAGTGGAGACAGCAGCAGAAAGATGCAAAAGAAATGGGCCAGAGCAGTAGCGCTGGTGCAGCAGAGTGATGCTGCATTAGACAATGCAAAGAGGCGCAAACTGATCAGACCCCGTTAGGCTGCGACAGAGCAGACTGCTAGGCAAGTGGCCAGCCGCTCAAAGAGGAGCTGGTTCCCCTGGAGCGGGGCAGGAATGAATCTCTGGCAAGTACAGATCAATGACAAAAGCGGTTTAGTAGCACCCAGCAGCTGCATCCCAAAGAAGCCAGCATTTGAGAGCCCAGCTCCCAGCCCACGCCCACTCCGATGGCACAGTGCACCTTGCCGCTCCTGAGCCAACCGTGTCCACAGGACTCCTCACCTCTGTCTTGCCCATGGCTTGTTCCTTGGGGCCACCAACTTGTCTTCCATGTAACGGTGTTCTCCAGGGCCTCCGGGGGGGTGGCGTGAGGGGCTGGGAATAGAACCCAGGGCTGCAGGGTATGGGGTGGCCACCACCTGACAGCCATGACATGGTCACTGGCATCATCACCACAGGCTCCACCAGCCAGGCAGCCACAGACATAAGACCAGCTGGGCAGCTTCCCTCGTGTGTCCACGGAGACACACCCACAGCCCAGCCTGCTTGCAGATTCCCAGCCCTGGCTGGGACCTTTGGGTTTCACCCATGGGCTCCGAGTCCAGAGCTAGGCTCTAGCTTTGGCTGGGGGGGCTCCGAGTCCAGAGCCAGGCTCTAGCTTCGGCCAGTGGGCTCCGAGTCCAGAGCCAGGCTCTAGCTTTGGCTGGGGGGGCTCCGAGTCCAGAGCCAGGCTCTAGCTTTGGCTGGTGGGCTCCGAGTCCAGAGACAGGCTCTAGCTTCAGCCAGTGGGCTCCTAGTCTGAGTTTGGGGCCAAGGCCATAGCACTGTCCCTTGAACTCCTGCTCTGTTCCCATCCCTGGCATCAGTACTTGGACTGACTCCAGACCCAAACTCAGGCAGCCACTCGTAGGCTGTTGTCCTAATGCTGACCCTCCTCTAAGCCTTGCATGGATGGACTGGCCCTGACCACTAGGCATGACTGCCCGAGCCCCAGTCTTGATACCAGAGGCCTTACTCAAACACCTCTTCCCTCTGACAACAGGGCAGCCTCTGGGCTCCGCATTCATCACCCCGAAGTTCTCCGCTGTGCCCCGTCTTAGGGCACAGATCACTCCACGCCGCCATGATGAAGGGAGCAGGGTTGCACCCGTCACACAGCAGCTGTCTTCCCCCAAAGCCCTAAACCCAGAGTGCCTGTGCTCCGCTGGCTGGGTCCACCGCACGTAAGGTGACCGGTACTCGCAGGGTATCCCGCCTACGTCTCGCCGGGGCCAAAGGCTCAGCCTGCTGTGGTTCCTCGCTCCAGCGGCAACACCGGCACTACACGGGAACTGAGTCCACCTATGGGGGGACGGATGATGGTTTTCCAGGCCTCTGGCAGCACTGAGCTCACCGCTCGCAGAACAGTTTGGAAGGGAGATTGGGCTGAAGGCGGCAAGAAGCCCAGGAAGATGTAGCGCTCAGGCTGGATGACCCGAGTGGGCCTTGCCAGCCTAACCAGTCTGAACGCCACATTCAGCCAGAACGCTGGTCTTTTTCCCACAGTCAGGAAATCGCTCCCCTCTGTCGTCTGGTAAACCCAGCTGCTCCAGGCTGGGGCCCCAAGAGGTTGCAGTTAAGCAGAGGTCAAAGAGCCATGCCCCACCTCCTTGCAGAAAGCCACAGCACAATTTTGGCTTTCCCCTTAGCACCGCCTCTGTTTCAAACCCTTTCTGCTTCCTGTTCTCTGTCTTTGCAGCAAAGCTGTTCTGCTTTTGCCACCCAATGGCTCCCAGCCCTCGCTCGCAGCAACCGCCAGAGCAGCAGCTTCTTTTCCGGCCTTGATGATGAAATGTTTATAGCAACTGAAACACAAACAAACCTCCGCAGTCCCCAAGCTCAAGCCAGCCTCCAAACATGACCCCGCCAGAGCCGCCCGCTTCACCCTCCCTGGGCCGGCTACACTCTGCGCTGTGGGCTCCTCCTTCCAGTCAGCCCAGGCCAGCCTGGAGACTTCTCTTTTGAACTCTCTGTCACTTGGGGTCCCTGCCGGCACTAGCTCGGTGTGTTGGGATTGGATCCCCGAGAGCCCAGTGGGGCCCCGCCCAGCACTAGCTCAGTGTGTTGGGATTGGATCCCCGAGAGACCAGGGGGGCCCTGCCCGGTTCTAGCTCAGTGTGTTGGGATTGGACCCCCGAGAGCCCGGGGGGGGCCCTGCCCGGTTCTAGCTCAGTGTGTTGGGATTGGAACCCTGAGAGCTCAGGGGGGCCCTGCCCGGTTCTAGCTCAGTGTGTTGGGATTGGACCCCCGAGAGCCCAGGGGGGCCCTGCCTGGTTCTAGCTCAGTGTGTTGGGATTGGATCCCTGAGAGCCCGGGGGCGGGGGGGGGTGGGCTTTCAGCACATAGCGCGTGAGAACCAGCTCTTTTCTCACCTGTGAAAGCTCATCGACGCATGAATAAAACTGTTAGTCTTTAAGGTGCTACCGGATGCTCGGGGGGGCGCGGTTTGCTGCACTTGTAGCTTTTCAGGAAGACCCTGGGTCTGCTGCTTGTGTCTGCGACCAACTTCTAGTGCACTGAGCTCGCCTGTCACCCCCAGCCAGAAACCACGTGCACGGCGGTGCCTCTGTAGTTACAATGCTCGGGGCGCTGCAGTGTGACTCCCTGCCGGCTGCGGGTGTAGCAGCCAGTGCCTGTTCTCGCTGCTGCTCTCTATGGATAGAGACGTCTGACCAGACACCGCCGCGTGTGCCTTCCTGCTGCAGGCCAGGGAGCAGTGGTCTGAGGGCACGGGGTGGCTTGGGAGCTGGCGCTGGTCAGGGCAGCATGGAAGGGTGGGGCACGGCCAAGCACTGAGAAGGGACTGAACGCCACGTCCTGGACGCAGTCACAGACTCTGGGTCAGGGCTACAGAAGTCCCCACCCTGCCAGCTGACAGGGCCCGTTCTCTTACCCAACTCGCCCAGCAGCTGTGGCCCAGTCCCAGCTCCTTCCTGTGCACCCCAGCTGCAAACCCTGGCCCCAGTGGACAGTGGCCATGAGGAGGGCACTGTGTGGTAACGACACCCCTCCTCTCTGGCGGTGCTGGCAGCCAGGCTGAGACCACGCTGCCCCCTCCCCCACGACAGCTGGGGTTCTGGCTGCCCAGCACCCAGTGCCTGCCCTGGCCGACCCTCCAAAGCACCTTAGACTCTGCCCCACACCCCTTGCCCTGGCTGAGGCTCCTCTAATAAACGCTGGGGACCAGACTGACCCCCAGGCCGCCCTAGAACCAGGAAGCTGTGAGGGTGGCACAAAGCCACCTAACTGCTGCAGGGCTCAACCGCAGAGCCTGGGGCCGCAGGGACAGGCAGCCCAGCACTGTCCGCAGGACCGCTGCCCTGAGTGAGGCGCCCTCTGGCAGCCATAAGCTCCCAGGATCCCGGTGCATAGATGGGCGCCTGCAGAGAGAGCTCGCTGCATCCGTGCCTGCTCCCCTCTCGCTCCGCCAGGAGCCAGCCCAGCCCTGGAGCTCAGCTTCAGCCTGTGCAGTGGGGACCCTGCTGAGGTCGCAGTGGACTTTTGCCTTGCACATCATCGAGGGTTTTCTCCCTCGCTGGGAGGCCACCAGAGCCCCGCTGTGCAGAGAGGCGGACCCCCCGCATACCCTGCATGCTGTGGAGGGCCAGGGAGCTGGGTCGCTTGCCTCCCAGCCTAACACACTCACACAGAGGGCCTGGGCTTTAAATGCCCCATGTGCTCCTCGGCCAGGGCTGTCACCAAGCACTGTTCACACGAGCAGCTGGGGGCAGAAGAGCCCAAGGTGGCTCTACCCCATTGCTCTGGGGCTCACTTACCATCAGCGCACCTCCTCCTGTGCACGTCGGGGGCTTAGCTCCACTCGCAGCAGAGGTCCCTCTGCATCGTGTCCTCATGCACCTGGCCTCCTCTCTCTGCAGCTCAGGGCGCTCGCTCGCTCACTCGCTCCAGGTCTTAGCCCTCTGGCCAGACCCTGGACTCCACCCCTTCCAGAGCCTCCCAGTCCCACTGGGCAACGGCTCTAGGCCGACATCTGCTCCATTGCTCAGCCTGTGCCACCTCCCAGGGCCGAGAGGGGAACCAGGGCCCACTGGCTACTCCAGGTACCGGCCTAGTGACCCTACACACCCCAGCACGGTCTGCCCAGGCCCAGCCCTTGCCAGCATTCCCTGGGCCACTCCAGCCAGGCTTGCTCCACCCTGCTCAGTGTCACTCCCACATCACGGCCAAGCCCCTGGGTTTCCACTCCCCCCAGGTCTCCTTCTGCCCCCTCCAAGGGTGAACCAAGGCCGCAGGCCTCCATGCCACAGCCACTGCCCCTGCTGGCCTCTGGCGTTGGTGTAGGCCTGGCACTGCTCTGCTCAAATCTGCTCTCAGTGTGTCTGGCTCAGTCCCCCTTAGGTGTGGCACCGCCTCCTGAGCCCATTGCAGACTGCTGTGGGGCGAAGACCCCGTCACATCCACCAACAGCTCCGTGCCAGTAGCAGGCTGCTAGACGTCACCCTCTCCCTCCTCCCCACACAGGACGAGGCCACAAGGAAGGAGTTCCGCCGCTGAACCCCAGTTCTATCCCAAACCTGCACCTGCAGTCCCCCCAGGTGCTCTGAAAGCATCCCAGACAGCCTGCGGAGAGGCCCACGACCCCGTCGTCTGGGGGCTTGAGAGCTTGCCACAAACGCTGCTGCGGGGCACTTGAAATCTCGCCCAGCTAGAAATCATGAGCTGCTTTGGAAACATGGGGCTGCTGGTTCCCAATGACATATGGGCATTATAGGTAGCTGACTGAACACCTGTCTGCTCCGTGCTCAGGGCAGTGCTGCAGTGGCTGAGACGCGAGAGGGACCCCCTTGCAGTGGAGATGGAAGTACAATGCAGTGGCTCCTCTTGTGTTTCTGGCTTTGCCTGTTTAGTTCTAGCACCAGCACAGCCGCAGACCTCCCCTTTCTGTGCTCCAGCCTCCACTTGGAAGGCATTCTGGAGCCGGTGAAACAAGGCAGAGGTCACCGAAGCCGACGTGAAAATAACGTATTGAGTTGTCCAGACAAAAGAGTTAATTTTAAATCCTGAAGTGGGAAGCAGAGCCACTAGCCAGTGGACAGCACAGAAACGTTTGTAGGCACACGGGCAACCACGTGCTAGCCCAGAGCCCTCAACCCACCTCCAGTCAGACCATGCCGCGAGAGCCAGGTGGGCTGCTAGAACACGCCACCAAACTGAAATCTGCAAAGCACAGAATGATGTCCTGGGCCGCCCCACTTCCCCGCCAGAGCCTGGCTCACACCCGCTGGCCAGTCCACCCCACTGACGTGCCTGACACACCCGGACAGCACGACGGGCCGAAGGGAGAGTGCGCTAAGGGGAGCGATGGGCAGTTTCCCACCGGCCAGGTGCTGGGTCTGGCCTGGCAGGGGAGGGGTCACTTGATAATTTCCTCTTCTGTTCATTCCCTCTGGGGCACCTGGCTCCAGGTAATGGAGAATGGAACCTGGGGCTTGGTACTGGGGAATCCCTGGCTGAGGCCAGGCATGGGAGCCCTTCAGCGAGGTGCTGACCGGGGCCTGCTGCCTTCCAGTCACAGCTGCGGTTTGCTAATGCCGCCAGGGCTGAGGCGCTTTCAAGCTGAGAACCGGCTGGTCATCTGATCCCGGGAAGCACTGGTGCTCCAGCGAGGGCGTGACTTCATCCTGGCTGCGAACACCACCGCAGCCCCCAGGCACTCGCGCGGGGTTTGAAAGCAGGGCTGCCATTCTGGCTGGCAGGGGACCTGGGACTCTCTCCTTCCCACGAGGCTATGGGTGACATCAGCCCACACCCCCTGTCCTCTCCTGCGTATGGGCCCCCCCAGCACAAACAGCTGAGTCTCCCATCAGCACCAGCTCTACTCCACTGGGTACTTTATTGCTTTCAGCAGGCTAATTACATAGTGAATTAACGTTGCGTTTCTCCCAGTGCTCGTGCTGTCCCCAGGCTCCATCGGGAATCCTCTACCTCCAGCCCTAGAGATGGAGGAGAAGGAAACGCAGGTGACGGGCCAGCCAGCAGGGCAGCAGAGCAGCACTGGCATGGAGGGCTTGGCCACGAATGGCCACAGTTGTGGGGCGGGTGCCGGGGAACAAAGCGGTGCTTGTGGCAGCCACTGACTGTGACTCCAGGGACAGGGCACGACCGCCGGAGTTGAAGGCATTAGACAGCCAGGCTGCCCAGCTAGGGGCTGCCACAGGTGAACCTCCTCTGGGGCAGGCTCTGAGTGCAACACACCAGAGACACCCATCAGAGACTCGCACCCGGAGCTTGGGGGCAGCATTCACAGTGGCCTGCAGGGGGACTGGGGCTCTCGGACATGGAGAGCAGCACGGATCCGGCTAACTGCAGTGGAGCAAGGCTGGGAGAAGGCAAATGACTTCGGCCACTGGCCTACGGACCCCAGTTCTGGGCCACACGGGCTGGAGGAAACATGCCAACCCGAGGGATGCAGCAGCACTCCAGAAGACGCGGCCTGGCGTGCCGGGCGGGCGCGTGCCGTGCGACCAGGAACAAAGGCATTTACCTGCGGTTTACTTGAATGTATGACTCTCAGTGCCGCCCCGGCCAAACCCTGCAAGAGAAACACAACGGGGCCGTGAGTACGCCAGGCAGGGAGTCCTGCGCTTCGGTGACTGCAGGGGGAGCCCCCTCCCTGCAGAGCTGGGGGGCGAAACCCTCCAGCCCGCCAGCTGGCAGCCCAAGAGCCAGGCTCAGGTTGGATCCTGCACAGCCCAGGATCCCAGAGAGCAGCCCAAGGCAGAACACCTGTGCTGCCACTCACCAGCCCCTCAGCCCCAATCGGCAGGCACCAGCCGTGGGCACATGCAGCGCTGCACATCCCTGCAGTCCCACCCAGGCTGGGCACTCAGCACAGCCATCAGTTAACCTGGGGTCATCGGGGTTCCAGCTCCTGCCACGCAGCAGCTGCTCCAAGCTGGCCGAGGTGTCTAGCAGGGATACCAGTGGGTCCCACCCTCTGGGGACAGAGGGTGATGCTGCAGGGACCCTCTGCCTAGCAGCTGGAGGGGACACGCTATGGTCACGCCTGACTCTAGTTCCACTCCCCAACCTGGCACAGCCTGGCATTTCCTCTGGTAGCTCCTGCAGCTCGCCAAAGGTCCCACACTCCCAGCCAAGCCAAAGGCTACAAGCAGCAGTGGCATGGCTCTGCCGGGGCTGGCTGCCTCCGCATCCAGCATGGCCCACGAGCGGCTGTGAAGGCGCAGGTGACTGCCTGGCTGGCATGGCCCCGAGCCTGTCCCAAGAAGAGCACGCAGGTGATGCCACGTCCCACCTTCCCAGTACACCCAGCAGCCCCAGCAGGCACGGCGTGGCAGGAACCCAAGTGGAATTCCTCAGCCTCTGCCACCGTGCACCCATACCAACAGTGGCACGCAGCAAGTCACATCCCAAAGGGGAGCATGAACCTGCTGGGGGTGGGGAGAGGGAATCAGCCCTAACACATGCCGAGTCACGCAGCCCCCGGCGGCCTGCCAGGCCTGAGAGCCCTTCTCTTTAGCCCTCTCGGCTGCGCGGGGCTCTGGCAACCTGCACGCACTTGGGGGTTGTCATGCTCTGAATCTGATGCCTCGTGGCTGTCGGCACCCAGGCGTGAAGGGCTGCACACGGGAGTGCTGTGTCGGCGGGAGGGGCAGAGCAGCTGGCCTGGGAAAGCCTTTGCACGAGAGGACCTCATGAGAGTGAGTTGTGCGGAGTACCTAAGACTCATGCCCTGGCCAGAGAAGCAGGCCCCTTGGGGCTGGCATTCACCACGTGCCAGGCCCAGCAGCTCTTGGGAGACAGAACCGCCACCCAAACGCCAGAGGGGGAAGCAGCCGATTTGTCCCAGACACGCAGGGCACATCTGGTGTGGAGGCTCCCAGCTCTGACAGAAGGGGGCCGGCTGTCAACACAGGCGATCACCTGCCCGACGGGTGGTAGCTAAGCCAACGGGAGAATCCCCCTGTCGACCTGGCCACCTCCGTCCCAGCAGACAGGAGAGCTACAGCCAACAGGGCACGAAACTTGCCACAGCGCTGACCCAACGCCGCTGCTGCCAAAGTAACTAGCAAAGTGCCCCCCCGACTGCCGAGCTGGGCCACCCCCGGCACCCCCCCAGGGAAGCACAAAGCAGGTCCGCAGGAGCCTCTCCAGCCAGCGAGTGGAGATGGCAAAAGACAGGCCGCAGGGCACGCCTGAGGCAGGGTGTGCAGAGTGGCCAGGGGAAAGCTGCACGGCCCCCGGAGAATGGGGAAGGAGGCGTGAGCAGATGTCACAGAGCTGTCCCCCACTTACCTCTGGGCCGGTGGTGGCTGTCAGCCCCACTGGGTGTGGGTGTATTTAGGGGTGCACCTGTGACTGTTTGCCCGAGTTTAGGAATGTATGGGGGGGCGAGGGAGGGGTGTCTGCGGGTACAAGGGGGCTTGTGAGCTGGGAGCTCAGGCCAGCATGTCTGCGGACGGACACGGGTGAATGTGCACAGATCCGGGAGCTGGGACATACAGTGGAGGGGGAGGGGTAGCTCAGTGGTTCGACCACTGGCCTTGTAAACCCAGCTCATGCCTTGAGGAGGCCATTTAGGGGTCTGGGGCAAAGAATTCAATCTGCCTGGGATGGTGCTAGGTCCGGCTGTGAGGGCAGGGGACTGGACGCGACGACCTCCGAAGGTCCCTTCCAGCGCTGTGAGATAGGTATGTGTATGTCTTGCTTCTGGGCATGGATCCCAGAAAGCCACCAGTAGCCAATAACCCACCCCGAGCACGGAGACACTGACCTTTGGGTCCAAACAAGGCAGAGTAGCAGGGCTGGTTGCAGTAGGGCTTCCCGTCGTGCTGCAGAGAGAGGAGACACTCCTCAGTAACCCAAGACGAGCAGGCAACAGGGCCTGGGCCTCAGAGCAGATGTGTCTGAGCCATGGGGCACACTGCTAGCCCTGCGAGTGGGGAGCAGGATTCAGCGCCCCGGGAGTCTCGTCCAGACTGCCTGCTCCTCAGTCCTGAAGCCCTGACACTGGTCCGACAGGCGCCCCAAGCGGAGAACTGAGCCAGGAACCAATCAGAGCCTCAGGTCCAACTCACATCCCTCCTCACCTGAGACTGGCTCTGGACCAGGTGAGGGCACCTTGAGCCACCCAGCTCCAACCCCAGGGACTCTTATGTGCAATGGGGCATCCCCTCGGCGCTCTGCAGGGTTCCTCCAAATCGGCAAACCCTCCCCGCAGGGGACCTGGCCCCATCTCCACCTGCCACATTAGCCTGGCTCCCAGCCAGCCGGAGCCCTCAGCCCTGGCAACCGGCCAGCCCGCACATGAAGCCAGGCCCCACTGGGCAGCCGGGGGAGGCCAGTGAATGCAGTGTTCCTACTTCTTGGAGGCAGGACCCTGGGAGTCCAGTATTCCAGGGACTCCACCAAAGACCTCGCCCCAGCCGCAGGGTCTCCCCCCCCTCCTTTCGACGCTGAAGGCTGTGACCTGAGTAACTGGTACAGCAGCTGCAGAGGGTGTGGCTCCATGAGCCTTGAACTCCCCACTCCGCACAGGCAGGGCCCCGCGTGCCCAGGAATCCTGCAGCAGCGAAGATGCCGTTGGCTCTGGGAGGCCACCAAATAGCACCCTCGTACCCTGGCCCTGGTTGCTTTGCTGCAGCCTGACCCCAGCATAGTGTGTCATCTCTCTGGCCCGCCACAGCCCACCTCTCACTCTCCAGATGGCCCCATGACGGAGAGTTACCCCATGCGCAGCACCGGCAGCCAGGCAATCAGCAAACCGGGGGCCAGCCTGAGCGACACAGTGGAGAGAAGCCAGAAACGTAGGCTGGCTAGGCAGGGTGCCTGGAGCTCAGGAGAGCAGTCCAGGCCCAGGGCAAGGAGTCACTGACCCTTGCTACAAGCTCCCTGCTTCCAGGGATGGAGGAGGGTCTGAGCTGGACCGTGCTGCAGGAGCCGAGGCCAGGGGAGAAGAGCCAGGCTGGCTGGCGAGTACAGAGAAACCCCCGCCCCAAGAGGGAACTAGCAACAACCCGTGGACGTTCCCACTCGGTGGCTGTGCGGTGGGGCAGGAGCAGCACAGTGCAGGGAATTCCCCAGAGGTGCTGCGGAGTACCCTGGGAGAAGCCCCGAGGTATTGCTAGGGCAGCATGCCACCATCAGGCCGGGGTAGAAAGGCACCATTCATTAACACTGCAACCCATCGGACCTGCGCAGGGCAAGCTGCAACTCAGCAGGCATGGCATGGAGCCAGCGGCCCTCTCAGCCCTTACCTCCGCATGGCCACCCGAAGTCAAGGTCTTGTTGCACTTCTCACACCTCAAGCAGGGTCGGTGCCAGTCCTTCCCCAGGGAGGTGACCTTCTCAGCTGTCCATGTGTAGACAAAAAACAGCAACAGTCAGGCGGCTGCGACAGGGCGAGTCCACCCCACGCCCAGCCAGCAAGTGCTGGGGAGCGGCTGTAGGCCCTAAGCCAAGCCCCACTACCCCTGCGCTCGCTGCCCAGTAACAAAGGGACCATTATCCAGCAGCATGGCCCTCTGCGCCCTGCCCAGCGCCCCCCCCCCCCCGAGTCTGCCGGGCCCTCGGGAGGAAGGTAGGGCTGGCACAGGTCAGAGAGGTATAACGAGACAGTCACAGGGAACCTTGCCAGCACAGGGGTGGGGAGCCATCTCAAGCAGCTCTCTGCACTTTTGCGTCCTACTCGCATCAGCCCTGTCCTTCGTCCTGCTCCCAGGCAGCGTGGGCACCGTCAGAGGTCTGCCCGTGGGAAAAGGCCCTGCCGCCTAACTGATTAAATGCCAAAGCTGCTGGAGGGGCTTTCGTTCCAGGGGCCAGTGGGGCTCATTCACCGTTAGACACTTGAGGCAGCTGCCAGTTTTCACACTCAGGAGCCTACGCAGCACTTGTAAAACGTGTGTGTGCTGAGAAACAGGCCATAGCGTGCAGAGTACTTCCTTTGCACACTCAATTTCCCGGCACATTATTGCCGGTTGGAGGATTTGGGGTGGGAAACGCCTGCTGCCTCATTACCTCCCGCTCCTTTCTGGAAGGGCCACGGTGTCTGCGTCTTGCAGGGACTCACTGCTGTATTCGTTACACTGCTAACATGGGGGAGATTGCAGAAGGGAAATGGCAAGAGTCAAACATAGGGACCGGCACCCTTCAGCCAGCCCTCGCACAGCAAGGAGGACTGCTCCTCGAGCCGAACTGAAATTCTTCTGCATCTGAAACCTAAAACCATCAGTGGCCTCACTCTACACTGGTCACACCAAACCCTTCACTTCTGAGGCAACCACGCCTTTTGGCACCCGTTCCGGGGTGGGGGTGGGGAACAGGAGGACACCTGGTCTGACACTGGGAAGCAAACTTGCCAAAACACAGAATCACAGAATCCCAGGGCTGGAAGGGACCTCAGGAGTCATCGAGTCCAGCCCCCTGCCTAAAGCAGGATCCACCCCAACAAAATCCTCCCAGCCAGGACTTTGTCAAGCTGGGACTTAAAAAACCTCCAGGGATGGAGATTCCACCACCTCTCTTGGTAACTCATTCCAGTGCCTCACCACCCTCCTGGGGAAATAGCTTTTCCTAACATCCAACCTACACCTCTTCCTCTGTAACTTGAGACCATTGCTCCTTGTTCTGCCATCTGTCACCATTGAGAACAGCCTCTCTCCATCGTCTGTAGAGCTCCCTTCAGGAAGCTGAAGGCTGCTCTCAAATCACCCCTCACTCTCCTCTTCCGCAAACTAAATAAGCCCAAATCCCTCAGCCTCTCCACATAGGCCATGTGCTCCAGCCCCTTAATCATTTTCTTTGCCCCCCACTGAACCTGCTCCAATGCCTCCACATCCTTTCTGCACTGGGGGGCCCAGAACTGGACACAATACTCCAGATGTGGCCTCGCCAGTGCTGAGTACAGGGGAACAACAACATCCCTAGATCTGCTGGAAATCCCTTTTCCGACTTATGAATACAGGGTACTTCTTGCTGCCAGGCTCTTTGTGGCACATTTCTTGCTGAAAGCCACAGCAAACAGCAGCGTGCTTGGAAACGGACCTGGGTTCAGACAACCGAGAAAAGCCTGGAGGCAGCTCCCAGGGGAACAATAAGGCTACTGCCCTAATCTCGTACATGTTTTGCATGAAGAAGGAAAGAACACAGGATGGAATGTAATGACAGCACAAAGGCTGTGATGTTCCAAAGAGCCTAGTGTTCTGTCAGCACCTTGTGTATTGAGCAATGAGGCTGAGCATACCACAGGGCCCTTTCAGGAACTTTGAGTGGATTTGCCGCGCCTGAACAAGGCAGGCGTCCGAGCTTGAGGGTAGGATTTCTGCTTATGCACTAACACCTCTGCGCTCCGGTGCAGCAGCGGGGTGCTGGTCTCCGGGGGCTCTGGATTACAACTCCTTTCTTGGGTGGGCTGTGAGCCGGACAGAAGAACCAGACTATGAAGTGAGATGCAGTGACAGTGGCTAAACCTGAGCAAAAGGCCCCGTACAAGACCTCCAGTGCTGGGACCCATAGCAGGAGCTGAGAGATCACAGAATCACGGAACACTAGGACTGGAAAGGACTTTGCAAGGTCACTGAATCCAGCCCCCTGCCCTCGCAGCAGGACCAAGCTCTGTCTAGAGCATACCATCCCCAACAGATGTCTGTCTAAATGCTCTTAAATATCTCCAGTGATGAAGCTTCCACAACCTCCCTCGACAATTTATTCCAGTGTTTAACCACCGACAGTCATCAGAGAGGGAGCTGTGTTAGTCTGTAGCTTCGAGAACAACAAGAAGTCTTGTGGCACCTTATAGACTAACAGATATTTTGGAGCATAAGCTTTCGTGGGCAAAAGGAAGCGGGTCTCTGCCCACGAAAGCTTATGCTTCAAAATATCTGTTAGTCTATAAGGTGCCACAAGACTTCTTGCTGTTCCTGACCGTTAGGAAGCTTTTCCTAATGTCCAACCTCAACCTAAACCTGCCTTGCTGCAGTTTGATTCTGAACTCCTCTTCTTACCCCACAACTGCTTATGCGCGACCAAGGTTACTGCTCAGATCTTAGAAACAGGAGCTCAGAATGGATTGTGGGCTCTCCCTGGCAGAAGCATTACGTGCTGGGTGAGTCTGTACTAGGGAAATAAGGCTGTTTCAGATATGCAATTCTAGCTACAGCATTTGTGGAACTAGAATTGGCATATCTGAGTCTAACCTCTCTACTCTCACGTCGACCTCCCTTACTCAACGTGATAGCAATAGCATGGAGTACAGGACTCGACTGCTGACCCCAGAGAGACTGATTTTGCTGTGTCTTCACCAGACGCACAAAATTGAACTCCAGAAGATTGACCCTAAGCGGTTTGATCTTCCCCTTAGTACAGGCAAGACTTGTACAGCTGAGGTCATTTCAGTAACTTCATCAAAATAGGTTTTCGTTGCTCAACAAACCCATTCTCTAAAGAGCACACACAGCCTCATCTGCTTGTTCATCCTTGGTGAGCCCTGCAGGGCTAGGCCAGCTGTGCAAGTGACAGCTGGCTCTTTTCTGAGTTGATGGACTGAATTAACAATGATAGCTGGAGAGTACGGTGTTTATGCCCGGGGAGGTGCAAACCAGAACAAGACCCACCTGACTTTAGACCGCAGGTGCTGACAGCGATATTAAAACCTTTTTCTCTAGCTGTTAGCAAATGTCACCTGGCATCAATGAACTGTAAACCTCCCAGTGCCAATGTCTGACATCATTCTGAGCAGAACTGTACTTCAAGGGAGGAGGTCTGAGCCTCGTTCACATGGGGGGAACAGTACAAAAACTCCCATTGGCGCTACCACCACTTAACTGGATGGGTGTTGGCTCCAGTAAGTTAGACAAGGCTCTTGCAGCCGGATCTGATTTTACCCCCTTTGGTTAAATCAGCTGAAATAAAGTAACTGAAAGGGTGGTTCCGCTTTGGGAATCTCTTCTGTAGCAGGCCCCCAGCCAGGGCTGGCTCTGCGTTAGGGTTCTTCAGGCAATTTCTCTAGCATAGGCCCTGCCATTGGAATGGATGGGAAACTAGAGAAACACAAAGAGCAGGGACATACAAACTCTGGAATTCTTGTGCTCTGAGCCATTCCCGAAGCTTTTTCCTGGCACAGCAAACAGGAAAGTAGGACACACCCATCAGCCAATATAAGCAGAAATATAAGCCACAGAAAGAAAAAAAGATATGCATGTGTTTCCAGCCTATGCCTGACTGATTTATCCGATGACAGGACTTAGATGAGCAGCAACCGCTTCTAACAGCAAAATGCTCCAGCGTTTTTATACCAGGGACATGGGGAAACCAAGAGCCTGGGGAAACTTCTACAAGTAGCTTCATTAGCTGGAATTAAACTTTTGCTGCAAAGGTTATTGCCATGGCTAGCTACCCAAACCTCTGCGATACACCCATGGCACGGCGGGGCTTATGTCACCCGACTGAGTGCTTTGAACCAGTACAGAAATCTGCGGCTTCTGGGGAACGCCTTCCAAATCAGGGTGCAGCTATCCATCTGCGCCTGGCTAGAGGCGGGATCCAATGCCCAGGGGAGTCAGCGGCACGCAGTGAGATTTGTAAGAAAAACAAGCCTTACAGATGTCTCCACCACCCTGTAATCTGATTCGGATAAGACATTCTTCATTACATGGCACCGTCTGTTATAACAGTGCAGGCATTCATGACTGTGATTGACAGCAGAATTAGCTGTTCAGAATCCAGTTAATTTGCTTTGTAAAGTATTCAGGAACCAACTTTTTCTGATCCTGGTGCTGGACTCTGCCCTGGAGCGTCCAGCGTCTCAGGGTGGCTCCCTCCCCAGCCCTCCTGTCTGTCCACCTTCAGCAAACAGCTCCATCGAAGCTGAGAATGGCACTGCAGGAGCAATGGGCCAATGCGTTCACCTGGAGGAAATCGTGGCACAGCCGTAAGCCAGTGCATCTGCAGCATGCCTGTAGCAATTGGCTCACGTGCTTGGGGACCATCAAAGTGCTACTTAAACCTGCTCTGTTTGGCCGACAGCCAGAGAGGAAAGGGCCTTTGGACAATGACTTACAGACCTCCCTGCGCAGAAGGAAACAAATGGAGGGAGCTGCAGCTAGATCTCACGGAGCAACTATTCAGAGGTGTCCATTTGCATACGCATCTTTGCAAGTTTTCCCGGGTACATTAGGTGACTTCTCCAAGGCCTGGCCTCTGATTCATGGTCCTCATTTTGGACTGGCCAGCGGTGCCATCGCTGTTCACCCTTGGGAGCGGACCTGAGTGGCCAACTGAGCGTTTTGGACTGGGGGCCAAACTGGAAAATTAGCTTTTTTCCTAACAGAAACCAATTTTTTTCAGGGGGAGAGGGGGGAAGGGACTTCTCACAAATTGCAGAGCCCAAAAATGGAGCGTAGGTCATGTGAGGTGTTTAGAATATGATGATTCAGAACAAAATACCCAGATTTGCAAAAAGAGCCCTGCTGACACTTTCAAAATATGTCTAAGTTTTTTTCCCCCCTGACAAAACACTTTGCTGAATTAAACCTGAAGTCACAAATAGCTTCAGTGCTCTGAAAAATGCAATTTTTTGGCAGCAAATTTACTGTCAGATGAAAATAATTTCACCCAGATTTCCTTGGTAGAGCTCTGTGCTCACCATCAACAGATGTAAATAACCTCACAAGGCAGTGATGAATTGTGCCCCCGATATAGGAGATCTAAAAACACTTAAGCATCAGTTGTTTGATGTTTGTCCCTGGACTCAAGCGGTCACTGTCAGTCCTAGCTCCCTCTTTAGACATTGGTTAAACAGACGATACACAATAGATACCGTGGAGGTGGAAACATCTCAGAATCAAAAACCGACTAGTGTCTAATACTAAAACACAGCTCATCCCGGGGTCCTCTCTTTGGGAGCACAGCTGACCTAACCACTCACACCCCCATAAACAATTCTCTCCTTCCAACTGTTTTCTCCAGATCTTCCTTCACATCCAGATTACAACTGTGTGTCCTAGACACAACTTCCCAACTGTTGCACATTTACATTTGCACCTTGCAGACTAGACTAACGTTTACCGGAGCCTAAGCTTTCGTGAGCAATGAGTCACTTTGTCAGAGGAAATGGAGCAGGTCTCTGAGCACAAAAGCTTAGGCTCCAATAAATGCTGGTCTGTAAGGTGCCACAGGACTTCTCATTGGTTTCGCAGAGACAGACTAACATGACTACCCCTCTGATACCTTTATATTTGCTAACCTTGCAAAACACATGGCAAGAATCTATTTTATGTCTCTACCAACCGTCCCCCACAGACAGCATTCACCTAATAACAGTGTTTCTGTCCAACCGTTCATCTGGAACACGCAGCTTGACAGAGCGAGCAGGCCCTCTTGTACAGAGAAACTGACACCAGCTCACTCATTCTACAATCGTGTGTAATTTCTGGATTCTGAACATTTCCCGCCCACACTGCAGAGAAGGGAACGGGGGGGCTCAGAGACTTGGTGATGGGCAGCTATATAAGAACATGTATTTTCACTGGCTTTGGGTAGTATCTCTCGACAGACATCACAAGTGCTATCAGTCTGTGAGCTCAGGATCCAGTGGGGCAGTATAACAGCACTACAAGTAAATGATTTAAAAATTACAGCATAAATTCCTTCCCCCCTTAACCCAGACTCTGCTTTGTTATTTCTCACTAATTGACCAGGAACTCTTTGGATTTCTGGGCCTATCATTTACACCAGCAGTGCGGAGCCTGCCGCCTGCTTTTGGCCCGCTTGGCACACAGCTGCGGCCCCCATGACCGTCGCAAGGTGTTATGGGCCGTCTGTGTATTGGGTGGGTGCAGCCGGCATAGCACACACAGGTGTGTGGGCAACACACACTGGTCAATAGGCTGCGACCCGCTGGTTTGCACAAACGGACTTTCAGTTCCTCTGGACCTGGGGTGAGCAAACATTTTACGTTGCACCCCATTTTTCCTCCCTGCCCCCCGGTGTCCCGGAAGTGACACGCCACACTCCCTACGCGGCAGCAGAGGCCATGGGGGCCAGGGAGCCAGCAGAGGCTGTGGGGGAGGGCGATCGCGCTGCAGCCCCCCCCCGCCCACCTGGGCCAGACCTCACTGGAGAGCAGCATGCCTGCAGGGCCTGGGCTGGGCTGGGCTGGGGGTGATTATAAAGCACTCCTGATGAACGATAACTTGTGGGGTGAAATTGCTGGGTAGGAGAACACCCCCTTCCTGGCTTGCGAGGCTGCTGTCCGCATCTCCTCACTCGCCACTTGGAGCCATGCAAGAGATCCACAAACCAGAGCCTCTTCCCCTGCACGGGCTCCTGCTCCGGCCGTACCACCGCAGGCCCTGCCAGCCAGCCTCCCGCAGCCTGCCCGCACCAGGGGAGGGGGCAGCACTTCCCTGGGGGCTAGCAGGGATCCAGACACCCATGCAGCCCCCGCAGACCCGCTCGATGCAGGAGGACCAGACTAGCATGGGCCTGGCGGTGCACTGTGAGTGGCCAGCTGCGGGTGGGGGGATTCTGCAGACAGCTTGTCCCCCACCAGCCACTGCAGCTGGCAGCGCCGGGCACAAGCCAAACACAGCTGCAGCAGCGTGTCACCAGCACTGAGTGGGGCACAACTCGAGCCACCAGCGCCCGCTGCCCCACCCACCAGCGCTGTGCCGCAGCAGGGTGCCGGAGTGCTCCTACAGACAGGGGCAGCAGCAGGCAGGGCACCTCCACAGCACAGCTGGGCTGGGGGTCGGGCAGCTGCTAGGAAGTGGGGGTAGAGAGGAAGTGCGGAGGGCAAGGTCCCTGGCTGCCCCTGCAGAGCTCTAGTGCCAAAGCGCACAGATAGCCGGGGGGGCAGCGGGCAGGGCAACTCTTGGTGGGAGCTGGGTGTCAGGCACCCCATGAGGAAGGTGGGGGAGGGGCAGGCACCGGGGCAGGGCACCCCAGGGGGCAGGCAGGGTCTGTTAGTTCACCCAAAGCAGGACGAAGCAGGGAGAGGGGTACCAGGTGCAGGGCATCTTGAGGGGCAGCGGCTGGCAGGGCGATGGGGGGGCGGGGGTCGGCAGGGGCAGACAGCATGGGGCAGGGACTGGGGCAGGCAATGAGCAGGGTGCCAGGAGGTGGCAGTGGGGTGCGGGGCAGACACGGCACCGGGGGCAGGGGGTGGTGGGGGTCTGAGTACTGGGGTGCAGGGCAGGTGGGGTGAGGTGGAGCACCCCACAGGAGCGGGCAGGGCACTGGTGGGCAGGCGCTGGGGGGGGGTCGGAATGCTGACAGTGCACCCCGCTGGGGGACAGGAGCTGGGGGGGGTCGGAATACTGGCAGTGCACCCCGCTGGGGGACTGGAGCTGGGGGGGGTCAGAGTGCTGGCAGTGCACCCCGCTGGGGGGACAGGAGCTGGGGGGGGCGGAGTGCTGGCAGTGCACCCCGCGGGGGGGACAGGAGCTGGGGGGGGCGGAGTGCCGGCAGTGCACCCCGCTGGGGGGACAGGAGCTGGGGGGGCGGAGTGCCGGCAGTGCACCCCGCTGGGGGGACAGGAGCTGGGGGGGGCGGAGTGCTGGCAGTGCACCCCGCGGGGGGGACAGGAGCTGGGGGGGCGGAGTGCTGGCAGTGCACCCCGCTGGGGGGACAGGAGCTGGGGGGGGGGCGGAGTGCTGGCAGTGCACCCCGCTGGGGGGACAGGAGCTGAGGGGGGGGGGCGGAGTGCTGGCAGTGCACCCCGCTAGGGGGACAGGAGCTGGGGGGGGTGTCGGAGTGCTGGCAGTGCACCCCGCTGGGGGGACAGGAGCTGGGGGGGGGCGGAGTGCTGGCAGTGCACCCCGCTGGGGGGACAGGAGCTGGGGGGGGGCGGAGTGCCGGCAGTGCACCCCGCTGGGGGGACAGGAGCTGGGGGCGCGGAGTGCCGGCAGTGCACCCCGCGGGGGGACGGGCGCTGGGGGGGGGTCGGAGTGCTGGCAGTGCACCCCGCTGGGGGGACAGGAGCTGGGGGGGCGGAGTGCCGGCAGTGCACCCCGCTGGGGGGACAGGAGCTGGGGGGGCGGAGTGCCGGCAGTGCACCCCGCTGGGGGGACAGGAGCTGGGGGGGGCGGAGTGCCGGCAGTGCACCCCGCGGGGGGACGGGCGCTGGGGGGGGGGGGTCGGAGTGCTGGCAGTGCACCCCGCGGGGGGACGGGTGCTGGGGGGGGGTCGGAGTGCTGGCAGTGCACCCCGCTGGGGGGACAGGAGCTGGGGGGGGGCGGAGTGCCGGCAGTGCACCCCGCTGGGGGGACAGGAGCTGGGGGGGGGCGGAGTGCCGGCAGTGCACCCCGCGGGGGGGACAGGAGCTGGGGGGGCGGAGTGCCGGCAGTGCACCCCGCGGGGGGGACAGGAGCTGGGGGGGGGCGGAGTGCCGGCAGTGCACCCCGCTGGGGGGACAGGAGCTGGGGGGGGGCGGAGTGCCGGCAGTGCACCCCGCTGGGGGGACAGGAGCTGAGGGGGGGGGGGGGCGGAGTGCCGGCAGTGCACCCCGCGGGGGGGACAGGAGCTGAGGGGGGGGGGCGGAGTGCCGGCAGTGCACCCCGCGGGGGGGACAGGAGCTGGGGGGGGGGGGCGGAGTGCCGGCAGTGCACCCCGCGGGGGGGACAGGAGCTGGGGGGGGGCGGAGTGCCGGCAGTGCACCCCGCGGGGGGGACAGGAGCTGGGGGGGGGCGGAGTGCCGGCAGTGCACCCCGCGGGGGGGACAGGAGCTGGGGGGGGGCGGAGTGCCAGCAGTGCACCCCGCGGGGGGGACAGGAGCTGGGGGGGCGGAGTGCCAGCAGTGCACCCCGCGGGGGGGACAGGAGCTGGGGGGGGGCGGAGTGCCGGCAGTGCACCCCGCGGGGGGGACAGGAGCTGGGGGGGCGGAGTGCCAGCAGTGCACCCCGCGGGGGGGACAGGAGCTGGGGGGGGCGGAGTGCCGGCAGTGCACCCCGCTGGGGGGACAGGAGCTGGGGGGGCGGAGTGCCGGCAGTGCACCCCGCTGGGGGGACAGGAGCTGGGGGGGCGGAGTGCCGGCAGTGCACCCCGCGGGGGGGACAGGAGCTGGGGGGGCGGAGTGCCGGCAGTGCACCCCGCGGGGGGGACAGGAGCTGGGGGGGCGGAGTGCCGGCAGTGCACCCCGCGGGGGGCCGGGCGCCCTTACCGAAGTACACCTCCTTCTGGCAGCGCGGGCACTTGGGCATGACGGCGGCGGGCTGAGCTGGGCCGGGCTCCGCTGGCTGCTGCGGGGAGCGCTCTGGGGCTCCGCGGCCCGCGCCGGCCGGGTAACCCCGCGGCCCCGCCCCGGCTGCAGGGAGGAGACGAGCGGGCGGGACGGGCGCTGCCCTCCGCGCGCCTCCAGCCTGGGCGGGTCCCGGGGCTCGGGGCAGCGCCGCGCGGGGGAGGGCGCGCTGCGAGCCGGCCGGCTGATCGCAGCGCCCCCGCGGCGTGTCCGGGGCTGGTGCACAGCCTGGGTGCGCGGGGAAATCTGTCCCGAGCGAGCAGCGCCGGGGGCCTGGCCGCACCCCCAGGCCACAGCGCACTCCTGGCTGGGGAGGAACAGCTGCAGGGGGGAGCAGCAGGGCCGGCCCGGGCCGGGCGCTGAGCACCCCAAGCCGGGGGGAGCTGCCGGGAGCCGCAGCTGCTTGGCCCTTCCCTCCAAGCAGGGCCCGTGGGTGCCCCTGTCTGCTTGGCTTCCACTGGCCCAGGGAGGGAAGGAGGTTTCCCCTGCGCCAGGCCCAGGTCAAAGCAGCGTTAGCCACCGCCTGGGAGCCGCTCAGGCTGTCGGCCCAGCTAGGCACATAGCCCGGCTGTTATCCCACCGCTGCTGTGTAAGCCCCGCCCCAGGCAGGGCCAGGGAGTGCCGTGGGCCGGGGCATCTGGCACTTTCTGGCAGGGTCTGATTCGGAGTGCCCGAGTACCACCCTCCTCGCCCCGGGGCTGTGGGCAGGGGAGCTGGCCTGCCGGGCTGGTGCCCGAGGTCAGGGATCACACGCCGGAGAACCCCAAAGCACTCGGCCTCCGCACATCCCTGAGGCCGGTCAGCAGGACTGACCCTCTCTGAGGGAGTGCGCGCCCCTCCGGGCCCTGGGGCTGGCAGCAGAAGCCTTTGCAGAGCCTGCACCTGCCCGACTTCCCCTTCCACTCCTGAGTCAGCCTAGGGTGGGTCTGACAGCCGGGTGGGGCCAGCGGTGAAAGGGCTGTGCCCCACCCAGGCTACGTCTCACTGACAGCCACCGTCATGTATGAAAAAACCGTGCGGCTTCTACTCCAGTCCCCACAGAGCCCTCCAGCTCCAACATGTGCTGCGAAATCCCCCTCGTCCCCACTTCCCCCACCGTCGGCCAGGGCTCACTCACAACGGCTCACAGCTCGGCCTGGACCAGGACTGGCTCCTAGTGTGAGACTGGACCAAGCTGCTTCCAGAGCCCTTCCCCCCGCCGTAAGGGATGGGCACTCACAGGCCAGCCCAGGGACAGGGCTGCCTTGGCCGAGCGTCACAGCTGGTCTCACTGCCTGGCCAGGGCCAGGGCCAGGGCCAGGGCCGTCTCTGGGGAGCTTTACAGCTCAGAGAACGCTGCCCAGGAGCAGTTCTCCAGCTGACAAGTGGCGAGGCTGATTCCCAGGGCCCCCGGGTTTGAGAGTCAGCTGAGAGCATGCTGGTCTCTCAGCCTGCCCGCTGTGGCTGCTCTCCCTTTTTGGCTGCCCATGGTGGATTTAGTGCCCGGCTGGCAGCCCTCGGGGTTGGTGTTCTCTTGTGGAGCACCAGAGCAAGCACGGACCAGGCAGCGGCTTTCATCGTCCTAGCCCTTGGGGAGCTCTGGAGGGAGGGTGCTGCTCAGAGGCCCAGCGAGCGCCTGCTGGCACAGTGCTGCGTGCCTCGGCATGGGTACCTATAAACATTCTGCACAGGTTGCCAAACCAGCACCCAGTGGGTGTGATGGGGGCGGGCAGATTTGATCCTGGTGGGAAGGTATCCAAACTACCCAGCTTGTTTGGATCCTCACTGAAACTCCCCTCCCCACCCCCATGGGCCTGTGACAGGGTTCTCTCTCCTCTCGTGAGCAGCTCCGTGGTCAAGCAGGGTGCACGCGCTCGCTGTCTCCTTGCTCCAGCACACAGCTGTGTCCCAGATAGCGCCCTCGTCCTCCTGCTACAGCTCTCGAGCTGGCGTCAGTTCCTTCCTCTGCAGCGGCTCAACGTCCAGGCCTCTTCCCCCACCCCCAGTGACTAGTGGGGGGCTGGGGAGTACGCAGGCCCAGCCACTGCTCCGGGCTTCAGCCCAGGGAACCCATAGATAGCAGTTGTCTGCTGTGTCCACTTCGTCAAGTTCCACTGCTGCTCTAATTCCCTGGGCTACTCTCCTAAGGCCCTGTGCCATCTTCCCCTGACCTCAAGGCTTTGTCAGAGTCCCAGCACCTAACTCAGGACTCCTTGTTCCCGCCGGCTCCTGGCAGTGCCATGCTGGCCATGGTCCTGCAGCTCTGCCGTCCTCACTCCCACAGCTCCAGCTTCAGCCCAGCAGCTCTCTTTTATACCAGCTTTCTGAACTCTGATTGGCTGCTTCTCACGCAGCCCCTCCAGGAAGCTTGCAGGATATCAGTACTGTTCTTTTTCTGGGGCAGAGTGTGGCAGGGCCTCAAAGCCTCCAGCCGGGGGCCTCAGGCCCTAGTCCACACCCTCAGGGCCAGTCAGTTTCCGGATTTGATCCAAGCCCTTCTCCAGCAAGGCAGGGCACTAGCTTTAATTAGTCAGGGGAGATATCCAGGTGTTAGCTTATCTGAGTTGCACAGATGCGATCTGACTTCTCCCTGAAGGATCAGGACCATGGTAAGGGTGACGCTGTATCGATTCAGGACCGCTGCTCTGACTTCATGGCTCCGTTGGTTTGCCCACAAACACTCATTACCTAATAAATACACTTGCTTGTCTTTAAGATGCTTGTTTTTCAGATAGTACGTCAGGTCACAAGGGGCTCGTATCGACTTGAGCTCAAATTGATCCACTCCAGGGCATCCAGCATAGTCCGAGATTTGAGGCTGTGTGGAAGGCTTAAGACTTCGGTGGCTTTGGGTGGAGATGTGGCACAGCTGCGAGACCAGTGCAGGGTCACTGTAGGCTGCATGGTGTGGATACGGGAGCGGCACGCCCCTGATTGATAGGTGTACAGTTGATGTCAGGTCAGACTAGCCCAGGGAGTGTGGTATTTACACAGGGTAGATAAGAGCTCAGCTTTTCCTGGGAGGGGGTGGAATGAATTTGGTATAAGACCATGGGCCTGATCAGTCTGATTTCACCACAGCTGCACGTGGCTTTTAGGGCAGGGAGAAGACGGGTGAGAGCTGAGCTAGGGGCTGGGCATGGGGGGCTGTTCTGCAGAGGACCATTGGCCAGGGAGGAGCCTGGGAGCTCAGCAGCTCCTGTAAGAAGAGGTGTGTCTTCAGATGCAGTTTGTAGCTGTCAGCCACAAGCCTGGTTTCAGCTTGTGTTTCAGTAGCTCCCTTGTTGTTAGTGCTTCAGGAGCACCTGTTTTGTTAACGAGGCAGGACTCTGGGCCTAAGAGCCACAGCATGCTCAGCCACGCTTTTACACTAGCATAACCTCTCTGCTGTCAGGGTCACCGTGCCAGCATCAGACAGGAGTAGAGCAGGGATGGGAATCGAGCCCACCATCTCCTGCAGCTGGTACAGCTGAGCTGGGCTGGCAGCAAGTCCCAGGCACAATCATCCATAAAACCAACATGCCATAGAGGTGCAAGTCTCTCGCTTTATAGACCGCGAGTTCATAAACACACGGTGTTCTGGGAGGGCTTGAATGGCTTTCACATGCCCTTGTGTCCAATAAATGGAGACCTATGCAACTTTTCTACCCCAGCTACATACCGACTCCAGAGGTAGTTCCCCAAAAACCAGCCCAGCTGGCTGCCGTCGAGGGGACTTGGCTGATTCAGCTGCAGGGACCGTTAGGTTCCCTGAGAGCAGGAAGAATGCCATAAGCACCAGAGAACAATTTCGGAGGCTCACGGCTCAGCGAGTTCCAGTGAACTATGTCCAGCAGGGCAGCTTGCCACAAGACAACCCTTTCTTGGTCATTCTGACTCATCCCTGGACCTAGGCAGAGCACCACCTGGGGAGGGAGTGGTGTGGGTCTTTCCACTTGCTCTCAGGACCCCGGGCAAGGGAGAAAACCAAAATAATCTGAGGAAGCTGCTGGGAAAACAGCAGGTTTCATTAATGGCCAGTTCTCAGTCCCTGAGTTTCTTTGCTCACCTCTCTCACTAATGTAACCCTTCTGCCAGAAGAAGTCAGCAGCAACCAGGGCCAGGTTCAACATCTAAGGGTTCCTTGTCATCTATCTCACATAGAACCGGCTCAAGCCCTCACCCAGTAGCATGGGCACCTCGGAGAGGCAACGCTTCCCCACTTGCAAGCATGGAGTCTGAATGCAGAAAAGAACCTTTTAATGAAAGAGGCAGACAAATCATATGGCATAAGCTTGGGAAAAGACCACACCCAGAGTTTGTAATCACCCCTCAAGTAACTGTCCCAGCTCAAATGGCGTGAGCAGTGTCCTTTGCCTCTCAGGCTCCCTAGTCCTATACTGTAAGGATCCAATCCACACACCCAAACTTTCGCCATACCCCGCCTTCAAATGCCCCACATACAACTCTGTCCAGTCTGTGCAGGCCTTGACACAACATCCTGATGCATTCCCTCATTGAACCTGAGGCAATGCCACCTTTGTCCTGGTCCGACATTCCACTTGCCCCAGCCAGCTGCCGTGATGGCCACCCACCAGTCGCTCCTTCCAGCTGCCTGTCCACTGTGCTCTGCTAGCTGTTTGCCCACTGTCTTGTGGATTTTACTGTAGGCAAAACACTGTGATTCCAGCTCTCTGTGGCTTCAGTTACCAGTGATTTCAACTCAGAGTGGCATTCAGCTCTGAGTCTAGCCACAGCATCCATGGTGGATTCTCACAAGTAACTACAAACCCAACTTTGGAGCTATCTTTGAACAGTGGGGAGTGGGGAGTGGGAGAGGAGGGTAGAGAGACAGAGAGAACTGCTCAAACCAGTCTCTCTCCTGTGTGATCAAAAGGCTCCCAGCAACCAGGTTCAACCACTATCCCTCCCCTTGTCAACCTCACAGATGGACGGAGCCCTGTGCAAGCTATATCTTACACAGCAGTGATGACTGCCCTGTACCGCCCCCCCCCCACACACACACAACAACTTCAAGCATTGGTGAGACTCCACAATTCTTACACTGAGTGATAGCATAGAGCGTAGATTTCATTGCTTCACCTGCTACCCATCAGGCTTTGTTTACAAAGTATAACATATGCACACCTTTGCATTTTCACACAACTGATCTCTAAAGCGCACATTTCCCCAAATCCTTCAGCTGTATTGAGCTCCTGCTGGCACATTCCTTACACTAATCTGCAGTAACAAAGCAGAGTGCTCTAGCAGAAACACCTGTGGGACAGCTGGGACTTTTACACTGAACACTGCCCTTCAGCAGGGCAGGATTTACTGAGATAGCCCCAAATCTTCCCTGATTGAAAGCTGGTGTCTGACTGCCTCCACTGATGGAGCTGCCCCATTCCCTTCATGCTGTGTGCCACCATCTGATCACTCCTCAGCTGCACAGCTTTTTATATTACTTATTCACTCTAAAATTCCCAGTCACCAAAGCCTAGGCCAATGGGACACTGAATTCCAGCTTGTGAAGCAAGAAGCATTAGCTCAGGAGTGAATCTGGAGTGCCTGTTGGTAATTAAACTAAAAGGCAACAAACATAAAGGGAAAAGAAGAATGACACACTGGATACAATGTTCGCCGGTGGAACTCATGGCCACGTGGTACTGAATGCCTCGGTAACTGAGCAAGCCTCAGAAAAGAAATAGGCCCACAGGTGCCCCTAGACCAGCCAGCCTGGGAGCCCAAGGGCAAGAGGGCCAGGCAGGGCCATAGACAACAGTCTTGGCAGCCTGGCTGGAGGCAGCACAGGGCTGGAGGTCACCCTCCCCAGCTCCTGGCAGCATGGGCTGGAGCTGGACTCCAGCCATCCCTGCAGCAGCTGAGCGGGCTGAAGGGCCCATGGAAGGGGATCTCCCCTGGTCCGGCAACTGCTCTTGTTCAGAACAGGTCAGGTCAGGTCCTGACCACACTGGAGCAGGAAAGTGTAGCCTGGGTACCCTATCGCAGCATCAACGTCTCAGTGTCTGGGCCAGTCCAAGGGTGGGGCTCGCTATGGGATCCTCATTGCAAGAGGTGGTAGGAGCAGGACAGCTCCATCCAACACAGCCCTTTGAAAATACATGTTGTGCTGCTTGGTTTGTTTAAGGGATGGTGTCAAGGAGGGGACACAAAACCCGGGAGGGTGGAGGCTACCGGCTGCTCTCTGGACTCATCCCATCCTGCAGCGGAGTTCAGCATAGGAACACTAATAATGGTTGATTTGGCCTCCTGCTAGCACCTCATCCAGGCAAGTTGCAGCACTTCACTGATAATGCCTCCTCCTTGAACCACTGAGGAGGAGGAACAGGCTGGTCCCCTGCCCCCTCCCGAAACGTTCCCCCCCTCCCCCCGCTGCTCCATTAACCTCTTGGGGTTACAAAGGAGAGAGTCGTCTTTCCATTGCCCCGAGCTCAGGAGCCCTCAAAGGCGGCTGCGAGGCTTTGGCAAGCGACCAGGGTGGCAGGGAGGGGAAGTGCCTTTCCTTACAGTAGGGCTCTGGACTTCGACGCAGAGCCCTGATGACAAAGGGCAGTGGTTCACGTGGAGGTTGCAGAGTTGGCTAGTCTCCTGCTGAACCAGGTTAGTATCACTGCCACAATTCATGGCTCTCTGCTGACCCATGAAGAGCATGGTGTTTTCCTGGGGTGGAGTAGAAGCAGCATGAATGAGAGCCAAACACAGGAACACACCAGAGTGGGAAGACCGAGGCCAGGCTCAACAACCTTTCCCAGGTGGAGTGCCAAAATCTGACCTTTTGACTTTTATGTACAGTCCAAGAGCCAGTGATACTTTTTAAAGTCACTAATAGTCCTGCTTACAGCAGTGTCATTAATGAATAAGTGAAACTGCAGAGAGTGGCTGTTTCAGTCTTTAAATCTGTGTGTGTCTGGGCTTTTTAAATATCCAAAAATGTCCAGGATTCTAATACAGGTTGAACCTCTCTTATCCCAGATTCTCTGGTCCAGCAACAGCCTGTTTTCCCCCAGGTAGCTGTTAATTGCAGGAAAGGATTGACTTCCTCTGGGCTAATGCGTGAAGGCATTCTCCTAAAATTACAATATATTTTTGGGCTCAAACATGTTGTCACCAGCAACCCTCTCTCTCACACAATTGAAAAGAAATGAAGGCAGCTTTACAAGTGCATTCTAACTGTAAGGCCGCTCCTGAAATGTTGGTTTAATGCTGTTGCCAAACGGGGGACACCGAAGTCCATTACACTATAACTAGAAATTTTAGTGTTAGCATTTTGAGAGTTGCTAGATTAGTGCTGTCAATGATTGCCTAATTCCAGCCCCGGCAGCCCAGCCAGCCCTGGCAAGCTGCATGCAGGGAGGAGGGGCAGGGCTGAGCTCCCACAACGTATCAAAAGAAATCAGCTCACGTGCCACTCTTGGCACTTGTGCTGGGGGTCACCAACCTCGACACAGGCCTTTATTCTAAAGTTGCCATTGAAACAGACCCTACAGAGGAGCCCTGGTCAAGAGACAGCTGCTCTCCGCAATTCTCCAAATCTGCCAGCCATGCAGAATTCCTTCTCTCTCAGCCAGCGGTTCAAAGAGCACTATTTAAAAAAACAAAACCCCACACGTTTCGTGTTTGACACATGATCTTAATTGACAAGAAAGTCACCAAATGGCTTAGTGAGAAGCACACCCTGGACATGTGATGTGATGGAAGGACTGTTGAGGAGCCCGGTCCTCCTTCCGGCTACAAGTCAGAACGCTTGTGCCCTGTGTCAGTCACAGAGATTTATGCTCTGCTAAGCCTAACCTAAACGGTACAGGGAAACCACAGACCTAAGGAGCCTGTATAACCAAATCACCCCCTATGGAAAAAAGCAGGGAAGCTTCTTAATGAAGACAAATGGGCAGCTCGTGTTTCAGGCAGTGGGAAGCAGACAGTGAAGATAAAGCGATTTCAGTCGCTTTGCAGATGCACCTGTTCAGCCCATAAGCCAGCTGGTGCTTGCGAGATGAGGGGGCAGGTGTTGGAAAGACCATCCCAGGGGGCTGGTTAGCCCCATTGTCCACAATGGGTTTCTTGTGCTTTCCTCTGAAGCCTCTGGCGAAGCAGCGGGATGCTGGCCCGCCTGGACCATTATCTGAGGAGCAGGGCAAGTCCCACATCCCCAAAGGGGCGATGAGCTGGACAGGGACCGAGAGACAACATTGTTGGCTGGGTCGGGCAGCCAGCTCTCAAATCCTGCCTCCTGAGCCCATCCTGCCTCCTGCTTCTTTGTCTTGCCTGATGCCCAGACTGGCTCCAGGAGGGATTGTAACCCGCTCCTGCCCAGCTAGGACTGGGCCAAGGGTTCAAAGGCAGGGGCAGAGCAGGACTCTCCACCCCGCTAATCAGCTGCCCAATCCAAGGTCCTAGCCCATTTTCTTGCAGAAACAGCTTTTGTAAGGCAGGCCACCTGAGCAGCTGGTTCCCCACAGGCCTCTGCAGTGACCACAGGCCTCGCTCAGAGCTGCCCCTGGAAAACCTTTCCTAAAGACTGGCAGTTCTCAGCAGTAGACAGGGAGGGTATTTAGCCATTGGAAACTGCTACCAAGGGAAGCCAGAAAATCTTCATCCCTTGGGGTCTTCAGCCCCAGACTGGCTGGACCGCAGGCTGAGGGGCTTCAGTCAGACATGTTCTGGGCTCAACAATGGGGTGGCTGTGAAGTTAATTGGCCGGTACTGTTCAGGAAGTCAGACTAAGTGAGCTCACGGCCCCCCACTGGCTTAGATGCTGTGCCTGAGCCACTGCCAGGACAGCACAGCTGGTCTCCTCTGGCCTCCACATTGGCGCCGCCAGGCAGGTTCCCATGTAACAGATAGGAGTTGGGTGGCTTTGAGGGCACATCAAAGAACAGCTCCCTGGCCCTCGCCCAGCTGCCTGGTTTCCACTGTAAGAGGGAAACCCTTTGTTCCCAGAACATTGTCACCATTTGAAAGTGTAGTTGGCGCGAGCCTAAGTGAGGTGCCGCTTCTTTTAGCTATGCCAGTCTGAGCCGTGCAGCCAGCCCTGTGCAGAGCACCAACGCACTGGTACAAGTTTGCATACACGCCTGCATGAGTCCATCTTCCCACTGCAATTCCCAGGCAGCCTGATGGGTGTTAGCAGGCAGTCAGGCCTGCCAGCGCCAAGTGGTGACAATCATGGGAATTAAAAAAACCCCAAACAAAGAAGGGACTGCCCCGCCCTGCCTTTAGAGCTGCTGAATAGTCCAGCTCAGCGCTCAGATGGCCTGTCCTTGTGGGGGGTATGCCAGGGCCCTGCCGCTTGTGCTGATTTACTCCCAGCCTGGAGGGCTTCGCCCAGGCCTCTCCCCAGGGTGGGCTGGTTTAATGACTCTGACAGGCAGTACAAATGCTCCACTCCAGCCCTCTTCAGGGAGCTGACCAAGGGCATCCTGCGCTTTGGAGGCCCCCCGGCCCTGGCTGACCAGTCAGGTGGGCTCACACCTGCTATTCCCAAGCACACTTGCTCACCTCCTGGGGCTGGCTGGGGAACAGACAGGCTCTGGCTTGGACAGACTGGCAGTCCCTGGCTCTCCTGGAGCAGGTCTTTAGCGCAGGCTGACTGTGTCGCCCCAGCAAGCCCCTTCCCCGTGGCAATCTCCCTCCCGCCTTGGTGAGAACAGCAGGCAAGGTGCTAGCTAGGATCCCCTTCCTGTCCCTGAGCACTGGGACCTTTTACCAGAGCCCGGGGCCCGAGACACTTGCCTGTAACCCAGTTACTCACTATGCAGCGCTGCGAGGAGCTTGTTTGCCTCCCAGTTGCCTGATGGGGCAGACCGGGCCCCAGCCCCTCTGAACAGCCCCAAAAACCCCCTCCCAGAAGCTGCCTGGGAAGACCAGGCCCCAGCCCCGCTGTACAGCCCCACAAACCCCCTCCCAGCGCCTGCTGGGGGAGACCAGGCCAAGCCCCTGTGAAAGGTTCCCACAAGCATAACTCCCTCCCTCTCTGGCAATTACACCCTTCCGCTGAAGCCAGCGAAGGGGGTGTGAGTCTGTCCTGTGATGTCAGTGGGTTTGGATGGCTCCGATACCATCCCTGAGGCAAGCTGGCTCCTGAACTAGCGTTGTGCCCTACCAGTGTCAGGCACAAAAAGCTGAACCACAAGGGGTGTCATGGCACCATTTAGTGCCGTCTCACGTGGGCTCCTGTGGTGCCTAACCCCAAGCATGCACCTTTCCTTAGGATCTAACTGAAGCACCGATGGAAAAGTCCACTCAAACCCATAAGCCAAGCCAGGGTTCCCGCTCGGCCGATTAAATCAGGGCTTTGCTTTAAATCGGTCTCCATGGCTCCGAGGCAGCCTGGCTACTGCGCCCGCTGAGTATCTGCTGCCCCAGCTCCAGTGAAAGAGTGTCCCCCCCCCCAGCACACGAGGAGTTCCCGGGCCCAGCTGACGGTGGCTGGAGCACAGGCGGGAACGCGGCTCACGGCTGAGGGGCAACTCCAGCTCCCCTCCTGGCCACGTCTCCATCACACAGACAAGATGGCCTCCCCTGCCCGGCCGCACCTGAGCATGGCTCTGCATTGAGCTATTTTTGTTTTGCAGCCCCCCCCGCCCTCCCCAAAACTGTCACAAGGAAAAGCAAAAGCGCCAGTAACTGAACGTCTCCATCTGTGAGTAATCAGCCAGCCCCCGCCGGGGAGGCGCCTTTTTCCGCTCTCCCAAGTACCATTTAATTTCTACCAGCACTGGTGCCTCCTGTGCCAAGCGGCAGCCGGGCCAACGCCCCGCATGGCAGATAAACACTGTGGTGTGTTTGTGTACTTTCCAGGAGCCATGGCAACGTCACACAACTGTGCAGGCCAGGCATGGCACAGCAGCCGGCAAGAACAGCGCCTCCAGCCCCCCACAATCGGCCCTGGAGGGGAGACCCAGCCCGGGACTGACAGGAGCCTACAGAGATGGGTTGAAGCAAGCACAAGCCAGGTTCTGTGGGGCTCCACACACCAGTGGACAGGGGACCACGTGCTGGTAGCAGCCTAGCAGGCAGCTTGGCCATGGCTCCTGCTGTGGGGGAAGGGGGAAGGTCCCCCCGCTTTCTCACTTTTCCTCTGCTTCCCACAGCCACCTTCAGCTCCTGTCCCTCAGCAATGCCCCTGGGCCAGCCCCTGGTCAGGCACCCCACTACCAGGAGCCAGGCCCTGACACGGGACACCTGCCTCGCCCCATGGAGCACTGGGGGGCCCCCGCCTGGCTCCTCACACCTGGAAGTCACGGCTGGGTTCAGGGTTCTGCAGCCGTCCCCGCGCCGCCCCGGCCGGAGAGGTGGGGAGGACAGGAAACGAAGGGGACAGGACAGGCTTGGTGCTCAGAGAGGGGCGCGCAGCAAGGGAGCCGAGAGTCCCCACCTCTGACTGGCTCCATCCTCCCGCAGCAGCACCCCAGCCACAGTCCTTCTGCACCGCACTGTGCTGGGCCCCTGGTCCTGCTGCCTGGACAGAGCAGAGGTCCCTGCAGCCAGCCCCTGACACCGGGCAACACTGGGGCTACCAGACGGAGGGGACCCCTTCCCACCAGTGCGCCCATGAGCTAAGCCCTTGGGCAGCCACCCAGCAGAGATTCAGGGGCTGCCCAGCTATTAGCAGAGCACCCACAGCTGGCAATGTGCATGTCTATGGGTGGTGCACATCCACACATGCCCCTGTGCACAGAACAAAATTTATTCCACCCACTATGGAGGAAATTAGAGGGACCCCTGTGTCCCACCTCCCCCCCCGCGCACACACAGGCAATGCACCGAATGTGCACTCCCTGCTGTCCGAGGCACATACTCTGCACCCCACCCGTGCCCAGCTGACGTCCTGAGCTGGGGGAGCCCTCGTCATTGCCCTGAACCTTGCACACCTCACCGCTTGTGCAAGGCACCTGCCAGGAAGCTGCTCCTGCACCATCTACTGGTGGAAAGGAAAACTGCAGGCAGCTCCCCCTGCTGCACATTTATGGAACTTCTACCTAGTCTCTCTGTGCCTCAGTTTCCCATCTGTACCATGGGGGATCATAGTGCGGTTGCCTT
Organism: Carettochelys insculpta; assembly: GCF_033958435.1. Lineage (NCBI taxonomy): Eukaryota > Metazoa > Chordata > Testudines > Carettochelyidae > Carettochelys > Carettochelys insculpta. Next base: position 64,657,130 of record NC_134145.1, on the reverse strand, counting down.
GCAGGGGAGTTGAAAGACAAGAGGAAAGCAGGATGGAGGGATTTCAAGGTGGTCTCCCATGCACACGTCTAAAGGGTGCAGAGAATGAGATGCAGCCAAGGGGTTATTCCTGCCTAGTCTACTCCAAACCAACACTTTCAGCTAGAGCCCTTCCCATCCCTCCCCAAGTCGGGGTTCCACTGATGATGCATTGAGCAGGACAGCAGGAGAGCAGGTCAGGGAAGCGGGAACCACCGCCAGACTCCTAGATTAGAAACCGCATCCTCTGATCTGTACGATGCCACAAAGTCTCCAGCACCCAGGGTAAAGCCAGCCTGGACTGCCGAAGCAACTTGTCAGGCCTGCGCTGCATTACACACCATGGCTACGTCTACACGTGAAGCCTACATCGAAGTAGCTTATTTCGATGTAGCAACATCGAAATAGGCTATTTCGATGAATAACGTCTACACGTCCTCCAGGGCTGGCAACGTCGATGTTCAACTTCGACGTTGCGCGGCACCACATCGAAATAGGCGCTGCGAGGGAACGTCCACACGCCAAAGTAGCACACATCAAAATAGGGATGCCAGGCACAGCTGCAGACAGGGTCACAGGGCGTACTCAACAGCAAGCCGCTCCCTTAAAGGGCCCCTCCCAGACACAGTTGCACTAAACAGCACAAGATCCACAAAGCCGACAACTGGTTGCAGACCCTGTGCCTGCAGCATGGATCCCCAGCTGCAGCAGCAGCCAGAAGCCCTAGGCTAAGGGCTGCCGCCCACGGTGACCATAGAGCCCCGCAGGGGCTGGAGAGAGAGCGTCTCTCAACCCCTCAGCTGATGGCCGCCATGGCGGACCCCACTATTTCGAAGTTGCGGGACGCGCAATGACTACACGGTCCCTACTTCGACGTTGAACGTCGACTAGGGCACTATCCCCATCTCCTGATGAGGATAGTGACTTTGACGTCTCGCCGCCTAACGTCGAAGTTAACTTCGAAATAGCGCCCGACGCATGTAGCCGTGATGGGCACTATTTCGAAGTTAGTGCCGCTACTTCGAAGTAGCGTGCACGTGTAGACACGGCTCATGGGTCCACCTGACATCAACAACCCCTTGTGCTACCAACAGCACAGATGTAACAGTCCCTGTCCCCGAGAGTGTTTCTAACCAGGCTCCAGAAAGAACAGGTGGGGAAACTGAGGCACAGGAGACCCTTGCACAGGGTCACCCGGCCCGGAAGCGACCAAATGAGGAATAAACCCCCAGTGCAAGATGCTGCTCCTCCGTCTCCCAGCAGCTGAGAGGGCCACCCAATTTCTGCGTTTTAGGTCACTCCTGTGGTGTGAAGGGTCCTGACTCCTCCGAACCTGCCCGACGGGCAGTGAGGAGCACGTCGCACATGCAGTCAGACCACACCACTCATTCAAAGCTTTTATTGTCGGCAATAACAAGAGGAAATCGGCCGTGCTGGCTCACCGCGGGGCACGCTGGTTGGCCTGTGCCCAGCGCGAGCGCGGCCCCTGGCCCTGCAGGTGACGATAGCCTCGGGTGATGAGCCAGGCTGGAGGCAGAGCGCAAGCAACATACGTTCCCTGCCATCCCCAGTGCAAACGGCCGGTGCAGTGATCGGGGGCACGCCCCCCTCACCGGAGCAGAAAGCACGTCTCTAACCACCGATAAACAGATGAACACACAGCACCACATGGAGAACACGCAACACACTGTCTCCTCCCAGCTCCTCGCCTGGCCCTGGTCCCAGCTCCCCGACTCACCCCCAGCCCCTCCCTCGCCAGCCCAGGGCCTGCCCTGCACTTGGGCAAGGGAGCCCCAGTTCCTCCCTGCTCTAGACACCGACGCTGCGACTCTGTCACCCACCAGCAGCTAGGACACCGTGCCAGGCACTGCCCACGGCCCCTGGCAAGGACATGGCTGGGGAGCTGCTCCAGGGGCTGTGCAGAAAGCTCGCCGACGGAGGGCAGGCTGGAGCTCCCTGGGCTGGGACGGCCCGAAGGCCCATTCCCGCGCCTCACACAACCGGGGCAGAGGTGCCAGATGGCCTCCGCTGCGGCCAGGGAGGCAGCGGTCCCTGCCCACCCCCCAGGATGCTGGCTTGCCGAGGGACGTGCCTGGAGCGGACATCACCCTGGCGAGCCGCTCGCAGGGCGCCTGGGCAGGAACCCGCCTGCACACTCCTCTCGGCTGGGCGTGAACCCAGCTCCGAGGGGCTGATCTCTAGCTGTGGCGCTTGGGAGGGCGGGCGACACCCCACTCATAGGAGCCAGCTGGGGGGTGTTCAATTCTCCTTCCCCGAGTGCTGTGCCCCCACTCCTGCCGTCCCCCCCGAGCACCCAGAACGCTGCAAAGCAGCTCCTGTGGGGCAGGCACTGGAGAGGGGAGGAGCTGGGAGTGGGGGTCGCCAGCGTGCGAGAGGCACTGGAGGGGAGGAGGACAAGCTGGAGGGGGTCGCAGGCGAGCTTGGGCACTGGGCATCCCCCAGGTCGGTGCCTGTGACCCAACTGCTCACCCACTGAACTTCAAACCAGCACTTCTCCGGTAGGGCCACGCTCCCTGTGCGCGGGACGCGCCACAGCCAGCCTCCACGCAGGCTCCCAGCCCTCGGGATGGAAGCGCCAGGGCAGAGCCTGCGCTGGCTGCCGGTCGCACGGGGCTGCCGATGGGCTCACTCGGAGAGGGCTGCCCTGAGCTGCAAGGCCAGGGGAACGCCAGGGGAATCAGGCAGCCCCGTCCCGTCACTGGCAGGGCTGGGCCAGGAACACGGGGCGGGCAGGGTCATGCACCCGGGGAGCAACCAGAGACACTACTTCTGCCTGTAACCGCAGCGCTTATGTTACAGACTGTCCGAAGGCCCAGCCGGCCGGGCAGCCGCCCAGGGGACAAACAGCCGGGAGCTCGGCTCTGTGACGCCAGGCTCGGGGCGGCGCCAGCACAAGGTGTGGCTGTCCGGAGCTAAGCTACTTCTACCGAGGGGAGCTGAGGAGGAGGGGAGTGTTAGGCAGGGCAGGCAGGCGGGTGGGCGGCGACGGCTCCTTAGGGCTGGTCCTTGGCTTCGGGGTCTTTATCGTAGATGTAACTTCCAACAGCTCCGGTGTTGACCCCTGCAAAGGAGAGCGAGCCTGGCGTAAGGGCAAGGCCAGCAGATGCGGCCGGGCACCCGGCGCAGACACACCCCTCAGCCCGGGGGCCTACACGGACCCTGCGCAGAGCCCCACGACAGAGGCCAGGAGACGGAGGGGCAGGGGTGACTGCAGACCATGCCTGGCCATGGGCCCGCTAGCACCTCAGGGACCCCCGCTGAGCCCCGTAGCTCCGGCCTCGCCACTCTGTTTGGCTGGAGCGCGGTGGGGCAGGGGCTGTCAGCCAGGAAGGGCCAATGGCACAGGCGGGCTGAGGAGCATGTGGGCTCTCACCCAGCTGTTGGGGGCCCCCCCTCCAGCCAAGCCCTGTGCACCCCCTGCCCTGGCCATAGGGGCTCGGAGGTGGGAGAGGCTCTGCTCCACCAGCGTCCGGCCGGCTGGTTTCCCAAGTGCAGCACGTCTCCCGTTCTCACCACGCTTCCCAGCCCGCCTGAGCCAGGGGGCCACTCGCCCTCCTGCCCGAGCCTGGGGGCTGCCGACACCCCCTCCCCAGGCGACCTAATGCAGGGCCATGGACCAAGCTCCCGGCACTGCCGCAGCCAGGGGAGGGGGCACGTCTCGCAGAGGCAACGCGCCCGCTGGCTGCAGACACTGCCCTCTAGTTACCCTCCCACCACCCCCGCCCTGCCCCGTGCTCGGGGGCCTGGGGCAAAGACCCCCCATTCTGGCCTCCGGACTCCCCCTCCCCGCAGCCCACACTCACCCTTGGGCCCAAAGAGGATCCCGTAGCAGGGCTTGTGGCAGTAGGGCTGCCCGTCGTGCTGCGTGGGGCAAAGCAAGACACCCGTCAGCGCCACCCCAGGAGATGCAGCTGGCCGCTCCGCTTGCCCCGCTCCCCCCGGGCTCCCCAGGGTCTCGCCTCTCTGCCCCAGCTCCCGGGGAGAGAACATGGCTCAGGCAGCACTGCCTGAGGGGCGCAGCCCCCGTGCCCGGCCTGGGCTGCTGGCTGTGCCGAGCCCTCCTGCCCACCCCTGGAAACGGTCTCCTGAGGCGGGAGCAGGGCACACGGGGTCTCCGTCCTTTGGGCCCCCAGAGCCTTTGGTGCTGCGAATGCCCCAGCAGCACTGAGCAACGGGCATCTCCGCATGCGTCCGCACTCACCCTCCAGCAGCCTGGGCGGCCCCAGCCTTTCCTGGGGACTCCAGCTGCCCTCCAGGGGCGTCTGGGAGCGCCGGAGCGCACAGTGCAGGGCAGGGGCCCCGCAGCCATTGCCCTGAGGCCACGCCAGGATCGGTCTGCCTCGGGGCACGCCCCTGCCCCTGCCACAGCCGCTGGCACTGCCACACGGGCCAGGAGATTTGTCTAGCCATGGTCCAGCTGTCCCACCCCGTTGGCTTCGCTGGGTGACCAGCTTTACCGTGCGGGTCTGACGCAATCGGCTGGGTGCACACCAACCCCTGTCCCTCCCCCAGGCACAGGCCCTCACTGCCGCAAAGGGCAGCGCCTGGGCGGGGGGCTGGGGAAGGAAACGCCCAGACTGGGGGACATACCCGGCCCCTCACTAGCCCGAACACGCACGTGCACCAGCATGCACCTTCTCGCACAGGTGGGTGGGGGGAGGCGGTGGTGCAAGCCGCACGAGGGCTCACGTTGGGCAGTCAGAGCAGAGCAGGCACCCGCTCCTCACCTCTGCGTGGCCACCGGGGGTCAGCGTCTTGCCGCAGCGCTCGCAGCGTAGGCAGGGGCGGTGCCAGTCCTTCCCCAGCGAGGTCACCTTCTCGGCTGGAGCAGAGACAAGGGCCGCGTTGTCAGTCCCTGCCTTGGCGTGAACCCCTCCGGGCTGCGCCTTCCCCAGCACGACCTCGCCCAGCAGCAGCCCACACAGCCCGAGGGGGAGGCGGACATCTGCCCCAGCTGCTGCTGCGGGTGGGCAGGAGACGGCATTCGCGCAAGCTCCGTGTTGTGCTTAGCCGCATGTACTCGAGTCGGCCGCCAGAAGCAGCGGCTCCAGCACCTCCAGGGAGCGTGTGACTACGCACGGAGGTATCAACAGAGCCCTGTTCCCTGCTGGAAGAACACCACTGACTGCAGAGCATCTTGTGTAACACCAGCGGCGGGGCAGGAGGTGGCTCTGGGACAGACAGCCACACAGACTCCGCAGGGGTGAACTGCATGAGCGTGCGTGGGTTCCCTGCCCTTAGCACTGGTGCGATCCCATCTGGAATAGACCTGTCACCCCTGCGCACCCTGCTCTTCTCCCTACAGCACCAGCGTAGCTAGAAAGGGGAATTAACCCCGAAGGCAGACTTGCTCACCCCTACCCTCCCAGATACCTCCTCGCCCCAGGCCCCCTACGCCTGCCCCTGAAACCCTTCTGCAGAGCAAGGGCTGCCTCGTGGTTACAGATCCCAAATCTTGGTCCAGGGACCTGGGTCCCACTGCTTCCTGCGCCCCCTTGGGCAGGTCACACCACTGTCTGGGTCTCAGCTTCCTGGTAGTGAAACCGGCTAATGACCTTTTTCTGCCATGTGCACGTGGTCTGAGTGCTGCAGAGCAAGGCCTCTCTCTTCCTGCGGCCACGCGCAGAATTAGTCCCCCAGGGCCTTTCTGCAAGGAGCATCCCACAGTGTGAACGAACGGCCCTGGGGCACAGGCCGGGGACGCGAAGGAGGGGGCTAGCCCGCCCAGGCCTTACCGAAATAGACTCTCTTGCTGCAGCGTGGGCACAGGTTGGGCTCCCCAGTGAAGGTAGTGATGCTGGAGGCTGAAATAGAGAAGAGGTGTTTAGCCCCCTACAGAACCCAGATGCCCCACCCAGGGCTCGCTCTGGCTAGGTTCAGACTTTGCTGTCTCCAGCAGGCAGGCAGCTATGAAACATGGCCTTGGAAGGGGGCTTCTGTTCGCTGCAGGATCAGCACGCTAAAGCCACCAGTGAAGCTCGGAGCCGTGTCAACTTACATGGGTGTAACTACGTCACTTCAGGGGTGTGAGCACCACCACTACGCCGAACTAAGCCCTGGTGTAGACAGTGCAGAACAGCATCTTTGCAGCTGGTTTTAATTGCAGGTCTGCCCCCGTCTCTTTAACGAGGGCCCTGCCTTCCACCCAGCAGCCAAGGTGCCAGGCCACCCTTCGGCACTCACCTCGGCTGGGCCCCTTGGGTGGGGCTCTGGCTCTCTTCTCTTCCACCCTCGCAACATGCTCAATGGGCCCAGGAGCTGTCAGCTGCTCCTCCACCTGCGGCTTCTCGTAGATATAGGAGCCGGCTCCGCCGATATTCACACCTGCAATGGGAGCAGCCGTGCTGGAGGCCGCGGGACCCAGGATGCCCTAGTGGGCTCTCCTCTGCTGGGGCACGGGGCCGCACCCAGCCTGCCCTCCCAGCTCTGGGCTGGAGCGCCCAGGGACGCCTCCTGCCACCCGTGTTCCACTGCTCCGTTTCAGAGACGCGGGGCTGAGAAGGGGACCTGTCTGCACCCAGAGCTGGCCCGCCCAGAGGAGGAATCAGGGCGGCTGCCCCAGGCCCAGCCCTTCTGGGGGCCCAGTGGCAGCCACCCGAACCATCCTACGGACAAGAGGGACCCGGAGACTAGAGGGGCCTCATGGGGCAGCTGCAGGGGTCTCCCCCCCAGCTCACCCATGGGCAGCAGGTGCCAGACTGGGGAGGTGGTCCTTGCTGCTGTGCCAGGCTGGGGGCAGGGGGCAGAGCAGGGGAGGGTTGGGGTCTGCGGCAGGGGCGGGGTTGCCCCTGGTCCCGCACTGGGGGGGGACACGCCTCGGGCCCTGTGCCCCTTTGGGACAGCCTGAGCGCAGCACAGCACTGACGGCCGCCTGGCCTCTCTCCCATCCACAACCTGGAGACGGTCCCCACCCCACCTCGGCCTGGGGGGCTCTCCCCCGGCCGGGGAGGAGGCGCACTCCGCCCTCGCATGGTTCGCAGGGAAGCTGTCACGACTCCTCCCCCGAAACACCCAGCACCCGGCTCTGGGAACTGCCGGCGGCAGCCGCTCAGCTTGGGACTCAGGGCTGTGAAGGGCAGACAGATGCAGCTGCGCGCTGGGGCCCCTGGAGGGGTCCCTCAGCCGGCTCTGGCCAGCGCTGCCCGCTCGCCTGTTCAAAGACAGGACAGGACGGGGTGTGCCCCAAAGAGCGGCAGGTAGCCCAGCCGCGCGGAAAACGGGCAGCATGGGCCTCCCTGCCCGTGTCTCACACCAGCAGGCGGCGGGCCAGGAGCAGACGTACCTTTGGGGCCGAACAGCGTCGCGTAGCAGGGCTTGTGGCAGTAGGGCTTCCCGTCGTGCTGCGAGGGAGAGAAGGGGGTGTTAGAATGGAGAACAGCCAGGCTTTCCCCTGGACCCCCTGCTGCCCGACACCAAACCCTGGCGCACTCGTGCTGTCCAAGGTGCTGCCAGGGTGGGAGCTTACACTCCTCAAGTGCCCGCACAACACGCCCGGACAAAAGGGCAGCGAATCTGCAGAGCTCCATTCAGGGAGCCCTGTTAACAAACCCGTCAGAGAGCTCATGTCCTGCATCGGTCACAGCACTGACGGGACCCACAACGCCAGCTCTCCTTGGTAACACGCCGGGACCCCTGGAGGGCTCAGCCCACCCCACAGCCCCCTTCTGGAATTGCAGCACTCCCCCATCCTCCAGGAAATCGGAGACCTGCCGCAAAGGTAACTGACCCTGTGCCCTCCCTTGGGTGCCCCAGGGCTCCAGGCAGCACAGCGCTCAGTCCAGAGGTGGCAGCCATGAGCACAGACGGACACTCTCACATATGGAGTATATAGGAGATTTTGGGGGGCTGTTTACTGTCTTGGGAGCCAACTGCATCACCCGGGCGAGACTGGGCCATTCGTTACTTCAAGTGACTGTCAGTCTGCTGTGCAGTTTAGATCTACTACTATAATCACTGGACACTTGGAGACCGTGTGTGCGTAGAGAGAGGTCACAGGTCTCAAGCTTTGGTGCTTACAGCCAGCTGCCCAAATCTACATTTCAACACCTAACTAATTGGCCTGATGGGCCGCGGCTGCAGAATCCAGAGCTCCAACGCTCTGTTTCGAATACGACCACCGTCTGTTGTGCGGTCTACGGAGCACTGAGAGCTGCCACACGGCTTCATTGCTGGTGCTCCTCTGGCTTCGCTGCATTCTGACTATCGTGCGATTTCCCATTCTGACCGGTCACTCTCGGCACCCGTGGGACATGCTCCAAAAGCTTTTCTTTGGGAACAAACCGCAGAACAGAACAGAACAGAACAGACCACAGCAGGGTGCAGCTGAAACACCAAAAGCTTTTTGGTTTTTTAACTGCTGCTGGCGAGGGCACTGAACGAAAAGCCGTCCCAGAACCTCTCTGCACTGCCCTGCAGTCAGTCTCATGGACGAAGGCTCAGCAGAGGGCACAGAGTCAGGCTGGGCCATTTAAAACAAGAAGTCTCTCAAATCCCAGCACGGACAGGGCTATGGGGTGAGACAAGGCATCCATCGGCCTGAGTCTAAGTCATGCACAACGCAGCCCTCCCCGTGCCCATCGATAAACCCCTTTAGATGTGCCGCCCTGTCCCAGCTGCCCTCATCCCCCCACCTCCACGCTGCACCCCAGCCCCAATGGCAATGCAAAGAGGAAACAGGCAGGCTAGCAGGCCTTGGCCCCCCAGAACAGCTGCTGCAGCGCTTGCTCATTGGAGCCTTATCTCCTCACCCTAGCAAAAAGGGGGCAAGTGCCTAGGAACAAGCAGTGACAGGGTGATAAGGAGTAAGAGTCTTTCCCCCTGATGTCATGCCCTTATCGCAAGGCCTGGCCATGTGCTGCCGGTGGGGGTGGAGGGGACCGGCTGGGGCAGCCAGCAGGCTGGAGATAATGTCATTCCCGCTCCTGACTGCAGTTTCCCACCAGGCAGTGGGAAGAGAGTCAAAGAAAACAGAGTATCTGTGGGCTCTGCGAGGCGGAGCACACGCCCTCTGCACTGAGCCAGCAGGAAAGTCTGGGGGCCACACAGCTCTGTCTCCCACTTGGTGGCATGGAAAGTGGTCCCAGGACACACTGCCCTCCCTGCAGACAGGACACAGGAAAAGCAAAACACAAGCCTCTGGGGCCCCCAGTGGAAATGCTCTGCTCCTTCCAGACACGGGGTTCCCAGCGGTGAAAGTGGGTCTGAGCTCCCCCCAGGAGATGGCCACGCCCTGCTCTTCCCCAGCCCAGTCCCAGCAGGGTGCTCCCAGCAGCAGGGGGAGATGGGATTTCACAGGGAAGGACTTATTTCCCTATCTGAGCCGTGTTTTTCACAGCCCTGGAACTAGCAGGGCCCTGGTTGTGCGCCAGGTTCCTAGCACCCAGCACCTGCTGCCCTACACCACCAGGGAGAGACAGTCTCCCCGAGGTCCCCCTGCCCAGCCTGAGACAAGGCCACACAACAGCCTGGGCTCGCACGGCACCTGCCAGCTCACTACTGCCTGGGGGTGGGGAGGCACGTGGCCACACCCCCTAGTGCAAGGGATGCTGACTAAGGGGCAACGCACCTTTGTTTGCAGTTCCAGAGACAGGAGCCTGGGCTGGGCCTGACACCATCTGGCCGTTCCTGCCGCCCCCTGCCCCAGGCTCACACACGGGGGCCTGACCAGGCGTCAGGGTGGGGCACCATCTCAGCTAGCCTGCAAGTCCTTCAGCATCCCAGCAGCTGCAGGTCACGCTGCCCAGGCCAGGGCACTGCTCACAGCACCACCGAGAGGGGCAGGCAGGAGAACAGAGACCCGCCCAGCTCGAGACACTGACCCCAATTCACACAAAGCAAAGACTGCCCCCCCGGCACCCTGCCGCCGCCTCACAAGCTCCCACCAGCAGCAGTTTGGTTGGGTCCCGCCTGCTCCCAGGCAGACTGCAGCTGGGCTCCCCGCAGCCGGGGGAAGTGCTGGCAGATCAGGCCCTGGATCAGGGCCACCAGCAGCTCAGACTTGACTCCACTGACAGTGATGGAGCCTGCAGAGCACATGCAGCTCAGGCACAAAGCTGCACCGGGGCCTGAGGAGAGAGAAAGAGCCAAACTTCACTGCCTTTCCCCTCCAGGTAGCGGCTGGAGGGCTCTGGGGAAGAAAGCGCTCCTCTCCAGGGCATGCCGGCCCCGCCTGGCGGGCGCCAGCAGTTTGCCGTTCACGGAAGCAGCTCAAGCCACCTCCTTCCATGTTATTGCAACACGGGCTTCAGCAGAGACGTCTGCTTTCCGCTGAGCTCTGCCGGGTCCCCAGGAAGGGACCACCCCCGCCCCTTTGGCTCCCACGTACACCTCAGGACAGACAATATGTTCTGTTCCCAGCAGGTCCCATACCCCCCAGCTCTGCCGGCTGGGAACCCAGGCCGGGGACCACTGTCCAACACAAGCCAGTGCAGAGCAGAGCATAGACGGTGGATGGATCTTATTACGTCTAGCTGGGAAGGGATCACTGTCAAGGTCCAGAGGATTATTAATTCTTCTTTTAGATCTGGTTTAATTCCAGCTGCCTTCACAGAATCACAGGATTCTAGGGCTGGAAGGGACCTCAGGAGGAAGAGCGCCCCAAGGATCGGGGCTAGGGCCAGTTCTGTGCAACATCTTCATTAATGACCGGGATGAGCGGATGGATCGCACCCTCAGCAGATTTGCAGGTGATGCTAAGCTAGGAGGTCAGATAGATACACTGGAGGGTAGGGATAGAGTCCAGAGTGACCTAGACAAATTGGAGGACTGGACCAAAAGAAATGTGATGAGGTTCAACAAGGAGAAGTGCAGAGTCCTGCACCTGGGACGGAAGAATCCCAAGCACTGGTACAGGGGACCGACTGGCTAAGCAGCAGTGCAGCAGAAAAAGACCTGGGGATTACAGTGGATGAGAAGCTGGGTATGAATCAGCAGGGTGCCCTTGTAGCCAAGAAGGCTACGGGCATATTGGAGTGCATCAGGAGAAGCATTTCCACCAGATCTAGAGAAGCTTTTATTCCCTTCTACTCAGCACTGGTGAGGCCACATCTGGAGTACTGTGTCCACTTCTGGGCCCCCCAGCATAGACAGGATGTGGATGTGCTGGAGCAGGTTCAGCGGAGGGCAATGAAAATGATGAGGGGGCTGGAGCACATGACCTGTGAGGAGGGGCTGAGGGATTTGGGCTTACTTAGGTTGCAGAAGAGAAGACTGAGGAGCGATTTGATAGCAGCCTTCAACTTTCTGAAGGGGGGGGGCTCTTTCTTCGGTGGCTCAGAGCGCTTTTGGGCAGCTTCATCTGATCCGCCAGCTGCGACCCTTCCTGAACAAGCACGACTTGGGCCACAGTGATCCACGCTCTTGTCACCTCTCAGCATGGGAAGAGGCCCATGAGCCGAACCCAACAGGTGGGTATGGGTCTGCCAGCCGCAAAAGAGGCTCCCTGGCTGTGAAGGAGGCACAGGCTTTGCAACCCACCATTGGCCCTGGTACAACTCACAGCGAGGCAGAGCAGGAGACTAGCCCTATCCTGACCCAAGAGAGAGACTTCACTGCCCCCCAGTCCCGCCCGCAGAGACTTAGAGCCACTCAGTGCTGCTCAGGCCTAAAGGAAGGGACAGACGGGATGGGGTGAGCGCGACCTTGAAGAGACAGCTGCCCTGCGGCAGAGCTCAGCCCGGCCTCCCTGACCCAGACGTCCAGCTCCTCCAGGTAGAAGGCGATGCTGGAGGACAAGGGGCCGGATTCTAGCACCAATTACAGGCACCAGGTGGTGAATTTTCACAAGTGCCTCACTCAGTGACTTGCAATGGGGCTCATGCTGCTGCGGAAGGCCATGCCATACACCTGCATCTCCTGCAGGAAGGGGCCAGCTCCAGCAACCCTGCCTCAAAACGGGGTGGCGACTGTGGGTCCATGAGCAGGGACAGGACGCAATGCAGCAGAAACGGCCTGGCAGAGCCACGGAACCTCCCCTCCCCAGCTGGTGCCTCCGGCAGACACCCCACCGCACACACTCACAGGCACCAGGCTGCAGGCGCTCACACAGGTGGCTGGCCAGGAGCAGACTGCTGCACAGGCTGGTGGTTCATTAACTCCAGCGTGCCCCGCATGAGCAAACCAGAGAGCAGAGAAAGCACCCAGCTAACTCTCTGGCAGACAAAGAGACTTGGGAGAAGCTAAGAGAGGCCCAGTCCTGCTCCCACTACAAATCAATAGGAGTTTGGCCACTGGCTTCTAATGGAGAAGAATCCAGCCGCAGCAAGGCACTCAAACCTCAGATCTGTTCAAGAGCACGAATCCCCGGACAGGTCACTCAGCACCTGATGCAGAAGCCAATCCACTCCCGGCACAGGGAACAGCCCTGCCCAGCTGGACACAGAGCAGTACGGACAGACAGACAGAGCAGTTCTGTTAGCATCTGGCACTCCATCACTTGTTAAATCTGTCAGAATGGGGGCCAGGCTGGCGCGACCGCACCTCGATCGAAGGCAAAGAAGCTGAGTGCGGCGGTAAAGCTGAAAAGTGAAAACTAACAACAGCATCAGAAAATGCAGCATGGGCCCTTTGTGATGGTTGGCAGAGGTCAGTAAAAGGGGAGGGAGAGCAGCTTTGAGCCATGTGTTTGTGCTCCTAAGTCCCAGGGCAGCTGGGATCCAGTTCGGCCCTTGGAGTAACTTAGGGCAACGTCAGAGCTGCTGTAACATAAAGAGGAGGCAGAAGCCTCCTAGGTACCACATTGCTGACCTGGGACCTCTGGCGCTCCAGGCACAATCCCCACCCACAATGCACCCTTTCCCACCTCTGCTCCAGGCAAGCCCCAGCTGGCAATTACAGACCTTTGACAGCCTCTTTACTCAGTGGAAGCAGCACCAAGGGACATACCAAGGATGGAGAATACAGCCCCAGGGTCCTCCAGCTACAGACGATGGCCGTCCTGCACAGACGGACGGTTTTCTATTCCAGGGGCCTCGTTGACTGTATAACTTACTACTGTTAAATTGTTAAATGCATACCAGAGAGACAGAGGAAGCGAAAGTGGCCCAGCCTATGGTCCCATGGCAACCTTTATTCTTTTAACTGCTTGCTTTTGGGCAATTCCAAGCAAAGGAACACTGAATTTCATTTCCCTTTTGGTTTTGCTTTGTAAAAGGCAGCCCCAAACAGCCAGATGGGGTCGTCTCTGCTCTGAGAGCTTATTTAGTTGGGAGCTCTCCTGCCCCGCCGCAGTACGAGCTCCCACGCCTAGCATGGCGTAAGCCAGCTTCAGCTCTTCACTGTCTGAGTTATTGAGATGCCTAATGGCCAGGCCGAAGCAGACCAGGTCCATCACTGTCCCAGCGACTGAAGTGGCAGACTGCACTGTGCTGCCCTTTTGGCCGAGGTCAAGCCCTGGCCAGAGGCTGGGGGCTTACGACAGAAATGGTTCTGCAACCCTAGCTGGCACGTTCGCTGTTGTAGCAGCAGCAGCAGCAGATTGGGTCCAGAACCTCCACAGGGAGCCGCCCACCTCGGACACCCAGCCCCATGTCCAGAGTGAAGAGAGTCAGAAGAGCATCGGTATGGACCCACCACACCTTCCAGGGAGGCCATCTCTGCAGCCGGGCTCCATGAAGGCTGCACATCCCCATGGGGAGACTCTGCCCTATGCAGCAGTACACCTGCTGCTCTAGGGCCTCTGCTCAATCCCTCCCCATTGCCCATCATGCCCACGGGTACCCAACCATCCAGAACTCCAAGGAGGCCTCTGTTCAGACCCTCTGCCCCCGACAGGCCTCACCTCCCTGTTCCACCAAGTCCCTGCTCCTGGGTGTGCCCACAGGGCGTCTCAGGAGACAGAAGTCCAGGTGAGCGTTACCTGAGGCCCTCCTGGCACATCGCAGGCACGGCTTCCCGAACCTCAGTCCAGCCTCTCTTTGGCTCCTCCCCGTATTTACATTGAAAATGAATTCCGATTTTCCACCCATTGGGAGGTGTCGGACAGCGGGGGTCGGCCACCCCTGCCTCTCCACCCCAGCTCCGGGTCCTGTGCCCCGGAGCGCGCCTCCCCCGCTCCTGGCCATTGTAACCAGGGGGACTCAGCTAGGAGGCTGGCTGCTCGCCGCTGGGCGGAGCGCGCTGGAAAAGCTGCCTTTGGCCCTGCGGAGCTGAGAGGAGACACGGCTTGTCTTGTCTTCCACACGGTGCATTAGAGTGCAGTGATGGGGCTGGCCGTCATTCCTTCCCCAGCTCCCCTCCCAGCTGGCACACAGGCAGAGCTGGTAGCACTGAGCCCAGCCAAAGCACCTGGGGGGATGAGAGGGGAGCACCCGGCGGATCCCTTCCGGGCGGAATGGGAAAGCCGAGGGCTCCGAGAGCATCCTGCCTGCCCAGGTCTCCCAGGAGCACTGAGCGTGCAGAGGCCTGGACGCTCCCCCGACGGCAGCTCTGTCTGCCACACACGCAGCTCCTGACACCTCAACTGGGCTGATCCAGTCTCACACGCACTGTTCTAGGCGCCAGTGGGCAGCACCCTATGGATACGGGTGAAAAGCACCGCACAGCAAGAGCCTGTGTTCTATCCCAACTGAGGACTGACTGCGGGGTCAGGGCGCCTGACAGCTGCCTCCACCCACAGCACCACACGGGCACTTCGCAGGCCTGGTCTGAGTGGCAATCACACTGCTGCAAGCCCCCCGTGCTCCCCCAACCAGGCTGCCAAGCTAGCCCTGCTGCCCCTGGGGCGGGCGGGCAGCAGCCAGGTCCGTGCACACCAGCAGAGAGGTGTGCAGCCCTCCGGCTGCAGCCACGCAGGGCGGAATACACGTGTTCTGCACACCAAGCCATGTGCGGACGTGCACCACCCAGAGAACCACACCCGGGCGCTGGGGGCGCTCTGCTAATTCAGACAGCCCTTGACTTGCCCAAGCGCTTAGCTTGCAGGGAACGCTGCTCTAGTGCATCCGTCCAGCCAGCTCTCGGCTCCTGACCTGCTCACTGGGGCGAGCCCAGCCGGCTGCCTAGCCACCACCCCGGCAGAACAGCAGCCTCCTGGGCCCCTCCAGCACTTCAGTCTCGAGAGGCACTCGCATGCCGCCGGAGCATCTCTTCTCCTCCCCCAGGCGGGGGAAATGCGCAACTGAGGCTCGGACGCTGCTCTTACCTCGGCATGGCCCCCGGGAGTCAAGGTCTTGTTGCAGCGCTCGCACTTCAAGCAGAACTTGTGCCAGTCCTTGCCTAGGGAGGTCACTTTCTCAGCTGCATGAAAGACAAGAGACAGAGGGGGGTGAGCCAGCTCAGCTGGAGAGAGGGGGCAAAAAGCCAACATCTGCAGAGAAGGGCCCCGGCAGCCTAACTCCAAACTAGAGGCCAGTCTGCACTGAGCGGCCACGCCTGCTCAAATTAATAACGAATAAACATTGCACATAGTGCCGTCAGCTGCACGATTAATTGCCCCGTTTCTCGTCTCTCCGGGATTACGACCCATCAGGAAGCCTGGCCTACGAGGGAGAACGAGCTACCCTGGGGAGGAAGAAAATCAGTTGGCTGCAGCTGCGAATGATTCCCCACTAGGTGGCTCAGCTACCTGCAAGGTGTAGCGCTGCTCGAGGGACACTTCCCAGGCTGTGAGGTCAGGAAGTGCAGAAGAATCCCCCGGCTGATGGAAAACAGCAGGAGCAAAGTGAAGGCAGCAGAGCTGTCATTCTGCAAGCGTAAATGGGCTTTACAAACCCACACGCAAACCAAAGCTCTGCCGGAAGGAACTGACCCACGGGGCAGACTGCGGCTCCCTGGAGCCGGATGTGAGCCAAAACTCTGGGGTGAATAGCCGACTCCGGTGAAAAGCAGCACAGGCTCGACGGGGACCACCAATGGTCAAAGCTTTGGTTTACACCTCATCTGCCAGCCCGCCTCCCTGCATCAGAGACCCCCACGCCCCGGCACCGGCTGGCGAAAAGAGCATCTCCTCACTGAGTTGTGGGCTCCTGGTGCATTTCAGTGAGGATCAGGGCTCACACCAAAGCACTGACCAGGACCTACGGTGGGAACGTGCCCTTTTGCACGTCACCAGCTCAATTCCCAGAGAGCCCATGGCAGGTCGTGGCGTCGGTCAGGTTCTCACCAGACAGAAGGACCGAAGCCCTCTGAGTGAGCTGGCACGGGGAAGGTTCGCAGATGCCGTCAGTGGGAAGACACTGCCAGCCACTCCTACCAGTGCCCCCCTCCCAGCACTGAGAGGCTGCAGGGAACTCGAGACCTCCGCACACACAGGGCTGGTTCAGGGATCATTCCTGACTCTGTGGTTCCTGGCAAATTTTTGGGTGTCTCCAGGAACGCAGCTGCCCAGGAACCTGCAAGAGTTCCAGCTTTCCAAGAGAGCTCAGCACTGAGGGAAAAATCTGGTGTCCCAGCAGAAGCCGCTGGGGCAGGGCACAGCTGAAGGTCTGTCTGTCCCTTCTTCAGCTGCCTAAACGGACCTGGGCTCTTCCGCAAAAACTAACCTCAGCAGTGGGAAGGGGGCCCCTTGGTGACTCTTCCAACCATTCATAATCTCGCTGGTAGGACAATTCAGGCTAAACATCAGGGTTGCTCCCTTTGCTGCTTCTCTTTGTATCACCCTAAAGAACCTGCTGCTATTCAAACATATGCAGACTGTTAACATGCCCGCTCTGGCCCAACCTCATTAGCCACCCTGCAGCCAAGCTCTCTCAGCAGTCCCACCCTCCAAGCCCTTGGCGTCAGCATTCTTGGAAGGGCTCAGAAAGGAACGCTGTTGGTCATGAGGTGCGCTCACAGCAGAGCCGTACGTAGTAAGGGACTATTGACCCCATGCTTTGGAAAGCCTCCGCGTATGCAGCCTAAAACATACATCCCATTGCAAACTCCTCTCTCTGACCCTCTCTCCACTGCTGCTCCCTGGACATCTCCCCCAGACGGAATAGGAACGGTTTCCATTGCTCATCCCCGCTGCATTAGCTTAATGGTCCGAGATAATCTCATTTTGTGTTTCCTGCTGTATATCGCGTCTGTCTCCAAGATGTTAGGTGGGACTGGATCCAGCAGCAACCCCCACCCTATTTAGACTTATCCAAGGTCACCCTTTGCTGTGCCTCCAACAAAAATTAACCACTGCCAACTCCCCGACACACCCCCGCCGGCTCAAATGCTTCACTACTTGCAGCCAGGGCCCTGCTGTACCCAGAGGACAGCCACGCAGAGGAGGTGGGCGCTGCAGTTAGTTTGCATGCGGCCAGGTACTGGCCCCTTCTTTAGCCAGGCAGCAGGTTCAAGAGCCTGAGTCCAGCTCCTGGGCACGTCTGGTCCCTTGCGGAAATGGGGCTCCTGCTTGTTGGCTGTTGTCTCCCTCGGGGGAAGGGGCTGGTTGCATGGGCATCTCCCAGGCAGGAGAGGGGCTCCTGGAGCCCTGGGCCAGAAAAGGCAGCTGAGGCCTCGTCTGACCTGTCATACAACCCGGGCTGGAGACCCGCCCCCACCCACGTCCTTCCCAGCGTCCTGGAGAAACACCCGGCCCTGGCTTTAGAACTGGCACGACAGAGTAAAGGGCCCGAGGGTTCCTGCCCCTCGCTATTCAAACTGACCACCTGATCCAGCCCGGCCAGGTCCTGCTCGGCTGCCAGCTGCCAGCGCCTGCTAGGGCCAGCAGCTCTCTGCTGTAGGTCCGGACCCCGAAGGGGGCAGCCACCCCGTAGGCGTGGGGCGGGGGGGGGCAGGCTGGCGTTACGCTTGCTGGGCGTGGGGCTGACGCCCTGAAAGGGCAGCGGGGGCCCCTCCCCTCAGGTCCGGGCGGTAGTTTGTGCTGCCAGAAGAGGGGCAGGCGAGGGAGGAGGGACCTCGCCACACACCACACCCATTGGGTGCTCTGCCGGCACGGGGCCTCCACAGACAGGGTGGTGACCAGCACCCCCGCCCTCTGTGCCTGGCCCAGGGACGAGCCCCGATCCCCCCAGACACAGCGTAGCCTGCAGGTGCAGCTCCCGCCAGCTCTGGCACTGGGCAGAGCAGCCTGGGGCTCCAAGGAAGCTGCGTCTGGGCCAGAGCTCGTTAACGTGGATGGGGTAGGGCGTCGCTGCTCCCCGCGTGGGCTGCCGACTACCAGGGCGCCGCACTGGCTCACCACGCCCGGCGGGCCCGGCAGCGGCCTGCGTGGGGCGCGGATGAGTTCGAGCAGGACCAGGCGAGAGCCGAGGTCCGAGTTAAGGGAGGAGACCCGGCCTGGCAGCGAGGGGCTCTGGGAGCTGCCCTAGCTCAGCAAAGGGAGGGATAAGGGAGACTCAGCCACGGCCAGTAAGCAGTGACGGGGGGCAGGCCCTCCACAGGGGCTCTTCAGTCTAGCACCAGGTGCCTCAGACCTCCCCGCACTGGGACCCCTCCTGACAACGCACACTTAGGGAGAACGTTGCCCCAGCCCCAGACGCCATCCCTAGAAGCCCATCTACCACCCGGCCACCAGCCGCCTCAGTTCACTGTGTTTGCCCAGCAGGCTCCAGGCCAGTTCCCCGGCCTCACCCCGTTCACGCAGCCGCAACCGGCGCCATGCAGCAGGCTGGTCCTGGGTGCCAGGCCCACTTCTGGCAGGGGAGTCCAGCGGCACCCTCTGGCCGGTTGGAAATCCCTCCGCAGGGCTTGTCTGCTTCCTTCAGTGGGGACTCCAGCTAGACTCAGGCTGGGCCTGGCTTCCTTCACACCCTTTCCTGGCTCGTGCCCCTCTCCTTAGCCATGGGATGTGCCATTCGCTAGGGCTCCGTAAACCCACCAACCAGTTCCCACAGCACAGGAACCCTGGGCACACCCACAACATGCCCCAACAGTCCACACGTGCCCCTTCACGGGCCTTGTATCAGCAGCGACCAGTCCACTGCCAGAACCTTCCTCAGCCCCTCTGTGCTCAGGCATGTGCGCGCCATGGCTATTCACAAGGAATCTAAGTCGCCCTGGTAGCTCTGCCCTTTGCGAATCAGTTCCAGCCCCCTCCACCCTCCGGCTCTCTCTTCCGCCCAAGATACGACTATGAAAGGCCTTTGTGCTCTCCCAAGCCCCTGCTGGCAACAGCCATTCGTTTGGCTGCCCTTATCTTGTCTCCGCATGCCTGGCCACGGACATTTGTTACACTGCCTCCCACCTCTTTCCCACTTCACCGGCAGGGCTGGGATCCGTCTTTGCTCTCCACACCCAGCAATTCCCCATTTTCGTCTTCTCTCTGACACACACGGCTGCGCCTGCGTGTACAGCTGGAAGGCGGTAAAAGTCAGTTAATGTCCCCATGGAACACAATCGCGACCAGCCAAATGAAATACTGAAAAGGTACAGAAAGCCACAGAACCGGCCACGCTTCCAGGCTAAATGCAACTGGAAATGGCATTATGGATTTGTTTGTTTATTCTCCTTGGCATCAAAGTGTGACTGTGCATGTGGGGGGGATGTCTAATTTGTTCTGTTTACAAGCTGTTACGCGCCAGCTTGGGAAAAGCCTTCCTGATGATGGTGGGCGTAACAGCTGCCTTCCATTCAGGCTCACCAAGGGAACAATTAAATGACCCCTTTGTTTAGAGACAGCCCAACCAACAGACCGCTGCTCAGAGGTCTGAACTCTGCAGGGGTGAGGGGGTGGGATTTCTCTGTGGGATGATGGTAAGAACCAGGAGTAGACTCTGATTCAGGCTGTGTGGGTGGGAGAGGAACAGGGCTGAAACACCGCACCAGCCCAGAGAAGAAGCCGCCCCAGAGGCAGTGAGAGAAGCCCCAAGAGCAGCTATGAGTTTTCAAGTGAAGCGGTGGCTGGAGAGAAGCTCGGAACGGCAGTGAAGAAATCAGCTCCTGCCAGAAACGTCCACTAGTTAAGGTGAATCAGCTTCCACCCTAGACATCACCTCTCCATCTCCAGCCTCTCCTGCTCCCCACGCACACGTGCCCAGCTTCTCAAATGCACCCTTCACTGTAGCCCCAGCAGGGTCGATGCAAAGGCTTCTCACAGGAAAAGTCAGTCGCGGTCCCCCACCAGCGCCTCGGGTCAGAGCCAAGGCTGCGTGAGGAAGCTGGGGACACTGGCTGCCTGTAGTCGGGGGTTTGCATGCTGGAAGTCAAAGAAGCAACCCGGTGCTGGACCACGGTATGGTCAGCAAGTGACCAGCTCCAGCGGGAGCGGCGTCCCTTTCTGCACTGCTGGGCGCGGAGCGTCAGAAGCCGGGGCTGGGAGCTAGCAGGCGTCTCGAGGCTTTGCCTGCCGCACACAACACTCCACAGGCTTCATCCTATATATGCAGCGGGAACCATGGGGCAGCAGGACCCTGCAGCAGGAAGCGGAAACGGCGGAGACTTCAGAGCAGCAAGGAAGGACTCGGTGCCAATTCTAAGCAGCTAAGCATGGCAGTTCCATAGGGAGCACCCTGGACAGGCCTGGAAAGCAAGTCCCAATCCCGCTCTGGCCGGCCCTAAGGCCCTCGGCAGGAAAAGCTGGGCTGCTGCTGAGGGAAGGGAGAGCTGGAGCCAGGAATCTGGGGTCAAGGGTCAGCGGCAGGTCGACAGGGCCATAAGAACCTGCAGAGGCTGGGCAAGCGACTGCAGGGCTAGCACTGCAATGCCATTGCGTGGGTGTAGTGCTGGGCTCAGGCTCTGAGACCCCCCGGTCAAGGGGACTCCCAGAGCTCAGGCTCCAGCCCAGATGCCTACAAAGCACTTTGCCCTGCAGGCCAGCTGTGCCATGGTCTCCTCCTGCACCGCAGACCCACCCAGAGCTGCGCTTAGACATCAAGAGCCGGGGGAGACGAGGCCAAGGGTCAGAGCTCAAGTGACAGCGGGAGCCAGGGCAGCAGCTGGGGCAGGAGAACAGGGCCAGAGCAGGAAGCAGGACCGGCACACAGCTGCAGCACAGCCCCACGGGCACCTCCCCAGCCCGGGCAGCAGCGGAGCCTGGGCTGCCGGGGCTCAGAGCACACGCTCTCACAGCTGCAGCCGCTCCCCGTGCTGGGGCGGACGGAGCCTGCAGCACCCAATGTCCAGGCCAGAGTACACTGCCCCTCGCCCTCACAGCTGCGTGGCTCTCCAAGCACTGTCCGAAGGGAGCATGGCGCCTGAGCCTCCCCTGCCCTGGGGCGCAGCCGGAGCACAGGCCGGCGCACACGGCCTGGCTGGCTTTACCGGGCGCCTACGGGCCTCCCGGGAGGGGAAATGGAGCACGAAAGCTGTTCGCAGAGCCCGGCATGGCGGCAGGAATGGCACAAGCACCCGTGTCCCGGCAGAGGGAAGGGCAGGTGAAGCCCTGGGCTGAATTTCAGCAGCAGGTGTCAGGAATTCTCCTCTGCCCACCGCTCCCTCTCAGCGCCAGGAACCGCAGCCAAAGCGCCACGTGGCTCCCCCATGGCCCTGTCTCCATCACAGCCCAGCCACCGGCCAGGCGCAGCAGGCCCCTCCTCGCCCGAGCCCGGCCCGGCGGCCTTGGAACCTTTCCGGCTGGTTGCTCACGAGGCCGAGCAGGCCTGGCCCCACCACTGCCCAGGCGCACCCCTCACCAGCGGACGGGAAGGGTGGCCAAGCCCATGCTCCCAACGACAGTGGGCTAACACCAGAAGCGGGGGACTTAGCACCTCTCACCGGGGAAGGCCTGAGACCGGGGGGCAAACACACCGTCTCGCTAGGCAGTGAGCGACCCGAGCGCCCAGCAGGACCCTCTGCAACGGGCAATTCCACACCCAGCCCAGCCCAGCCCAGCCCAGCCTGGTGGTGGGAGGTGAAGTGGAAAGAATAGGGATGGGAGGAGTGATCTTCAGAGCCCCCCCACCACCACCACATCCCCTCAAGGGGCCTGCCGAGACCCTCCATGCACTCAGGCTGCTGAAGGGTTCAGAGACCCTCACGCTGTCTCAGGACCAGGGGGCAGGGGAGACTCCAGCAGGAAGGGGGAACTGGGGAGCAGGAGACCTGCTAAATCTCGACACCATGGAGACCCCACCCCTCAGCATGGCGTGGCGCGGGCATGCCGCGTGGCCCGCTGGAGACCACAGCGCTCACCCGGCTGGGCCCAGGGCAGCCAAGGCCCTGGGGAGGCTGACCTCTGGTGTTCATCAGCCCCCTATCCTGCTCCGAACAATGGCCCTGAGCTCCCCCCTCTTCGCCAGGCGGTCGGCCAGCGGATTCACAGGCGAGTGTTCCAGGCTGCATTGTTCACACACAGCAGAGGAAACAGGCTGGAGCCACCCAAGCCCACTTCCAGCACACCGAGGTCCCATTTGTGTTCAGAGCCCTATAAATCACCAGAGAGCAAAAACAGGAGTTCCCATTTCCTGTCACTCGCCATATCTGCTCTATAAATACACGAGCACGGCCCCTTCCCGGCTACAGCCTTGGCCACGGCACAGAGCAGAGACCGAACCCCCTCGCCACGACCCTGTCGGCAACAAGCAACAGGCGGAGCCTTCAACCAGCGCAGTATCTGCAGGGAGTCTCTTCCCAGGCCAGTCTGGGGCAAATCAGATCCCAGATCCAGCCAGTCCTCCCTGGGGGCGGTGACAGCACAGGCTTTACGCAGCCCCACGTAATCCAGGGCCCGGTGTGCAGTGAGATGCCCACCCACCCAACACAACATAGGCACGCACACCCGCCGCCATTGCCACCAGGGCCACCTCTACAGCCGTGCACCAGAACCAACGGTGCCAGGCTACAGGCTGTCCACTTGGGCCCCCTTGCCACGGTACCATGGCCCACACGGCCCCATTCTGCCTCCCGCCCTCAGGTTCCAGGCTGAGGAGCTCAGCCCCAGCTGCCCTGATGTGTGATGGACACGAAACAGCCCCAGAGAGACTGGGTCACCCTTGGAAACGAGGGAGTAGAAAGGCACCCGGCGTGTTCTGACAGCAGAGAAACAGGCAGGGGTTCGGTCTGAACAGCAGCAGGGCACTTGCCAGGTAAACCCCTGGGTCTGGGTCTGGGTCTGGGTCTAGGGCCAGCAGCACAGAGGAGTCAGCGAGAAGCAGCTCCCTCTTTCTGCCCGCCAGGGTCAGACCAAGCCGGAGCCCAGCACTCTGTTCCTGGCTCCGACGTGGGGAGTTACCCTGCACTCTGGGCAGCCTGACACCGGCCTGGGCCACCCCATTCCTCCGCACCCACCTGCATTTACCGAAGACCCCACAGGCCCTCACTCAGCCTCCCCCTCCAGTCAGCAGAGAGCAGAGACGCGCTGCTGGGAGTCTCACGTTACCACGCTGCTCCCGGTCACACCCCCAGTGCTCACCCTGGCCGGCAACGGCCATAAATAATTCAACCCCCTCTCGAGGCCGAGGCGAGTGCCCGCGGGGCTCTGAGACGTGCCAGTCCTGCTCCAGGAGCACGTCCAGTCTCAGAAACCGTGTTTGTCACTCATCAGCCCGAGTCTCCCATCATTAGCGCCAACTGGCAGGGCCCCGCCACCCAGCCCCAGCCTTTGGCTTCTGACCCTGCCTGGCCCCCACCGGGGGATCCTGCGGGAAGCAGCTGGACTTCAGGGCACATTGCCATGGGCGGGTGCGACGCGTCGCTCGGTGCAGACAGTGCGGGACAGAGGCTTCGAACGTCCCCTCGCTCTCAGGGGGGGCGTTTTGCTTTTTCCTTTCCAGCCCCCTTTGCTTGCCCCAGACCAGCCGGAGTCACAGCCCAGGTGCTCCAACAGCTCCACAACCACCCAGACTGACCCAGGAGTACAGCCCCAGGCCCAGCCAGCAGGTCCCTCAAATTGTTCCATCCACGGGCGGAATAATTTTTGTTCTGTGGACTGAGGATGGAGAAACCCAGGCTGCCGGGTGCCTGCCCAAGGGCTCAGCTTACAGAGCGCACTGAGCTTCACACACCCACACAGCACCTGCTCTGCTCGCAGCTGGCCCACTGCAGACAGCTGGTCATGAGCATCCCTTCCTGGGTCGGCACTCAGCTTTTCGCTGGTGCCCAATGCTCCGACGGCGTTCCCTGGAGTACCGCCAGCACAGGGCGGCGGCACTCACGCTGCTGATTCAGAGGGAACGGGTCTGAGCACACTCCCTGGTGCATCTCAGCAACTCCCACGGCCCTGCCAGATGCTTGGAAAACTCCAGACTTCAGACACACCTGCTGCAGAACAGAAACTTGGCTCACAGCACCCCAGGGCGCCGAGGCTTAGGGGCTCCCATGCCAGGCCAGGCTGGCTTGTCCCACTGCAAATCGTCCCTGACTTGCCAGCCAGGCTGCAGAGACTGAGGGAGAAAGGGCCTGCGGAGCTGCCCAGCGGCGCCTTGCATGGAGCAGTGCTGCGTGTGGACCATAACATCTGCTGCACCAGCTTCTTCATTGGCGCCTGGTTCCTGACATCTGAAGCCAGCCCCTCACCAATGCAGCTCCCGTCCTGCCTCCCGTCTGCAGCAGAGCGGCACCGTGAAATCCGCGTGCTTGAAACGTACCCAATGTCTAGCCCCAGACGCCAGTCCCAGGGTCACTCTCAGCGCTCACAGGCCCAGAGGGGATCACCCGTATGCGGCACAGCCTGGCACCGTCCTTTCCCCCGAGGGCACGGCCCTCTCGCTGGGCTCCTGTCCCTGTGCGCCACTGACGGAGCACGATGGAAACACGGCCCCGGAACCTTACCACTTCCTTTATGCTAAAGTTCTGCCCTGGCTGATTGAGATCTGGGCCCTGCTACAGCCACAGCCTGCCGCTCTCAGCGCCTGGAAAAGACATGGGCTTTGTACGACACTGCCGCTCCCGGCTAGCAGGGAACCCTGCCCCTTCCGAATGCTGCCAGGGCTGGAACACGGCGCTGAGTGCCCTCTGGCACACACGTCAGGCTAGATGGCCAAACGCTCCCTGCTGCCCTTACTCCAGGGCACTCCCGCAGCAGGGAAGAGAGGGCCGCAGCTGCCCGGCAGGCGCTGTCTGTGCTGGAGGGCTGTCCACTCGGACACATCCCGCCTGCAGACACGAGCCCTCGGCTGCAGTAGCACCTCTCACCAGTCTGCCAAAAGGGACCAACAGAGGAGCCAAGCTGGAGCCCGCAATTCCTTCCCACCGGTGCAGAGACTCTGGCGAGTAAGCGGGTACCCCTGGAAGCAGACGATACGGTAACAGATCTGCACACGCCTGAGGCACTGGGCTACGCCTAGCTCCAGGCTCCTGCCACCACACCTGAAACACACTCCAGCCACCCGAGCAGGTGGGGTGGGCCAAAATCTGCTGCCCTCCCCCTCGCGTGAAGGGACATGAGAGTCAGCTGGGGTCCCTGGGCCCAACACCAGGGGGGCAGCCCGGCTCCAGCAGCAGCCACCAGGAGCAGGCTGCTGTGCTTTGGGGCTGCACCTTGCCCACAAGCCACCCTACAGCAGCCATACACCGGGAAAAAATGGTTTTTAAAGCCCCGTTCCAGGCCAGACACCCGACTTCTGCACTTAGCAGCCAGATTTCCCGCGCAGGAGGCGGCAGTGAGGTAATGCTCCATTCCCAGGGTCCGGCCACGCTCTGCCAGCTGCCAGCACAGAAGCTCTGTTCCCTCCAGAAGGGAAATGGAGCCACTCCGAACACGCTGCAATGTGGTTTTCATTGCACAGCGTGCAGCAGGGAAGAACTCCCTGTTCCCTCCCCTGAGCCAGACCCACCAGCGCAGACGCGACTCAGAAGAGACACCACACCCATCCTGCACAGAACCTCCAAAAGGAGGGCTACCAGCAAACCCGCTGACTGGCAGCGGTGGAAAGCACCTCACTCCCCAGCAGCCTGGGACATCACACGCTGCAGTCAGTCAAGGGGTCAAAGCTGTGGCTCGGGGACGGATGCACTCAACTTCCAAACTTTTCTTCCACAACGTCACCTCTTGCAAACGACACCACCGTCTTCAGAGGAAGGCGGCCAATCGTCGCTGATCACAGATCCCCAGCTAGGAAATTAATCCGGGGCCTCAGCTGGATCTCACAGCGAGGCGTCCGATGAGCAGAGCTGCTGTGGCCAGCACCCTGGCCAGCAGAAGACTGCCCTGACACAGCAGAGATAGCTGGCCTTGGGCATGTTACCTCACCTGAGGTAGCAATACTCGCCCAGGACAGAACCAGGGCAGCCACTAACAACAACTCTCTTCTAAGCTGGGGAACACTGAGGCCCTGCAACAACTGCCCTGGAGGTGCAAAAAGGAAAAAAATCATTCAAACCCCAACCCCCTAAACTCCCCCCACCCTGTGTTACTACATGAGCAGAAAGAGAGACACTGAGCCCTCGTTGTAAGCGTTCCTGTGCCAAGCCATGAGCCAGGGCAGCTCAGCATACATAGCCCCAACTCCTCCTTGTATTTTACCAAGGGAGAAACTGGGGCACCGCACCAGGGAACAGCTTGCCTACAGTCAGAGAGAGCTGGTGCAGCAAGTTTCGCACTCCTGACTCCTAAGCTCCACCCTGGAAAGGCCAGCATGCAGCCTGCCAGCAGTGGTCTCAGCCCCACCCTTCTGACAGGCCCCGCTGCCCAGCCCTGAGAGATGCGCGTTTCCCAGGGCCGCGCAGCGCTCAGAGGACTGACAGGCAGCTTCGCCCTGCTGAGTGAATCAGGCCTATTGTCCCTACTCCTGGCTCCCCAGCCAGCGAGTCCTGCGCCCTCTCCTCCCACAGCGGGCGGGCAGAAGCCTGCCGAAGGGAGGGGCAGGGGATGACCCAGGGCACATGCCAAGGGGTGGCCTGGAAAACCCTCCTGGGGCTGTCCCCAGAACTCAGACCCAGCCCAAAACTGAGGCCTGTGGGACGGGGCCAGGCTGGACGTACGAGCAACGCACCGCCTCTTTGCTGGGCTCACAAACCTGGCGTAGCGTCCCGCCCCCCAACACCAGCCTGCCACAGGTCAGCTCAGAGCGCCCAGGGCGGTGGGGGCTTCCTCCTCCCTCCCGGCCCAGCTTGGAGCACCCACCCCATCACTGTTCCAGGCCCCATCCCGCCCTGTGCCTCATACACAGCTACCGCAGTTCCCGGCCGGCACCAGTGGGCACGCAAATCCCTGGGGCCAGCCCCCTGGGCGGCTGTGTGGGGCACTCAGCCGCAGCACAGCCATGAGCAGACACCCACTGGGATAAAGGCCCTGCCACTCCCACCACCAGACCTCCGCCAGGCCCAAGAGCTTTGGGCCCAGCAGGAGCTGAGAGAGGGGCCTAGAGAGCTCTGCTGCTCAGCCCCCCGCTCGCTCCTCTGCGCGGCTGGTGTTCCCCGGGCCAAAGGGGCTCCACCAATTTCCGGCTCAGACGTCCTGCCCGCCCACCTGTCCTCCTCCGCGCTCAGGGGCCACACGGCACGAACCAGCCAGCTGTGCTCACGGCTCTCAGCCTCCCCCCACGCCGGCCGCGCAGGGGCAGAGCGACCCCTGGAGACGGGGGCTCCTGAGGGGCCCACGCAGCTTCAGGCCTCCCAGCAGCAGCACGGCAGCGCCTGCCTCGCCTCCCTGTGCTGCATGCACCGTGGGGGAGCGCCCTTGTGCCGCTGCCCACGGCGAGGACGAGAGACTCCACGCGCAGGCAGCTCAGTGCCTCGGCTTTCCGGATCCCGCCACCCTGTTGGGAGTGGGACTCCCACGCGCGCTACCAGGCAGGGGTCAAGGGAGCAGGAGCTGACAGGCCAGGCTGCACTTCCCTCTGCCCAAGCACAGCACAGCACCGCACTGCTTACCCCGCTGCACCCAGCACCCCTGACCCGCTGCAGGCGCCACTCCCGCCTCTTCTAGGTCTCTCTCTGCTCCAGTGACCTGGCTCCCAGAGGACAGCCAGGGAAAAACCGCGGGAGCGGCTGCACCCCTCAGAAGAGGGCGGTGCAAAGCAAGCCGACAGCCAGGCTGCAACGCTGGGGGCAGGAGGGAATGGCCCTTCTGCCCCCGTGGGAACGCTGCCTGTACAGAGCGAGTTTCCCGGGCCCCCTCTGCCCTGGGCACCGGTACGGAGCGCGCAGCTGGGTGGCCAGGAGCTACGTGCTCATCTGAGCATCACGCAACAACGGCCCTTGGGACGGGCTCCCGCTCCGCTGAACCGCAACCCAAGGGAGCCCAGGCCATCCACAGACACTGCCTGCCCTCGCTTCTTGCTGCTGGGGGACAGGAGCGGCTGTGCCTGCGGCAGCTGCTGGTGAGGCTCAGACAAGAGGCTCCAGGAATTATTTCACAGGGCAACATGCAGTTTGCAGCCATTCCAAGGGCACCCCTGGTGCCGCTGGGCTTGGAAGAGAGCTTCTCCCACCACCAGCCGGGACATTACCAGGTTACCACCATTGCATGGCCCACAACTCGCCTGCCGCCTGGCCCAAGCACAGGCTATGGACTGTGCCATGCACACCCAGCCTTGGCCAGCAAGGGGGAAATGGGCAAAGCGACGGCTTTTAAGCTGGGAGTGTGTGGAGGGGGGAACTCTGCCATGCCACAGACGGTTTCAAGGGTCCTTCTGCCCTTCATCATCCCCCTCCCCTCGCCAGCTGGGTCGCCCACCCTCCTTACTCCCAGGTGTAAGGCAAGCAGCTTTCTGGGATCGGGTTCCCGGCTGCCTTTCCAAACCAGCTGCGCGAAGGTGTGTGAGTGCAAGGCCGAGCCGGCAGGGCAGGCATGAGTGAGTGGGCACCGCACTCCTGGAAGCAGCACGCTGCGCAGGGCTGAGAGGAAAACGCAGACTGCCAGATTACCGGATGAGTCGTGTTATCGGAGGAAAGCTGTCAGCCGAGGGCTTGTTCTGAAAGCCCCACCCCATGAGACAAGGAGACTCTGCCCGTCTTTACCCTGCCAGCCTCAGGCCAGGTGGCCTCCCTTCTCGCCAGGCACAAGCGCCTCGCACGGCTGAGTCGCAAAGGGAGGGGAGCGTCAGGCCCTGCAGCTCCACAGGCTGGGACCTGGAAGGGATTAGCTCGTCCGCCCACCTTCACCGGAGAGGAGCTGTCGTCTCCTGGGCCCGTGGACAGTGTGTTTCCCTCTGCGCCTTTCCTGCCCTGAATAAGCCACCCAGCACTGTACCCTGGGGCCCCCATTGGAGGCTGGCGCTAGCCCTCACTAAGGAACAGCCCCTCTTTTTCCAGCCCTAGAGCCAGGGGGTTCGAAGTGACAGTCCACAGAAGCACCAGGCAGCCGAGAACCTCATCAGCTACTTCCATTGGCAGCAGAACAGCCAGCAAAGCCCCTGCACAGGCCAGATGACAAGCCCCTTGTCTCCTGTCACTGCCAATGGCTGGGTCCCGTCGGCTGGAGACTCCAGCGTGAGCAACAGACCCCGGCCAGCTTCTCCGCTTGGCTGGGAAAGCCAAGGCTCCCCACACACGTAGGTCTCCTGGTCCCAGCCCCTGGCACCCAGCCAGGCCTTCCTCCCCATCTCCTTTCAGCAACCCCTAGGAAACGGAGACGGAAGAGACCTCTGAGGTCAGGTTGTGCCCCTCTCCCACCCCATGGGGGCTGTCCTACCGAACACCTCGCCAGGGTTCCCGTTCGATATGAGTCACGGGACTGGTCTCCACCCCGGCCCTCACTGTAGCGCCCAACAGACCCTCCATCAAGAACCCCTTCCTGACACTCAGCTGCATTATCCTCCCACCGCAACCTCTTGGGACCTCTCCAACCAACTTCACTCTCCTTCTCACCTCCCATCTGCAGATACTCATTGGCTGTTAAGGTCTCCCACTAGTCTGTGCAGCCAAGGCAGACGGAGCTCGTAATTCAATCCCCCCGGCCCAGAGCCCCCATTGTTACGCTCTCTCTGAAGTCCCTCCAAGACCTGCACAAAGCTTCTCCTAGTACGGCCTCACCCGTGGAGAAGGGACAGTCACCTCTGTGGGGAGCAATCAGCAAGGCCTCCCAGCACGTGATTCCAGCCAGCTGTGCGAGTGGGACCTGAATCGAGCCTGAAGTGGGACCTCCACAGCCTGAAACTGCGCGGGCCTCCTTGGCAGCCACGCTGCCTGGCTGGCTTGCACTCCAGTGCTACCCCCAGGTCTGTCGTGGCTTTCCCACGCCTGTGGAATAGCTCTTTCCGATTACTTTGTCCCAGATGCTTGAGCTGGAATTTCATCTTAGTTCCTGTCCAATAACACTGGCACTCAGCAGCGAAGCAGGCTGCTTTTATGCTGCCTTCGTCCATTCCCTCCAAGCCTTAACCAGCTTTGTGCACTCTTCTTCCAGCTCGTGTGTCTGGGAATTCCTCACCCATTTATTTCCCTCCTGTCCCAGGGAATCGGCTGCAGTTGCCCAGTGCAATGTCTGTATTATTTTTCACAGGGCTGTCACACCCTCTCTATTAAATCGCATTGCACTGGTTGTGCGATCTGGGCACTTCTTGTTCTAACCTGTTGTGCAGAGCTGCTGCTAAGCACTCAATTCACTCCACCCCAGAAGTGGGCGCATTTCAGTAACAGATTCACTTGATAGGCGTGTCTACAGCTCTGTGAATTCTGGGGTGCGTCGTGGCAGCCTTTGGGATGAGCAGTGCTGCATGATACAAAAACACGCTCCACGTCATGTCGAAGGCAGACCACGGGCTGCAGCAGGCTGTCCTCCATCCGGACATACTGAGCTCTGCGCTGCCTCCCTAGCAAGCTCTGCAGGGCCAAGCCAGGCCCCTGGACGCAGAACACTGGGTACGGCCCAGCCAAGGAGCCGTCAGGGTAACAGTAGGGAAAAACAAGTCCCTTCCCAGAGAAGCAGCTTCCTATTGCCCTCCGGAGCCTCGCGGCAGCACGCCTAAAGACCACCGGAGAATGGCCCGATGGGGCTTTCGTGTGCTAGTGTGGGTTGTGTTCCCAGACACTCAGCTCCCAAGCAACCACAACCCACCTCCAAGCAGGGCACCCCCTCCCCCAGTCTCTTGTGTACATCACTGGGTGCCTTTGCAGTGGCTCAGGCTGGGGCTGTTGCACTGATCAGCTCAGAGAGCAGCTGGGAGCCCATCAGCAATGCTCACAGGTCTGTCAGCATGTGCCCTTCACCACAGCATCTAGGCACCACCCCATGTCCTGCACGGAGCTGCTGGCGTGCAGTCACTGGGAGCTTCTACTGGCCTTAAGGCAAGCGGACTCCGGAGCTCGGCTGGCGCCTTTAGGTAAAAAAGCTTTTGGTGTCGGAAGTGTGACATCCCCCTGCCCCAGTTCTGCAGACTCCCACGCACATGCGTAAGCAGTCGCCAGCTCAGGTACAATATGAACCCCCACGCAACGGGACAGGACAGCGCAGCCGGTGAGGAACCCCCAGGTAGGAACAAAGCGTGCGGTCCGGAGGGGCTGCTGAAGGGCCGGGGAACTGTTTGGTATTGCTGTGAGCTACAGAGCAGCATGCAACCGTGTCATTAAAGAGACCCCATGAGTGTCTTAAACTCAGCTACCAAGGACGCGTTTAAGCCTGTGTTGGTACCACGCCTGCAGCTTTCCTATCCCGTTCACTCTTCCTAAAGGGAGCTGTGCCCCCTCCAGCGGCTGCACGAGACGCCCATGCAAAGAGGGGAAACCAACCCCTGCAGTCACAGGAGACGCAGTACAAGGATGCGGCCACTTCTCGGGCTGGGGGACCAGCAGATCTGTGGGACAGAGTGCAGCCTAGTACACAACAGAGGAGAACGTTTCCCACCCCTGCCCCTGCAGCCACATGCTGAGATGAGAGCCTTGTAAATGGCCACAGGCCCCTGTGCACACCAGGGAGCGGATCCAGAGCCCCCGCCCCCCTTTTCCCGATGCTCTGGGCCTTGGCAGGGCACGTCCTGCATTTCCCAGCCTCAGGGCTCCCCGCTCTGGCCACAACCTCAGGGTCCGTTCCAACTTGTTGAACCAGCTGTGTCTGCACAGGAGTCTCCTGGCCCCAGGCGCAGCTCCTTGGCCCCTCTTGCTGCTGACAGGACCCAGATTAGCCAAGCTAAAAATATCCCCAATCAGTCGAGCGAGCGGCGAAGGCAGCGGCGGGGAGCTGGGAGTCAGGCTGTGACCCTGCCGTCCCTAACCATCTGTCTGGTCTCGGGTGGAGGGACGGGATTTCACACCGGGACAGAGCACCTTCTAACGCAGCTTCCAGCCACACCGGGGCTCCTCCAGCTAGCACAGGGCGGGTACAACCCCCCGTGTCTGCCACAAGTGAGAGAACGTGGCTGCCAACTTGCTCCAAATGTCTCCTTTCCCCTTTGCCAAGACACGCCCAGACCCCACCACGTGGACAACAGCAAGGGCGTCTTTCCTGACAGCAAGAGACGTCACCAAGCGTTCCTCCCGCCTCAGCAGCGGGCAGCAAAACGTTGACCCGGACTTCTGCTCGTGCAGGTGACTCTGCAGCGCCCAGCAGCTTGGGAGAGGGCCCAGTCCCACCGTGGGGGAATCCCCATGGGTGTCAGGGAGAGCCCCAGGAGACAACACCCTCTCAGGCAGCGGGAGCCTCTTCTCCACTGCCCTGGGCCTGGCCTGGTTTTGTTCTGGGATGAAAGACAAGGGGCAGGCGCCGGGTTAGTCTGTATCTGCAAAACCAGCCTGGTTCCTGCAGCCCCTTAAATCTGAACAGATTTATTTGGGCCTAAGCTGTGGTCAGGAAAAGCCACGCAGGCGGACGCACGCATACCAGCGTCAATCGCTACCACGCCAAAGGAGCCGCCCTTGCACCCGGGGGCCTCTGCCTTCAGCCCAGCACCCAAATGTCTGGGAACATCCATTACCTCTAGTTCATCGCTGAGCAGAAGAAGGCGCGTGGGCAGCCTGGAAAACGGCGGAGATGGATGCTGAGGCCTGAGGGTTCCATGCTGCTGCTGCAAGTCAGATTTCCTCCGCACGCCGTGCTGGGAACGCAGCGCAGCCTGTGACAGCACCAGGACTTGCCAGGAAAACCCACAGCCCCAAGAGGGAGGAAATCATTGCAGCTGGCTGGGTTATGGGCACTTGTAACCCACTCCCTGGGAACCAGCTCGGCCATCCCCTCCAGCCGACCCTGACATGTAGCCACCGCCACCCCTTGTATTTTAAATGTGCTCTCCGATTTGGAGCCCATGTGCTCGCTGTCGAGCCCTCTCCAGCACAAGCCCACCAGAGCCCACCCCTCCATCTCCTGGCTGATGCACTCTGCACCCCGGACACGCTGCGGGGCCACAGGGACTGTTTGCAATGGTTTGCTTTATTAATAAAAGCACCACAGCAGCTGCCTGCCAGCACGAGTCCTGAGCAAGTGACAAAGACTTTGCAACCCAGCACAGGAAAAGGGCCATGGCTGGTCCAGCTGCTGACCCACCCAACCCGGCATGCACACAGTTAATGGACCAAACGGCCTGTGCACACCTCAGGCCGGGCAGAACCTGCTCAACTCTCAGAGCACCCCGTTCCCTGGCCGGGCACAAGAGGCCCCAGGCGGATAATGTTTGCAGGCGGAGCCACGCTCTCCCCAAAACCTGCCCCAAGGAGCTCCTGAGCTTGGCCCGCTCTCTGGAGTCCTGTGGCTGGGTGAGGCAGAGAGGTGCTCTTTCTCCTCACCATCTCTCGAGCCCCAGCAGGAAGTTCTAAACTCTGAGTCCTGCCCCAGGTTTCCAGCGTGTCCCCTGGCTGCTGGGAACCACAGCGCTGGAGAGACAGGGCCCAACGCCCCTTTCACAAGGAGGGAAGAGGAGCAGGGAGGGGCTGAAGGCCCAGTTGGACTGGCTGGCCTGTGCCAAGGAGAGCCCAGCTCCATGTGGGCACTGAGAATTCACTGGCCAAAGCACTGCTACAAACACGGAGCCCACACAGGGACACACGCTGCACGTGCTCCTCAGCTCCCTGGGCCTGCCGCAACCTGGGACCTCTCGCATCCCGATGTGAGAGAGCCTTGTAACTGGCACTGCCTGGCTGCCTCCCTCCCCACTTACAGACACCTGTGGATCTCAGTGCAAAGTGCTGGAGAGCTGCCATCTCCCCACAAGTAACTCCACCCATTCGCCGGGGACCCCAGAGCTGCCCATCACCAGGGATGGGGCCTGCCAGTCCAGTCACTTGCCAACACAGCGCCCAGTGCAGGGCAGCCAGCCCTCCTGCTGCTGAGAGCCAAGTCAAGCCCTTAGAGACAATCGCATCTGCTCTGACCCAACTGACAGAGACCGAACACTCCAAGACCTCTACCCAGCATTCAAAAAACTGCATTACCTACCGGGAGAAGTGAAAACCAGATTGATAGAGCCAGACTAATACAGAGAAACCAACTACTTCAAGATAGGTCCAAGAAGGCCAATAACAGGACGCCACTTGTCATTACCTATAGCCCCCGACTCAAACCCCTGCAACGCACCATTAAAAATGTACAACCTATTCTAGATCATGATGCTACACTCCAGAAGGCCCTAGGTGACATACCCATCCTCTCCTATAGACAACATCCTAACCTAATGAAGATTCTCATTAGCAATCACAGGTGACACCACAATAATGTTAATCCTGGAACTTTTCCTTGCAATGAATCCCATTGCAAACTTTGTCTACATATTTATTGTGGGGATACCATCACTGGACCTAACCATGCTAATTACAAGATCAGGGGCTCATTCTCCTGCAGCTCAATCACTGTTATATATGCCATCATGTGCCAGCAATGCCCCTCTGCTATGTACATTGGAAAAACTAGGCAAACACTTCGCCAAAGAATGAATGGACGCAGCAGACATTAGGAATCTGAACACACATAAGCCTGACGGTGAGCATTTCCATGGGGTGGGCTATTCGGTTAAAGACCTGGAATATGCGTCCTACAACAAAGAGACTTTAACAGCAGATTACAAAGGGAGATGTGTGAACTGGGGTTCAGACTCAAATCCCATACAGTTAACACTTGGCCTCAACAGAGATAGCAGTTATCTCACACATTACAAGGATGTTTCCCTTCCTTTGGTACTCGTAATGATCTCAGGCAAGACAACTAGTATCTCTCCCCCTTGTCCTCTCCCCCTTCAGTTCCACGTATCTGATTGTCAGTTTTTATTTCATTTTTGAACCTCTGTGCTATATAACTGTCCGCCTGCACTGGAAATTCTACAGATTCGAAGACGTGGGTCTGTCCCACAAAAGCTCATCACCTAAGGCATTAATGTGCTACTCTTTAAAGTGCTGCACGACTGCTGCTTTGTTTTGCAGAGAGCCAGGCAGACAAGAGGTCTCCTTCTTCCCGGGGTGAGGAAGGGCCCTTGCCACCCTGCAGTGCAGGCACCCCTCTGTTTGCAGGGTGTCTCCCACTCTTCAAAAGCTCCCAGTGCTACAGTTAAACAAAAGGAAGTAACTTCCCTTCCCTCTCCTATATCCCCAGGTCTCCTGCCAGGACAGTGACCAGCAAACAAAGCTGCCTTCCGGCTGTTCGTTCACGGCCTATAGATTCAGCTCCTGTTTCGTGGCCCAGGACGGGGGGGGGGGGGGGGGCAAGGCTCTCGCGCACCTGCTGCCAATCAGTGGGTCAGTGCTCACTCCGGGATGGAAAAACCGAGATAAGCCAGACCCCAGCTGGCTTGCAGGGGAGTCTCCTGCTCCTCCCAGGCATGCCTCTCAGCTGCTCAGCGATGGGACTGCAAGGGAGGAGACAGTGAAAGGCGGCCCCACTTCCATGCTGTCCTGCAAAGCCACGTCTGTGCTCATTGCAGGAGGGAAGGCAGGTAGGAACCAGTGCTTAATTAAGCAGGCATGTTAATTACCTGCTGAAATGGGCTCTAGGAGCCTTCCAGGGGAGCTCCCCAGCCTGGGTCACACAGCAGGTCTGCTGAGACCAGCCCAGTGGTCCCCTTCCGCCTTGGAAGCCATGAACTGCAGTTAGCAACTGGCACCTGGTCTTTCTGACCACACGCTCCCTGGGGGCAGAGCTTGCATTGACACTGCCCCACCCCGAGCACTGCGGATACCCGCCGGCACG
The DNA here is from genome assembly GCF_033958435.1 of Carettochelys insculpta. NCBI lineage: Eukaryota > Metazoa > Chordata > Testudines > Carettochelyidae > Carettochelys > Carettochelys insculpta. The sequence goes on along the minus strand of NC_134145.1, from coordinate 64,621,297 downwards.
GACCTCAGACCGCTACTGCCAGAGAAACACTTGCCCGCTCGTAAGCAGCGGCGAGCCCACCAGCGAGGCGGCGGGAGGGCAGGCGAGGGGCTGCAGCTGCAGGAAGAAGGCCCACGCGAGACTCTGTCATTTGCAGCACTATTTGTTCAAGTGCATTATGAACTTGCTAGTCACCCCCCTGCAGCTCTGGGCCACTTCCTGCTCCCTGGGGCCCGCCCAGCTAAATCCCCATCAGCTGCCTGTATTCCCATAGAGGAGCCAGACGGCACCCTGCTAGAAGCCTGGCTCCTGCGCTGCTCGCGTCCAGAGAGCAGCCTCTCAGACAGCCACACAGGAGAGCAGCTCCCAGGCCATCTGCATAAAGCAGCTGCACTTAAGTCACTGTGCGGCCACCGCCGGCAGGCTGGGCTCCAGAGGAGCCAGGAGCTTGCAATATTTTAACAAAATCGATACCGTGAGTACAAACAAAATCCGCACACTCAGCCAAGCAGCACCGGCCTGGGATGGAGACGTGCTGGCCATGGGCATCAGAAAACAGCAAGCGTCTCTGTCCAAGGAGAGTGGTTACTTATTAATTGCCGAGCTGCTTCTGCTCTTCTAACGTGAATGTCTCCAGGGTAAACGAGCCTGCCCAGAGCTCCGCGCAGCACCCCAGGGAGCCGTCCTGGCCAGGCTCTTGTATTCCTAATGCAGCTGCAAGAGGAAGCGGATACACAAGTGACTGGCGTAGCAATGACGGCGATGGACACTTTGCTGCCGACCAATGGGTGGGCCCCCTTACTGAGCCCAGAGCCAGCGGCAGCCACCCCGGATCACACTCCCCATCTGCTCGGTCCCCTTTCCTATGATGCTGAGTGGCGGCTTGGCAAGGGTTTCCGGGCCTGTTGGGAACGTGGGCTGCTCCCCGGGGTATCATCTTGCCTCCATTCTGCTCCTATGGTGTTGGTTACTGCTGCACGAGCCTGAGTCCACCCCAAACTCAGCAGCGCTCGCTAACCTGAGGCACGGGTCTCCCTTGCTGCCCTCAGACAGCTGGCTCCTCCTTCCACCCATACAAGATTCTCCCCCAATATCACTGCACGCTGCCTGCTGCCAGCTGCACAGAGATGCTCAGTTCTGGGCCTCTTTGGCCCCTTCCCCCTCCTGCCTGTGGACACACGCCAGCCCACGCCACTCCCTGCACAGAGAAAGCTACCCCCCTTGCCTCAAAGCTCCCTGCGCACCCACACCCCACCAGATGAGGTCCTTTAGAACAATGCAGCTGGCAACAAAAGCAGCCTGTTTGTTATCTGCCTGCTCGGGCTCCAGCAGACGAATAAATCCCACGTCTTTGTTACATATTACGTCTGCGTAACTGTGTATTCAGCTCAGAAGTCGGCGATAAACACTGCAGCGAGAAAGCAGCAAGATGCCGTCCTCTCTCTGTAAGCAGGTGGAGAGAGGCAAGTCAGATTCCCCCCAGGCACCAGCCATGACCCTGCAAAACAGCTGAAAAGCTCTCTTTTGCATTAGTGGCTTAGGAAAAAAAATCAATTGTTTTGCTTGGGGCTGGCTGTGACCACCAAAGCAGTGCTGGTGAGAGAGACCAAAACATGGGCTATCTGCAAGTCAGGGTCCAGGAGCCAGCTACACAAAATTAGCACCAAGCAGTTATTTTTTACTTAAATGGACAACTATTCACTGGATCTTACGAATATCATCACAAAAAAGTTAGATTAACCAAATGGCCCAGCTGCTCCCAGGAAAAATGTCCCAAGCCACAATGTGCTTTTTAAAAAAATCTATTTTTGTGTTTCCTGCACTTTAACCTTATTCAGTAATTCAGGAAACACCCACATCCCTCTCGTTACAGGCGGAAGGATCTGCCAGGTTTTTCCACAAAGAAAAAGGCAGCAGGAAAACTGGAAGTTAATTTTCCATCGATAAAGTTACCGTTATTTCTGGTCAGCTGCCCATTTCCATACGAGCATCACAGCAAAGTGGAGGAAGGGAGGGGAGAGAAAAAGAATTTGGTTGGATTTTCATGCCACTGGAAGTCTCAACCCTCATCACCTGCACTAATTATAGCGAAGGGTCATTCATCACAAGCAAGTCACACTTCCAAACAAGCAGCTCTTTAGGAAGGGGCACATCACAGTTATCAGTTGCAGCAGCAGTTCCAAATAAAAAACATCCCTGGGACCCAGCAGCAGTAAAATGCCTTCACCCCCGCCACTCTTCTGAACCATTTGGTCTAGATCTGGCTGGAAAGTCATTTCCCCACCCTGTTTGGGTTTCTCTCATGCCAAGAGGAAGGAACGTGCTCTGATATTTGGAGTGGGGATGGGGTAATGGCAAAAATGCAAGATATTTCCACACCAGCTCTGACTGTTCCCTCCACTTGCACACAGACCACCTTGGCTGGCACAGAACCAGCACAGGCTCTGTGCACAGCCTCCCCTACAGAGCCCCAAGAAGCCACGTCCCCAGCCAGGTTACCAGGGGATGTCAGGCAGCAGAGGCCCAGGGAACCACCACGTCCCATGGCAGGCAAGGAGGTCTTCTGCCCAAGCAGATTTCTGCATGGCCTTGTTGCAAAAGTGGAGGGTGTGGGCGTCTCTTCTCTCTCCAGCTGCTGCATGTAAACAGCTCATGAGCACAGGTGGGGGTGGGTGGCCCCTCCAGGGCAGTGCAGCACCGGCATAAACCTGTCCTCCCTGGGACCATGGGGCGAGAGACAGAGAGAAGGAAAAGAGCACCGACCTTCTGCAGGACTGATGCTTCCACTGGGCCAAACCCTCCCTAGATGGTGAAGATTGGAAGTGAACTCTGTGAGGTCACAGTACCTCTGCCTCCCTCCCACTGGTACCTCTGCTTGGGCACCATATGGTCCCATCTCCCTGACTGCATCTCCGTATCCTCCCTCCCGCCAACAGCACCCAGCAACTCCACGAGACCAGAGGCCCCCAGAGAGCAGCGAGAAAGGACCCAACGCCAGTCTGGGGCCGCCAGGAAAACAGGCCCTGTGTTTTCAGCTTAAAAGGGAAAGATTCACAGGAGGGAAGAGCTCCAAGGGCTGCACCGCGCCCGCCCCCACAAAGAGATTTACTTGGAAAGGGAGAAAAAGCAAATTCCTCTTTCTCAGTGTTTACTTGGAGATGGCGGTAGCGGAATGAGAGCACAACCCTGCCCGCAGCTTTGAACACTCAGATGCTATCAGAACCCCGTGGTATTTCTCTACCCAAATAAACAACCAGGAGCAGCAAGGGCTTGGGAGGAAAGACGCTTCCGACGTACGTCACACGCTTCTCTGCGGGGGTGGGGTGGGTCATGGAAAGGAGATGGAAGCCCCCCTCCAGGTTGGGGATCACCTGTAAGCAGCACTAGCCAAGGCTAAACTGGAATGCAGGATTAACCAATTCAATCCAAAAGTGAGCTGGGTGAGGGAGAGTCATTCCCCAGCTTTAAAATGATCCTAATCTTCAGGTGTAATCGCCAAGGCTGTAAAGCCACCATGACTGGCTGGAGGAGGGACGTCAGTCAAAGGCAAGTTCTCCAGACGGTGCCAAGTCACATTCTGGGCCCCATAGTGCCTTGTAATAAAAGCAGTATTGGAAGATGTACCTTTTCCAGGGCAGCGAGGCCCAGCAAGGAGCCAGGAGACTGGGGCTCTAATCCCTGCTTGGCCACACCTAGCTCTGTGAGATGGGGAAATCACCCAGCCCTGGATGCTGCACTGGAGACCCCCTGGGTTTGATTTTCACAGGTACTGAGCAGCCATTGCTTCAATTGCAGACAGCAGGAACTGAGGGCACGCTAGGAGTCAAGTCCAATTTGCCTCCAGCTGAGCGCCCCCAGAACAGACACCCCCAATTCAGAAGCTACTTTTTAAGAGATAAGTTGCTTGGTGCCTCAGTTTCCCTATCTGCAAGCGAAACTAACACCACTCTCCAGCCTGTGTGATGTGCCCCAAGAGCCAGTGGTGACAGGTGGGCTCAGAGGAGCCTATCCCACACGTGTCCAGGAAAGGCGAACGAAGCCACATAGGGGCTTTGCAAATGGTTGGGTTGAGACAGGCTCTGAATGTCACTATGAGGAACTGAGGACGGGGCCACGTCATTCACCTTTCCACTTGAGTGCTTTGCTGTCCACAGGTGCTGCCGGACCTCGTTTCTGATTTGAGCCACCCACTACTGCCGAGTTCTCCCGTCCAACTAAGAACAACTCTGCCCAGCCTCTGGAAAGGCCATGTCTCCCCACCAAACCAGGCATTCTTGTACCACCAGCCTGGCAATCCCTGGCAGATCAAAGCCACTGAGCGCCCACGACCAGAGTGAGATCTGCAGATGATCACAGGCCTAGCATCGCTCTCCAGAAAGATATTGGAACAAGTGATGAAAGAGTCAATTTGTAAGTGCCTGGAGCATGACAGGGTTGTAAGGACTGGCCGTTACGGACTGGTCACAAACAGATCATGCCAGACCAAGCCAATTTTCTTGTTTGATGGGGGTTACTGGCCTAATAAGAGGGGAGACGCAGTAGGTAACTTTACTAAGGGTTCTGACCCCGTGTCCCAAAACACTTTCATAAGCAAACTAGGGAAATGTGGTCTGGATGAAATTCCTGGCAGAGAGGCACAACTGGTTGAAAGACCATACTCAAGTAGTAGTCATGGATGGGCTGCTGTCAAACCAGGAGAGTAACTCCAGTGTGGTCTCTCAGGGGTCAGTCCTATACCTGGCACTAATCAATACTTTCATTCGCAACGTGGATAATGAATTGGAAGAGTTTGCTTACATATTAATGTGGGCAACACCAAACTAGGAGGGGTTGCAAGCACTCTGGGGAGGCCCAGATTAGAATACAAAACAACCTTGAGGAATTGGTCTCCATTCAACAAGATGAAACTGCATAGAGACAAGTACAGAGTCCTTCACTTAGAAAGGAAAAACCAAACGTATAGCTAAAAATGGCTGGGGAAGGCGGGGTGCTGGAGAAAAGGACCTGATGTTACTGAATCTGAACCAACAAGCTGATGCAACAAAGGTGACTAGTCTGGGGTGTAGTAATGGAAATGTCTGTAACTCATCGGGTGCAACTGCCCTGCCCTCCTTGGCACAGCTGCTACAGCTGGAGCGCTCCATCGAGTTCTGGGGGCCACACTTCAGGAAAGATGGGGATGCACTGGAGAGAATCCAGAGAAGAGCAGCAGATGATCTAAGGGCCAGGAAACCTGTCCTGGGAGGAGAGGTTAAAAACCTGGGTGTGCCCAGGCTGGAGCAAAGATGACTGAGAGATGACCTGATAAACAGTCTTCAAATATGCCAGAGAGGACAGGGACCTTTTGTTCTCCAAGGCCAATGCAGACATGACGAGAAGCAGCAGGACAAGTCTGCAGCAAAGAGGTGTTAGGGGACGTCTACATGACACAGCTACCATGTCGCTGAAAGTCCGGCAGCGTAAGCACTGTGTGTTGGCATTTGGGGGGGCAAAAATCTTCCACCTCTGTGTACTCAGGGTAGCAAAGCTTTTGCCCTGGAGCAGGGAGGGGGGGTGGGGGGGGCTGAAACACTTGTGAATGAGTTGCCAGCGAAGACACGCCCTAAGCTGGACCTGGGGAGAACTTTCCCAGCTGTCAGGGGAGTTCAGACCTCAAAGGGAGGCTGCAGAATCCCTGTGGCTGGAGAGTCTGGAGAACTAGCCAGCCAGACACCTGCCGGGGATGCTTTCAGCGGCTGGACTTGCGGGCTTCTGGCAGTCCCTTCCAGCCCTGCCTACCTTTCAGTGGGCCTATGACCTCAGCTCACTTGGTGCAGGAACGACCCAAAGCTCCCGCCACAGAACCCAGCAGGTTCAGAGCCTGCCTGCCCCCCGCCGCGTCTTCGCCTCGGTCAGCCATGCCCATCCATCTGGGCAGGGTCCAGACCCACAGCCCAGACCCCAATCCCCTGGCCAGGGCACAAGGGGTCGGGCAGAGCCCCCCCAGCTTCCCAGGCACAAACAAGGCCGGTGCTGCCTCGCCAGCCACAGCAGCCAGGTTTGGCGGTGACCCTTTCACTGCCTCCGCCGGGCGCAGGGAGCCCGAGCCCAGCGCCCCACGCCCAGGCCGCCAGCAGCAGCTATAGCCCAGGGGGTGGGAGAGCACGCGGGGCCCGGGCTCAGCCCCTGACTGCCGGTCGGGGAGCCGAAGAGCTCCCCCCGCCCCCAAAGAGGGCACAGATGGGGGGCTCTGCTCTCGAGAGGGGAGGGGCGGGGCAGGGGGGCTCTGCTCTCGGGAGGGGAGGAGGGGGGAGCTCTGCTCTCGGGAGGGAGACGGGGGGGGGTTCTGCTATCGGGAGGGGCGGGGAAGGGGGTGGGGGGGCTCTGCTCTCGGGAGGGGCGGCATGGGGAGGGGGAGCTCTGCTCTCAGGAGAGGGATGGGGGGACAGGGGGCTCTCTGCTCTCGAGAGGGGCGGCGGGGCGGGGGGCTCTGCTCTCGGGAGGGGCGGAGAGGGGGCCGGGGGGGCTCTGCTCTCGGGAGGGGCGGAGAGGGAAGGGGGGGGGCTGTGCTCTCGGGAGGGGGGCGGGGGGGCCGGGGGAGCTCTGCTCTCGGGAGGGGCGGAGAGGGGTCCGGGGGGGCTCTGCTCTCGGGAGGGGCGGAGAGGGGAGGGGAGGGGAGGGGAGGGGCTGTGCTCTCAGGAGGGGGACCGGGGGGGCTCTGCTCTCGGGAGGGGCGGAGAGGGGAGGGGAGAGGGGGGCTGTGCTCTCAGGAGGGGGGCCGGGGGGACTCTGCTCTCGGGAGGGGCGGAGAGGGGAGGGGAGAGGGGGGCTGTGCTCTCAGGAGGGGGGCGGGGGACCGGGGGGGCTCTGCTCTCGGGAGGGGAGGAGCGGGGGGGGGGGCTCTGCTCTCGGGAGGGGAGGAGCGGGGGCCGGGGGGGGCTGTGCTCTCGGGAGGGGCGGGGGGAGCTCTGCTCTCGGGAGGGGCGGAGAGGGAGCCGGGGGGGCTCTGCTCTCGGGAGGGGAGGGGAGGGGAGGGGGGGGCTGTGCTCTCAGGAGGGGGGCGGGGGACCGGGGGGGCTCTGCTCTCGGGAGGGGAGGAGCGGGGGGGGGGGGCTGTGCTCTCGGGAGGGGGGCGGGGGACCGGGGGGGCTCTGCTCTCGGGAGGGGAGGAGCGGGGGGGGGGCTCTGCTCTCGGGAGGGGGGGGGGGACTCGCAGCCCCTGTTCCTCGACTGCGGGGTGCGAGGGAGGCCCCGGGGAGCTGCAGTTCGCCCCAGGAGCCGGCGGCGGCCCCTGCCCGGCGGGAGGGGGCGCGAGGGGCGCAGGGCTCCGCGGGCCGGGGCCGGGGCGCGGCGGCACTCACCGAAGTAGACGGCCTTGGCGCAGCGGGGGCACTGCGCTGCCATCGCGCCGCGGGGTGCGGGGTGCGGGCTGCGCTGTGCGGGGCCCGGCTCCGATCCGCGCCGCGCCGCCCCCAGCCCGGCCCGGCCGCGCCGCCCATTGGCCGCGTGCAGAGCCGGGCTGGGAGGCTCCGACCCGCCCCCGGCGCCGCCCCCGGCAGGTGCAGGCGGCCGCGGCCCCCGGGGAGTCGCCAGCCCGGCGCAGGCAGGGCCCCCCCGGGGTACCGCGGCGTGAGCCCCCGCGGTGGATCTGGCCCATGGCCCATGGCTCGGGCCGCCCCACTCCGGCCCCGCAGCGCTGCCCGGCGCTTGTTCCCGCCGCCCGGCCCCGGCCCCAGCGTGCGGGGGGGGCTGGCTAGGAACAGCCCCCCCCGCTCTGAACGGGCCAAGCCAAGGGGCATCCAGCCCCGTGTCCCGTCCCCCCACAGCGGCCACTGCCGGGCGCCCCAGGGAGAGCGCACAGAGGAGAGCGACCCCTCCCCAGCCCCCCATTCCCAGGCTCCGACCGACAGGGGCTAGGGCCCCTCCCCGGCCCCCCATTCCCAGGCTCCGACCGACAGGGGCTACGGCCCCTCCCTGCCCCCCATTCCCAGGCTGTGACCGACAGGGGCTACGGCCCCTCCCCAGCCCCCCATTCCCAGGCTCCGACCGACAGGGGCTACGGCCCCTCCCCGGCCCCCCATTCCCAGGCTCCGACCGACAGGGGCTACGGACCCTCCCCGGCCCCCCATTCCCAGGCTGTGACCGACAGGGGCTACGGCCCCTCCCCGGCCCCCCATTCCCAGGCTCCGACCGACAGGGGCTACGGCCCCTCCCCAGCCCCCCATTCCCAGGCTCCGACCGACAGGGGCTACGGCCCCTCCCTGCCCCCCATTCCCAGGCTGTGACCGACAGGGGCTACGGCCCCTCCCCGGCCCCCCATTCCCAGGCTGTGACCGACAGGGGCTACGGCCCCTCCCGGCCCCCCATTCCCAGGTTCCAACCGACAGGGGTTACGGCCCCTCCCCGGCCCCCCATTCCCAGGCTCCAACCGACAGGGGCTACGGCCCCTCCCCGGCCCCCCATTCCCAGGCTGTGACCGACAGGGGCTACGGTCCCTCCCTGGCCCCCCATTCCCAGGCTCCGACCGACAGGGGCTACGGCCCCTCCCCGGCCCCCCATTCCCAGGCTGTGACCGACAGGGGCTACGGCCCCTCCCGGCCCCCCATTCCCAGGCTGTGACTGACAGGGGCTACGGTCCCTCCCTGGCCCCCCATTCCCAGGCTCCGACCGACAGGGGCTACGGCCCCTCCCCGGCCCCCCATTCCCAGGCTGTGACCGACAGGGGCTATGGCCCCTCCCGGCCCCCCATTCCCAGGTTCCAACCGACAGGGGTTACGGCCCCTCCCCGGCCCCCCATTCCCAGGCTCCAACCGACAGGGGCTACGGCCCCTCCCCGGCCCCCCATTCCCAGGCTCCGACCCCTCCCGGCCCCCCATTCCCAGGCTCCGACCGACAGGGGCTACGGCCCCTCCCTGGCCCCCCATTCCCAGGCTGTGACCGACAGGGGCTACGGCCCCTCCCCGGCCCCCCATTCCCAGGCTCCGACCGACAGGGGCTACGGCCCCTCCCCGGCCCCCCATTCCCAGGCTGTGACCGACAGGGGTTACGGCCCCTCCCGGCCCCCCATTCCCAGGTTCCAACCGACAGGGGTTACGGCCCCTCCCCGGCCCCCCATTCCCAGGCTCCGACCGACAGGGGCTACGGCCCCTCCCCGGCCCCCCATTCCCAGGCTCCGACCGACAGGGGCTACGGCCCCTCCCCGGCCCCCCATTCCCAGGCTGTGACCGACAGGGGTTACGGCCCCTCCCGGCCCCCCATTCCCAGGTTCCAACCGACAGGGGTTATGGCCCCTCCCTGGCCCCCCATTCCCAGGCTGTGACCGACAGGGGCTACAGCCCCCTCCCCGGCCCCCCATTCCCAGGCTCCGACCAACAGGGGCTACGGCCCCTCCCCGGCCCCCCATTCCCAGGCTCCGACCGACAGGGGTCTGCCCAGCCTGGCCCCCCATTCCCAGGCTCCGACCAACAGGGGTCTGCCCAGCCTGGCCCCCCATTCCCAGGCTCCGACCGACAGGGGTCTGCCCAGCCTGGCCCCCCATTCCCAGGCTCCGACCGACAGGGGTCTGCCCACCCTGGCCCAGCCTCCCTGAATTTATCCAGCTCTTTTTTGAACCCTGATAAACTCTTGGTCCTCACAACCTCCCCTCCAGGCGTTCCACAGGCCAGCCCTGTGCTGGGTGCAGAAATCCTTCCTTCCTCCCTCCCTCCCTCTTAATGTTGTTTGGTGACCCCATAACATAAGAACTAGGGCACAAGTACCAGGCCCTGCCCTTGGTGCTGACCGTATCCCTTGTTACTGGGGGAATTCATTCCGCAGATGGCCACCAGCTGAGACCAGCCTTCCCTCGGTCTCGACTACAGCGCTCCCCTGGGCCAGAGGAGCACAGTTCTGTGCCCCAGGCCTCAGCCCAGGACTTCCGGATACCTGGATCCAGGCCACTTACCTCCTGGAAGGACTGAGAGCTTGAACCTGACTCACTAGCTACAGGCGTGCCCTGGGGGCCAGGGAGGGCAGGTCTGACGCGCCGGGGAGGAGACACATGGCAGCATTCAGTACTAGCTGGAAGTCTTCAGGCCCAGCTGCAGGACAGTGCTGTCCTCCCCTTAGGAGGGGGCAAAAGCAGGGACAGAGGCCAGCTGTCCATCCACCAGGCCAGCACAGGCCCTCTGAGCCAGCCAGACCTGGTGCAACGTGCCACTTCCTGCTGCATTCCTCCTCCAGGGAAGGGGAGCGGTGGCTGAGGGGTGGAACCCGACCTATTAAAGGCCCATCAATACGTGGAAACGTAAGTGTTTTGGAAACAGCCCTTCTTGGAGCCAGCACCCAGGTTCTCCGACCACGCAGCAGAGACACACAGAGAGCGGGGCAGGTGTTTGCTCCTTCTCAAACCTCAAAGCAAAGCCCGCACTTGCTGGAGGCAGCCCATACCCTGGGCCCAGGATGAAAGGGTCCACACCCTCAAAGCCTGCTGGCCTCCTGCCCTCCCAAGCAATCCATGGGAGCTTGGTGCCTCCGAGCAGAACTGCCCAGCTCCGTTCTCCACCGGCGCTGGGCCCTGTCCTACGGAGATCTCAGCCCCACGTGGTCCGAAAGAGAGCGCTGTGTCTTCTTCCCCCTCCAGGCCCACCGGCGGCTGAGCTGCATCCAGCCCTTGCAAAAATAAATTCAGCATTATTCCTCCTGTCTTGCCACATCCTCAAGCAGCTAGCGGTGCCCACGGAGTCACTGCACGCTTTTGCATGGTTACCGTGGCAACCACAGTGTCAAAATTCCTTCAGCTGCTTCTTAACCAGGGAGACAACTCGTGACGAAACCCTTGAACCAAGACAGAGACGCGGTTCTGTGTGCAGCAGGGTCTGACATGGGTGTGAGAGGGGCAGCAGGAGGGGAGGGCTGGATGCTGGATTTCAGGGTGGCAGTTCAGCTAACGATTTATTTTTAAGCAAACAGGAAATTTTCAGGAAAATGCATTTTGCAGGGCCCCAAAACCACTTGTGAATTTGGGTCTAAGTCCATGAACAGTCTTGATCAGAAAACCACCTGGAAAACGACGATTCCATGTCCGGAGGCCAAGGCCAGAAGGGCCCACTGTGATCCTCCAGTCTGACTGCCTGCTTAGCGCCAGCCGGAGACCTGTCCCCAGCCATTCCTAGAGCAGCGCTGGCGGGAAACGCCCTGTCTTGCTGTAAACGTTGTCGGTGACGAAGAGCCCTGAGACCCCTCTGTAAGTTGTTCCAATGGGTAATTACACTCACCCTTAAAAACGTGCACCTTATTTCCTGTCTGACTTTGTCCGGCTTCAGCTGCCAGCCATGGGCCTGTGCTACAGCTTCCTCTGCTGAACCAAAGCGCTCGTTGTTAAGTGTGTTCCCAAGCCAGGCAGCACGCCAGCCCGGGGGATTCAGGACGGAGAACTGCAAGCCTGGAGCCTCCCAGCTCTCCCCCACCTCACCCCGCCATGGATGGACAGCTAGGGGGAGCTGAGGCCAACAAGTCCTCACCCACTGTCCCCAGCCAGGGACCAGCAGCCCAGGCACAGCATCCCTCAGCTGAGGCCTGGAAGTGCAGCTCACCCGTTCAGCACAGGATGACCACTCAGCAACAGCCCTGCCCAGCCCGTGCTGCCAGAGTTACCAGGGCACAACGCAGAACCTGAAAGACAAACACATTTATCGCTTGGGTAGCGAGCATTCGTGGGTGAGACCCACTTCCTCAGATGTGCCCATGAATGCACATTGCCCAGTAAACAAAGGGGTCAGTCTCTAAGGTGCTACAGGACTGCTCGTTTCCTGGGAAGCTGCAGACTAACAGCTCTACCCCTCTGAGCCTGTCTACCGGCGACAGAGAAAGAGCCACTGCCCCTTCTGCTCATGTGCTCCTTCCTGAATAGGCTATAACCCTTGATGGTAACCTCCCTGTCGTGCAAATCAGCCCCAGGGGTGGCTACCACCAGCCAGGGCCAACTTATGTTCCAAAATGAGCAAGTCCAGTGCTTCTCGTTTGTGATTCAGGTGCCCGCATGGGCGGACAGGCATTCAGGTGGTTCTGCTCCGTAGCCATCAATCGCATGCCCAGTTCATGCTCAGCATCTCCAGTTTGTGCTGAATCCGCACAGCCTCACTCTTTGTATCCTCCCACTGTGCTGGTAATTTCACTGTGAGGGAAAGGCCATAGATTCACTGCAAGGCCCCCACACTGCCTAAGAAAGCGGGGCTGCTGGCGGGGTGGGGGACTGACCCAAAGAAGGGGCAGCAGCTGAGGCTGTACAGCATCCCTTCAAGTGAGGTTGTGCTGTACGTCGCTCGTGCAGTTTGTGGCTAACGGACCTCTATGGCAAAAGGAACCAAACTCATGTGTGGGGTGTCCCGCTGAGATACGCACAGTGGGTGGGAAACGCCTTCTGGTCCACGGCAGAAGGGCCTCGCACAGCTGCTACAGCTAGTCATTACGGGGCTTGTCTGTGGGATGCAGCAGGCAAAGCAAGTTAATGCCCAGGCCGGGGGCACTGGGGGTGGCCAGGGTGGGAGCAGAGCGCTGCAGCAGACGGCCTCAGGAGAACGGGGCAGCCTGTGGTCTCTGCGAAAGGGACCTGCCGACGTTTGGCACTACTGCTGGGCCAGACCCGCTCCTGGCAGTCAGTACAAAACATCCGGCCGGACAACGCATTTCTCCTCCAGCAGAAAACTCCCCCCGCCCGGCTCCCCCAGAGCGGCAACGCCTCCCTGTGCAGGCTTGTGCTAGGCCTGCAGGGAAGACCAGGCACAAAACCCTTCCTGCGTCCTTGACCGAGGGACTGGCGCACAGCATGTTAAACCCCAGTGGAGTCCACCTCCTCCCACCTGCCCAGACCGGGGCCAGGAGCCGGGGTTGCCCTGGCAATGGCAACTGATGTTACAGCACAGCTGCTCCTCCGACCCCCACACTGCAGAGCAAATTCCAAAATGGAGCATCCTGGGCCCCAGCACCCAGCAACGCCCCTGCGCCCAGGGCAGGGCCAGGACAGGGCTCTAACGCCCTCTCTCAAACGCAGCCACGGCCTTCTGGGCAGCGATGGGTGAGTGGGAGACGGGGACAGCAGTGGGGGGCCAGCTTTCTAATTGCACGAAACCAAACGCCCTGCCCCCAAGGCCCTACCCCGTCCTGAGGCCCTGCCCACTGTCCCTCGCCCTCCTGCCCCACTCACTGTCACGGCACGAGGTGGACGTGTGTGACGCAGTGGGAAGGAGATGAGGGTTCCAGGCTGGGGATGTAGGCTCTGGCTGGGGGTGTGGGGTACAACAGGAGGTCCAGGTTGGGAACAGGGGGCTGTGGCTGGGGTATGGGATGGGGCAGGTGATGAGTCTGGGGTGCAGGAGGGGAATCCAGGCTGGGACAGAGGCTTGGGGGTGTGGGAGAGGGTTTGGGACTCAGCAAAAGAAACAAAAAAGACAAGAGAATGCAATGCCCATTATTTGTGTCTACTCCCTTTACGTCCAGGGAAGAAGACGGGCAAATGTGGTTTTAATGATTGACTCTGCAGTCAAACCCTCCCTGAACTCTCCGCAGCGATTGGGACACACGGCTGTGCAGGTTTGGTTGTTTTCCCGGCAGTTAGTCAAGTATTTTAGGACCATTTGTCAGAGCAGCCACCAGCAAGAGGGGGCAGCTGCACTGTAAGGTCACCAGCGCATTTCCTGGGAGCCCTTGCTCTAGCCCACATTTCCCGAGGAGCTGTGCCCAGCCAGGGCTGGCGGGAGCTCTCCTCCTGCGTGTATCCGCAATGGCCACACAGCGGGGAAGTGAGCTAAGCTAAGTGACCCATTTTCCACCAATCGCAAGCAGGTGAGCCTGTGCCAGTTCAGCCTCTCCTCATTAAAAGATCCCCTGTGAACACCCACCCGCCAGACTTCCTGAGCAGCTTCCCTGGGCCGGCTCCTCAGGCTGAGTTGATGTGACAGCAGCAGGCATTGAGATTTGCTATCTGTTGATTTGATACTCCCATAATTACCCATGCTCCCCAAAACAAGGGGCTGCTGCGTATGCGCTGCAGCCTGCATTAAGGCACAGAACAGGTGCTCATCTGGGGGAGAGTTTACGTTGCTTTTGTGTTCCACACCATGAGAGGCTGCCTGCGACTGCCACTTTTAAGACTTTCAATACTGAACTAGAAAAGCCAGCGGGTGGGGTGGGGGGTGGAAATGGCAGCCAGGGCTGGAGCACTTCGCTGGCCCCAGTTTACTACCAGCCCCTGCCTCATTTCCCCATCAGGGATATTCACCGGCTTCCCATTCAAAGGTTAATATTTCCAAGGCACCTTGAAATCCTTGGAGGAAGAGGCTGTAATAGGCAGAGTATGACTATGAAGGATTGCAAATCAAACCAGCCAGCCCCATCACAGTCCGTCGTCAGCAGGCAGATTTCCAGTGTTTGGGACACAAGAGCCAGAGCAGGAGAGCTTTCCAAGTCTCCTCGGGAACACGGCAGCCATTGCACTGGCTGCACCCACAGCCCTGGGAAGAGTTTCTTACCATTCTGGCAGACTGCAGGGAACCACCATTCCGTAAAATCCCCAACCCCAGCTTCCGAGAACCAGCCCCCAGCGAGAGAAGCCAGGCTGCTCCCCCAGGAGAGAGGCACACCTCAGCCCCCTCTGCTTCACACTCGCTCTTCACAGGCTGCCTGGTGAAGGGGAGACAGACCTCCAACTTCCCTACAACGCCATGTTTCCGCCTCTCTTTTCCAGCCATAGGACATTTTATGTGCACCCAGGCAGGTGTGAATGCACACCACCAGCAAAGCCCCCAGACAGATCGGTGTCTCATGCAGCCTCAACTCCAACCCCCGCCCCACAGCATCTACCTCCAGACTTAGCTCCTTCCTCTCTGGCCAGGAGACGATGACCCACCGGAGGTGCAGAACATGACTAGCTGGGTTCCTGCCCTTGTCTGGCAGGGGAGGGGGAGCACTAACACTGGGAAGAGCGCAGCCTCTCAGCCGTTGCACCAGGCACCCACGGAGTAATGCTCAGGGAAAGACGAGTGTATGGTTATGCCCACCCACTGCTTCTGGGGGGTTCTCCCACCCCCTGTGCCGTGACCATAGCACCTGAGGGCCCACCAATCACACCTTCCGGGATGTGACTGACAGCTGGTGAGGTTCACACTCTGCCAGGAGGGGAACGGGGCCGGTGGGGTTCTGTACACGGAGAAAGCAGGCCAGAGACGACTGCCTGGCTCTGGAGCCGACGTAATGCCCTTTTCACGGTCTTTAGATGCTGTGTCTCGGACCAGCCCTCGGGAATGCTTGGCACCCATGCCGATGAGCTGTACTCTTGTGGCAGAGCTCCAGGGGGCCAGAAAATGGAGCGGCTGACTCCAGCCTGGCTATTTTAGACAGTTTAGAAAACTTGCTGTTGCGTTGGGTCCATCCATTATTTGACAGACTGCCAGGAAATTGCATCCCTGCTACGTCTAGGAGAGCTAAAGGGTCAGGACCTCCATCTAACATTCCCGCTTGAATCCTCCACTGGCATGAAAGCTTGAATAGGGCTCAGTGGGAGTTACGGCAGAACACGGCTGGCTTCATGCCCCGCTGGTGGAAAGGGCCGAGATGGCGGAAGGGGGCAGAATACAGGCTGCCCTGACCTAACCGCTAACAGTGGGTGCCTGTAAGGTGACTCTATGCAGCTGAAGGTTTTGGTGCCGCAGGGGAGGGAAGGAACAGATCAGACAATAGCCTCATGCTGCAGTTCCAAGGGGAGACGGCAGAAAGCCTCGTTCAGTGGTATCTTTCCTTGCAGATAGCAAGAGGCAGCTCCGGGCCAATGCTGCTTCTGCCAAGAGCTCCTAGCTTGGGGTACCTGGGGTGTCAGGCTTTGCTGGTACTTCTCAGACAGCTCTCCCCAAGCCCCTTACCTCTCACCACCTAGCCCTGCCTCCCAGCCCCTTGCTACCCTTCCGCTCTCCACACAGGGGTCTGCCGTCCCGTCTCGAACGACCCTTCCCTCAGTCCCCCGTCTCTCCAACCACTGTCCCTTCCCACTTCTGATCTCCTTGTCTCGGAAATCCTGGTGTGGCTCATGGCTCCTGCTGGCTCGTGCTCCCCTCTCCTGTCATCTCCAGCCTGGCTCCCATCCTCCCCTTCCGCTTAGCTCTCTCCAGCTCCGGCTAAGGACAAACTCTGGCGTTCTCCCCGTTCTTGGCTTCAGCATCCCTCCCTACGCACGCTTGGCTCACCTCCCCTCGTCCTGACATCTCTCTTCTCCCAGCTCGGCCGGTACCTTCAACAGGTCTAATTTTGGTCTTCTCTCCTCGTGGCCCCTCCCTCTTTGTCCAGCTTCGCGTCCGTCTGCACCTCGCCACTAGCGCAGAGGGAAGAAATGGATTTTTTTACAGCTGGAAGCTGGCCTGACAAGTCATTTGGGTTGACCTGAAGCAGAATTTTTCCCCCACCTTCACTGAAGCAAGGAACGAGAAACCGTTTCAGAGTCAAACAAAAAACTAGAAAAACAATGTGGGGTCAAAGGTATTTTATTTGGGGTGTTTGGTTTTTATGGGGAGCCCTGTGGTGATACGAGACATGACCACTTCATTCTGTGCCCGAAGAGCCACCAGTCTGACCGCCCCCCACTCCTCCCCCCCAGCTTGTGACTCGAGTCAGTGCTCCTTTCGGGGACAGGAGTAAATTCACGCTTCCTGGAAAGGGAAAAGAAGGCAACTCTGTTCTTCCCACTGCCTCTTCTGGCAGGGTCTGGCATCAGCCCCTGGCAGAACACAGGGCACTGGATAGATGGGCCGCCGGCCAAAACCACCCGACCCCTAACTGAACACACACCCAGTGGAGAGCCAGGCCCAGGCTGCGGCTGGAGGACGGTGTAGAGGCTGGGTGGAAAGCTGCACAGAGCCCCTTAAGGAGACATCCCTGGGTGGTAGGAGCTAGAAAGGCTTCATTTGGCAGCATTCCTGCTGGTGCTCCTGCTCCTTGTTTGGCCCCTGCATGGCAGCTGAGGACTCAGCAGCTGGCAGTCACGGGTGGGTGCAGCCCCTCGGCCCCCCACCCAGGCAGCTGGCCCAGAGGGTGCAGATAGGACAGAGGGAGGTCTCTCCCAGCTGGAATCAGTCACGATGCACATGCCACATTTTGGCAGCTGTCTCCAGGCCCAGGCAGGCCCGGCATGGGGGCGGGGGGTGCTGCCACGTCACTGATTTATCACTTCAGTGCTGGTCTTCCCAGTTACTGAAATTTCCCTGTTGCTTGTTTCCTTTAAAGGCATCCGTGGCCAGGCGGTTATCGGGCTGGGCCAGAGACATTAAGCCCAGCACCCTCTGGGCAGAGGCGGGTAACACATCAGCAGGCATGGGGCAGGCAGAGAGAACACAGGTCAGTAGGCTGGAATAAGGAGGTCTAAGCGAGAGGCCTTGGCAGATGCCTCCTGCATTGTCCTGGGTCTGTGTTCCGGCCCAGTACCTGGCCACCCTGCAGGGCTGGACAGGCTCCCTGCAGCACCTCCATGTGGGCCCAGGGCTCCGCACTCCAGGCTGCACAGAATGCACTTGATAAGACCACACTTACGGCCGGATGCCTGGGCTCCTGCTATCAGGACCATGGAGCAAGATTCACAGCTCCAGTCAGCCTGTAACCTCCACTGCCGCTCTGAGGCCACCGGCCAGGGATGAAAGAGGAAAACCAGGAGCAGCGATAAGGAGGGACGTAAAGACATAAGTAGCAACTCTGCCAGGAGCCAAGAAAATCCAGGATTCCCAGAAGCAAAATAGAACTGGGCCCCATGCTTGGGACAGCAGGGTGGAGCCATCGATCCCTGAGCAAGCGCCACAGGCCAGAGCTTCAGTGCCGGGGCCAGACACGAGAGCTGCTTCCAGCTCCTGGCTGTCTGCCCAGCAGAGCTCCAGGCAGGCTCGTCCCAGGGACGGGAGTGGGGGCTGAATGGGTGCACAGCAAGCACCACAAACGTCAGTGCGTTGTGCCACACCCTGGGATCAAATACCCCAGCAGCGGGCTGGAGGAGGTACATGGCCCAGAGCATCAGCAGGTCGCGCAAGAAGCCTCCCAATTTATTGGTATGTGGAGTGCAAGGGCTGGACTGGGGCTGCCCCACGGAACAGCAGCCCACAGCCAGACAGCAGGGAAAGGGGAAGGGCTGGGGCACAGGGCAGGAGGCTGTGGCAGGGGGGTTACGATAGGTCAGGAGCATAGAGAAGATGAGAGGAGCAAGTGACCGTGGGAGTCTGGAGGTGGGTGGGGAGTGTGGAAGGAAGCTGTAGGGCAGCTCCTGTCCTTCCCAGGAGGGGAGGACGACTCCCCCAGCTCTCGCACCGCCCCTCCGAGCAGCGACCAAGGAGTGCACAGCAGCACTTGTTACAGGCTGGGTTTGATTCTGCTCTCAGACGAGCTGAGGAGCTGCTACCCCCAAGGTGCAGAGAGGAGGAAATCTAGGGCTGCCGCAAGTGCACTCAGTCCAGAGCAAACACACCTGCTCCTGGCCTGGTGCTCTGCAAATCGGCCAGCTGCTGCACCTGCGCAGCCTGGTCTGAGCAAGGCCTCTCTCCTTCAGCTCAGGCATGCAGCCGGAGCCGGCCCAGCCGCGCTCTGGGGCTGTGGCCCTCGTACGCTAGGGATGACAGCACCATGCGCGAGGGGCCCTCACCAGAGCAGGGGCCACCAGTGCATTGTGTCTGGCTGCTCCAGTGCGGCTAGGTCCCACCTGACCCCACAGCAGCCAAGGTGCAGCTGGCCAGAGCTCGCAGGTGCTCCTCTGCCCAGGTGAGACAACGCGCGGCTGCGGGTCCCAGCGCTCTCGCCCGCACGTCCTGGCGGTGGGCGAATGTTAGCGGGTCCTCTGGTGTGTCTGGGCAGGAAATGTTCGGGGGGTGGCCAGCGGGAGAGAGAGCAGGACTGACAGGGTGGGTTTAATCTGTCGCTAGGGGATAGCAATGGAACAGGCAGTTCCTCTGCGTGGTGAAATCCCACGCCAGAACACACCGCCGGTGCTTAGGGTCAGGCGGCGGAAGGAGACCTAGACGGCACAGGGGAGAGGAAGCTGGCTGGTCACTGGCACATGGGATGGAGGGAGATGCCCTTCGGCAACCCCGCCAAACGTCTGGGCTCCCCTGCACCATGGGTCTCTCTGCTCCTTAGCCACATCTTACCTGAGCCGCAGAGGGGAATTCTGGCCCTGCTGGGGGCATCAGCAGCTCAAGGCATAGGGTAAGACTCATGAGAAGGGCAGGGCCGACCACACTGGCAGGACAGATACTTTTGCAGCCAGCTGTCCAGCTGGCTCAGTGCTGGGCAAAGGGTACCCGCTCTATACATGCCATTCCCCAAGCTCTGCTGGTACTTGGCTAAGACTGTCACCCTCCCACTTGCTGCCTGAGCTTGCACTGCAGAGCACAGGGAGTCAAGCCCCAGCACTAGCCCTCTGCAGGAACGCCACCCTGGGCTGCCTCCTGGGAGCAGGCAGGGGTTGGACTCGGTGACTCCTAAGGTCCCTTCCAGCCCTAGGGTTCTCTCCTGGTCCCTGAGAGGGGCCAGCAATCCCTGAGCGGTTGCCTCCAGCCTGGGGTGACTGTGCGATGGGCCGTGAGCACTGATCTGACATCGCACCTGGCTGCTCCAGCGCATGCTGAATGGGTGAGGCCGAGCGACCCCAGGGGGGTGCTTGTAAGGGGCCTGGGCTACTGCCACCGTGCTCTGGGGGTAGCCCTGGGCCCAGCTGGTGCCCTCTCAAGAAGAATCCCACTGCCTTTCAGAGGCAAAGGCTGGCCCATGCACCCCAAGAGGTAGGGAAGCTGGGTCCCCAGGCAGAGGTGGTGATGTGTAAGGGGCAGGAAGGCCCTGCTCTCCTACAGACTTTGTAACCTTGGGCAAGTCACTCAGGGATTGGCTACACTCCCCAAAACTCCCACCCGGCCACCCGACTCGGGCTCCTACTAGGTTTAGCCCCGTAGCCCTTCTGGAGATCTCCCTTGTGTTCAGAGACTCTCCCCCTGCCCACGTTCAGCACCCAGCTCCAGTCCAAGAGGGCCTAGGGCCCCATTTTTCATGCAACCCTGCTGACTAAGGATTATCCTGTGCTGAGCAGGGAGAGCTGGCCACTCCCTGCCTCAGTGCCCATCTGCACTGGGGGCAGCAGGGCAGCCCTGGTGCCCAGGGTCTGGGGAGAATGAGCACATTGGTGACTTAGAGGCGCACAGCTAATACAACGCAAGGGGCCTTCTGAGCCCCACAGAGAGTTGGGTTCTCTCCTGGCCTGTCCAAGGACTCCCCTCCCTCGGGGAGCTGTGCAGAGGCAGGGAACTGCCCAGGCAGGAGCCATAACTGGTGTTCATGAGCTGCCCCGGGGGGCCACTCTCCCCCAGGAGTACAGCAGCCCCCCGCCGCCAGCCAGCCATGCTGAGAAGCGGCGCTGGCCCCGACAGCACTGGCCAGCTGCACATGGTCGTTGAGCGGTGTGTTGCCCAGCTGATGAAGCATAAGGGGTGGAGCCACCTGCAGCTGTGTGGACCGGCGCCTCTGGACATGGCCGGGCGTGTGTGGAGAACAGCAGGACTCGGGGGGAATCCACCTCGCCAGCACAGGCTGATGGCAGTTCTCCCTGGGACTTGCCATTTGACTCTGGCTCGGTTATGACCCTTCCGGCAGCTGTCGTTCGGCCCAGCATGGGCTTTGGGCAAGGAAGCAGCTGCCGCCGCCTGGCATCTCCCCTACATCCTGGCCAGGGAACCAGCTCTAAATGCCCAAGAGCCCCAACAATAGCCACTGCTCAGGAACTGCCCCACCCCCTCCAACAAGGTCCCCATTCATCACCGCCAGCACAGGAAGGAGGAAAAGCTAAAAATGCCAACAGCAAACCATGACAACTTCCTTCCTCTCCTGTCTGCTCGCTGGGGCCAGGAACAATTAACCTATGGATCCAAAGCTGCAAGGTACCACACCTTCCAAACCACGCAGAGCCTGGGCGAGGGGTCCTGCCCCTTCGGGGATGCTCATCTTACACTGTGGCCCAGCAGACTCCAACGGGAGGCTGGTGTCAGTGACACAGAGCATCAGCACAGCCGAGGCCTGGGGTGACCCAGTGACCAATCACCCCCGGCGGCTCTGGGATTAGCGCTGTCCAGGTCCGAGCCCCCTTCTGCTGCTCACTCTGGCATTCAGCCAGGTGGCCTCCACTTTACCAGTGCCTTTCCTTACCAGCAGTCCTCCCGTTCACTGCCCCTGCGGCACTACTTCCCCTGCGGCTGGTAGAAGAACCTGGGCCCATCCTCTCCTCCAGGTTCCAGCTCAGGGACCCTTCAGTCAGCAACCAAGATCTGGTTCCATTCCAAAGCTTTTCCCTGAGCCCTTCCAACCTACTTCCTGTGTGGCTCGCCCTCTCTCTGGGCTGGCCAGCCCCACAACTTCCTCCCCTCAGGCTACTGGCCTCCACAGCCCCAAGCATGCCTCCTGGCCCCCAGGGAGGTGCTGCAGACTCTTCCCGCGGCCCTCTTGGCTATCAGATCCCCAGCTTTACAGGCACCCCACCTGTTCTGGCACAGGTGAGCTTTCCCCAGTGAGCGCCTTCCTCAGCCTTAATTCTCCCCACGTACAGCCTGATTGGTTTGTTAACCCCTTCAGGTGAACACCCACCACACAGACAGTTGCTCTCGGAGCAGGAGGGAGGGCAGGTGGGAATTACACAGTGTATCTAATTTGAATTACCAGTAACCCCTGGGGTTCTCAGGGAGCCTCCTTCACAATCCAGTTGGCTTCTTGTATGAGGCATGAAACAGTTGTAACCAAAAGAAGGGAACAGTTAATGCAATGCAGCCCAAGCTTATGGCAAACAGCTCTTTGCAAACCTGTTCTCCTTTGAGATAAGATTAGAAAGTTTGGTTGATAAAAGGAGCCGAGATAACACACTTGGAGTTATGGAAGATGGTTTACTTAGTTTTGCAAGATATCCTGATTTTGCACAGTGCTAATTTTTAATCACTAGATCTCAGAGTATTACTGCAAACAGAATTCTCTCCCACTGGGCTGGGCTTTAGTGGGATTGCTCAGGAATCTGGAATTGGTACCATGCTAGTCAATACTTGTATCCAGCGAGGGTTTACGGTTCCTGCCCCAACCTTGATGCAGACTAGCGGAGTGGTAAAGGACAGATCAGTTCTACAGAGGGGTCTGAAGGACATGGGAAATTTGGGGGGACGACATATTGCCTCTGTCAATGGCACTGGGGAGACCATTCGTGGAGAAACAGATTTGACACCAGTTATGGTGTCAAAACTTCAAAAAGGAGGCTGGCAAAAAAGGAAAGAGCTAGAGGAATTACTTGTGCACTGGAGGGGCTGTCCGACAGCGAGAGGCACAGCCTCTGCTTGGGTGAGCTCAACAGACTGAGCTCCTCACTTAGTCTAGAAATACATACATGGGCAAACCCTTCTGTGATTCTAGCAGACAAAGGCAAAACCAGGCCCAGTTGTTGGAACCAAACACAGAGAAATTCCAGCTGGGCCAGGGAGTGTAATTAACTATGGGAACTATTTCTGTAAGAACGGGGCGGGGTCTCCATGACTTGAAGGCCTTCAGTTAGGAGTGGATGACTTTCTGCTACAGATGCGGTCACTCATCCAAAAGAGATGGACTTGATCCAGGAATTGCTGGGTGAAATCCCCTGACCTGTGGTATGCTGCAGACCGGAACGGATGATGTTAACGGTTCTTTCTGGCCTTAACATCTCTGAATTCAAAGTACCTCATACAGCATCTCTTTCCCAGTCCTTAACTCCAGCCTAGCCCATCACCAGAGCCAACATCTCTTGTACCTTTGATCAGTGTAGGTGCTTTTTTAGATAAATTATTTACTGAGTATTTTGCTGCCATGAAGATATTTCCCAAACTAAACCTCATTAACTGCCAACCACCTTCTACTGCTTCTCAGTGTAGCGAAGTGCAGTAGCAGCCCATAGTGTGCTTACAATTAAAGTAGCAGCAAGAGCTTTCATTGACCACATCACACTCTTTCCATGGAGAGACAGCAATATAAACATCTGACTGGCTCCAGTGTGTCACTGCTTATCCAGACCCAGCTCCCATCTGACTTCAAAGAACTGCTTGGCTCCTCTACCATTAGGGAAATGACGTAACTGGTAAAACATGAAGATTGCACAGTAACATTAATTGTATCCCTTTGTGCTTATGCATTGTGCTAGGGGTCTTTAATTACATGAGCATACAGGCGCTGTACATCAGAAACTGGTTCTCTCTCTTTAAAACCTAAAAAATTACACTCAAGAACAGTGCTAAAAGAATACCTGCTTGTTTAGGTTGCAAGCTAAGCAGTCAAGCCTTGGAAAAGCTGCAGAACGCGCATCGCAGTCATCTAAGTAACGATCACACAGCATTTCCACACAACTGCCACGCACAGTCTCGTTCACTGTCCAGGATGGACTGTCTACAGAGGCAGGATCAGGGTTAAAATGTCTCTTTCTCTGCCCAACGTTCCCTCTTCATTTCTTGCAGATGTGATGACTGAGGCAGGGGATGGTCAGAAGAGGGAAAGAATAGTCCTGGAGCCAAGGCAGTCGAATGCTGCCTGGGAGAACTGGGTTTTCTCCCAGTCTGTTACAGAATCTCTGTGTGATGCTGGGCAAGTTACTTAAACCAGACTTCCTGTGCTCCTCATTTTCTGGGTGCCTGCTTGATAGAAAGAGTCAGGTCCTGCAGAGTAGCCTAGGAGAACGCAGTCATCCAGGGGCCTTTGGGGCTGGGTGAAGAATCTCGCTCCAACCCAAAGATTGTGTCCAGTTCTGGGAACCACAGTTCAGGAAGGATGTGGAGAAGTTGGAGAGGGTCCAGAGAAGAGCAACGAGAATGATCAAAGGTCTAGAGAACATGACCTATGAAGCAAGGCTGAAAGAATTGGGCTTGTTTAGTTTGGAAAAGAGAAGACTGAGGGGGGACATGATAGCAGTTTTCAGGTGTCTAAAAGGGTGTCATAAGGCAGAGGGAGGGAACTTGTTCTTCTTGGCCTCTGAGGATAGAACAAGAGGCAACGGACTGAAATTGCAGCAGGGGAGGTTCAGGTTGGACATTAGGAAAAAGTTCCTAACTGTCAGGGTGACCAAACCCTGGAAGGAATTGCCAAGGGAGGTAGTAGAATCTCCGTCACTGGAGATATTTAAGAAGAGGTTAGATAGATGGCTTTCAGGGATGGTCTAGAAAGTGCTTGGTCCTGCCATGAGGGCAGGGGGCTGGACTCGATGGCCTCTCGAGGTCCCTTCCAGTCCTACTCTTCTATGATTCTATGAAAGATGGGAGAGCAGATGTGGAGCAGGAAGCAAAACTCCTGACTCTGACACTCGCTCCGGGAGTTTGGAAACTGCCAAGCTCTGAGCCGCATCTTGGCTCTGGCCTTCCCTGACTTTGTAGCTCAACAGAATCTGAGGGTACGTGAAGACCTTCCAGCCACAAGAGCAGCTACTTCTCTGTGGAGCCTGCCTAGAGCAGCTGCCAAGGCCTCGGGTGCTTTCCGGTGGTGGAACACTGAATGCAACTGTAATGCTGACAGGCAGAATTGAACCTGGGACCTCTGGAGCTTAGTGTATGAGCCTCTAGCACATAAGCCAAAAGCCAGCCTGCTAGTAACTAAGGCTGTAGCACAGACTCATTGTTCTCTCTGTGAGCCGTCTTGGTGGGCCTGTACACCACGCCCAGATGATATACGGGCTGCACAATGCTAACTAGCTGCACACCAACCATCAGACGCAACTGGAGCAAGGACCTCAGCGGGGTGGGTCAGTGTGGACACTGGAGTCCCACCCTTGAGATGAGCACAAACAGCCCAATGAGCTCACACTGGGCGTTTTCCACGGGGAGGGCGGGGTTGAACTGATGAAGGCACAGAGGACAATGGGGGCTGCTGGGTGCTTGCCACTCATCAACCTATCAGTCGGGGACACCTTTAAGTGCCTAAAATCAGGCCACAACTTTCCACCCTGGTGTTTGAAGTCCAGGGCCAAGCTCTAGAAAGCAGAGCCCAAGAACAAAAATTGCCAGCATCAGAGGGTTTCTGGTGAGGGTTGTGCAGGTTCTGGTTCTGTCATAACCATCAGAAGGTGCTGGTTATGACAGAACCAGAACCTGCACAACCCTTACCAGAAACCCTCTGGGATTCAGTGACAGAAGAACGGACAAAACAAATGAAACCAACTTCAGCTGGAAGGGCAGCTCTCTTCAGCCTGGGGAGCTCTTCAAAAGCTTGGGAAAATTGCAGCCTTCGGAGTAACATAAGCCAGGGGTTTCCTGGCCCAGAAAATGCAGAACATTTGTTTGGATCAAACACCAGCTGCTTCTGAAGACTTGGGGGCAGGACAAGAGGGGAGTGCTCTCGAACCAGAGTTGGCTTCTGTGCTCCCAAACCCACCTAGCTGCATCCTTGGGGACACATGTAGGCACTACAGGCTCCTGTGCACATCAGCTGGCTGGGGCAGAGATGTCCCTGTTTCCACTCTGTTAGATGGTCAAAGTGCCTGGGAAAAGGCAGGGCAGCTCACGCTCACAGATTTCAGGACATGGAGCCTGCTGCTGGTATGTGGGCTAGCCACCAGCAAGGATTGCTTTACATCGGTGCCCTACTGCCAGTAGCCTTGCAGCTGATGCCGGACGATTTCAACTGGGCTAATTTATGCCTGCCAAGGACACAGCACAACATTCCTAACCTGAGTGCTCCCAAGGCAGGGCTGAGCTCAGCTTGCAGACTTCAGATGGAGGAGACAAACCTCACTGGGATCCCCGCTCCTGAGATTCTGAGAACTTGCGCCAGGCACCACTGGGTGAGTCACTCTTGACTCTCACAGAGGGCCAGATCCTCAGTGAACTTGATTCAAGTCAGCAGAGAGCAGGGGTGAAAGGAAGTGGGGTGCGCCCCAGTGTGCAGCTCCGGCAGGAGCCAGCTGAGCTGCAGCAAAAGCCAGCAGGGAGCTGTCTGAAGAGCTGGCAGGGACCCAGGCTATGGTAGGACAGGACCTGTAAGAAATGGACAGGTACGTTCACTCCTGGCTCACAGGCTGACTTCTTACTGCTGCAAGTCCTGGGCATTGTCTCTTTACCTGGGGTCTGAACCATCTGCTCACAAAGCGCACCTCATGCCAATTATTTTCCCTCTGCATTACACAGGAAATGCCTTGTGCAAACACATTTACGGCACTGGATTGAGGGCCGACAGCTTGCTGGAGTGCTTGCTCAGGTCTCACAATTCTGCCACGGAGCCGTGTGAGGAAGCACCTGAATTCTCCTCACTCCTCTTCCTTGCTCAGCTGGGACAGCCCTTCCTCCCAAATTAAACTGTTTCATCCTCAAGTGCACTGGTGCAGAGTCGTCTCTGGAACTGCTCTTCCATGTCCCTTTTTATACCTCTGCAAACACAGCTGGAGTGCATGCCTCTTTAAAAATCACAGCAGCCTTTGTGAACGCCTTCCCCACAGTTCACCCTGCCCCAGTACTTTGCAATCACCAGCTCTGTGCAGGCTGCAAACCTAAGACAGGATGAAACTTTTTCTGTATGTTATTTTTGAAGCAAACCGTTACGAGGCCAGCACCTTGATCAAAGTAACAGACTCTCTCCACCACAAAGCACAAATTATCTGGTCCAGTAAAACCCTGATTGATCACATTCTCCGCTCCCACAGGGCCACATTTCCCAGAAGTCACAACCTGAAATTAGCACAAATAACCCTATTCAAGAGCAGAGCTCAAGACGACATTGGACTTAACCCTACACAGACTTCATTCTGCCTACATGCTGAAGAATGCTGCCATTACTACACACAAGCTTCTTGCCAGTAAGTCTCCGGTTGCAATGAAACACACAAAACAAGCAGCAGTCTGTTACCAAATGCAGAATGAGTCTGGCCGTGCTCAGAGGCACAGGACCATCCCGCGAAGGACAGTACAGTAGTCATGAAAGGAGGAAAATGACACAGACAGATACGCTTTCTGCTGTATGGTATCAAATGAGTC
Organism: Carettochelys insculpta; assembly: GCF_033958435.1. Lineage (NCBI taxonomy): Eukaryota > Metazoa > Chordata > Testudines > Carettochelyidae > Carettochelys > Carettochelys insculpta. Next base: position 64,594,343 of record NC_134145.1, on the reverse strand, counting down.
AAACACCCCAAAAAGATCAATAAAACTTGCATAACTTGGGGTGTTAACTGGGTGTACTACCATTAGCAACATAAAAACGCCTTGCCAGTGCCAATGGTTTTGGTTTATTTTTTTTTAAACTGAGTGTGCTAAAAATGCTAAAGGGCTTTCTTCACAATTCAACAGCTGGCAAACCAGGGAGATGAAAGGACAGCGGACACAGCAGCACACCTGAGAGCCCTGTGGAGCTGACCCAAGGCTGGGCTGCAGGGAGAAAAAAAAATAGTAGCGTAACTATTTGGGCTCAGAGGCTCACTGCACTCCCTGGGTTTCAGGGCCCAGGCTCCAGTACCAGTCAGTACAGCCCCACCGCTGTGTTTAGCTCCACAGTGCCCAGCCTTAGGCCCCATCAGTTGACCTGAGCAGACATACCCTTACTGATGTATTCCTAATACTCCGGGTGCAGAGTCACCTTGGCTACAGGAGAGGCACCTGGAATGTACTTCCACTTGGGCATCTATTTACTCAATTTGCTTTGGTGTCAAACACATCTGTAAAGAGCCACTGAAAGCAGGTACCAGTGAAGGAAGAAACAGGGGCAGAAGGCAGAATTGGGGACTGATGAGCAAGCAGCAAATAATCTTGGCATGACCCTCGGAGCCCAGCAGGGGACTGCAGGACTGGAAGTTAGAAGCAGCACTGTTTTACTTGCAGACCGGTCCTGCTGCATCTCACTGTTTCCAGCAGGCTCCTGGGGCTCCGCTGACTTTCTCACATTTCCAGAAGGGTGTGCACCTCCATTCAGATATTGTTTGGGGTCTGCAAAGGGTTAAAAACCGCCGCTGTGGTGTCAGGTGGGTAAGGGTTTGCTGCCTTTTGTCAGGACAGAACAGCAAGCCAAGCGGGGAGCTCACCCAACGTGTATGTTCTCTTTGCAGAGACAGCAGGAGCAGTGTTTGGGGTGGGAGCAGAGGTTTTCCTGAAAGGATGATCTTGCCCCTTTCCAGCTGCTTGAGCCACATGGGGGGGATTTTCCTTCTGCTTCCTGCCCCGCTCTGCCAAATGTCACACATGCTGACTCCAGAACAGACTTCAGCTGGTCCAGAATGAAGCTACCTGCCTTTTCCAAGGCTGGGAGGGTGCTGCAAACATCAGGCCTGTGCTCAGGTAGTGCCACTGGCTCCTAGTCATCTTCCAGGACAGGTTCAAGCCTTGGCCCTGAGCTTCAAAGGCATGAATGGATCAAGCCTCAGCTACGTCAAAGGCAGAATCTAGATCTATGATATGTCCGCTGCTCTGGGGCAATGCATCACACAAAGCACCAGAGCTGGGACCAAAGCTTTCTCCTTCAAGGAGACCCAACGATGAGACAGCATCCCAAGGAGATCAGGTGATGTGGCAGCCTGACCCACTTCAGGAAATGCTCTTCCCACCCAGAACAGCACAACTCCAACCTCCTCCCAACTGTAAAAACAACCTACCCCCAAGCAACACACTGATCTCACCAAGGGAGAAAAGCCAGAGACTCCCTGAAGTTCACTTTGCCATGGATTTTACATGAAGGTGCTCAGATACTACAGTAATGGGCAGTAAAACAGAACACAGCAGTGGCTCTGAGCCTTACCAGTCTACAGTATCCCTTTCAGGAGCCTGACTTGTCTTGTGTACCCGCCAAGTTTCACCTCGCTTAAATACTTGCTTACAAAATAAGACTAACATTTAAAAGCCTCACACCACGCTGTTGCAAACTGTTTGTCTCATTTTTACCGTATAATTATAGAATAAATCAGTTGGAATATAAATACTGTATTTATACAGAGCAGTATAAACAAGTCATTGTAAAAAAATGAGTTTGTATTGATTTCTCTAGTGCTTTTCACGTAGTATCTGGTAAAACTAGGCAAATACCTAGATGAGTTAATGTACCCCAGAAGACCTTTGAGTAACCTCGGGCTACAAGTACCTCTGGTTGAGAGATACTGAAGGAGCCAAGCACAAAGATGATCAGACTTCATCTCTAACTGGTTGCATCTAACTGGATCATGTGATGTAATTAATGGCTAGCTCCCTTAAGAGTCGCATTAGAACTTGGCCTTAAGAACTCAGGAAATCATTCGGACAGGAGTCCCAAAGGCTGATTAGACAAGTGGCCAGAGTCCAGCAACTGATCAGGGTAGGGGATTGAGAGGACTCCGGTGATGAATCACTTCCCCTGCTCGCAAGGTCCTGACAAGAACCACCGCCCAGCACAAAGACTTCTGGGGGAAAACGGTTTCAAAGCACACTTGGGGAGACGCAGGAAGCAGGTCACAATGAGAGATGACTTCATAGGGTTTTGGTCAGTGCAATCTGGCTGTTCAGGCACGTGGGAGCTGCAAACGAAGCTGAGAGCTGTGCCCCTTAGGAGCATCAGCACAGTTCTCTTCCTGGGACAGAGCACAACCCAGCCGTGCTACACAAAAATCTTCACCTGCCCTATGCTAAGGCCAGGTGAAGTGCTGTCTGCTACAGAAAAGCAAAGACCAGGGAAGCCCCTGTAAGCAGTGGCCACGTGATCCTTGGAGGCCAGTGCACTATGGGATACCCTGCCGGAGATTGCCTGGCCTGATTTTAAATAATTGGAGTAACATCCTAGCAGTCACATATTGTGTTCTCATTGTTCCACTCACCGAAACTGCAGGCTTGGCACCCTCAAGTGGTCATGTCCCGCTACTTCATGTGGTATGAAATCACATCCTAGCTGTCATTTCTCAACTGAAAAATGAAATGCATCTTTCCAGCCGGAGATGCCTGAACACAGGTGTATGTCTGAGTGGATCCCGTGCAGTACGGCAGGAGCATCAGTCACAGACCTCACTGTCAACTTTTGGTATGGACATTAAGTGGTCACACCAAAGGTGCACACCTCACCCAGTGTCCTGTCTGACGACAGTGGCCAATGCCTTAATCCTGGAGTGGTCCTTTAGAACCTCAGTTATCCAGTGGTCCCACTGGTTGTTTAGCAGATTTCCTGCTTCTGATGTATTTCACAATATTTGCTCTTACGCTGAGGTTTTGGCTAGCTGTTCTTCACATTCTTGATTAGCTTTCCTAAGTATATTTTTACACTTCACTTGCCAGAGTTTATGCTCCTGTCTGTTTTTCTCATTTCAGGCTGCTCTACTCCTCCCTCCTCTTAGAGGAAAGTCACATGTCACTGGACTCTTCCATAGCAGACGGCCCGAGGCATTCTCTCTTATCAGATCTCACCAGCAAAGGGTGGAGTTGTGTCATACGTTTAAGAGAAACAAAGGAGAAGCTGTCAGTGCAGGAGGTAGTACTTTGGGCACAGTGTGGCCACCCAGGCCTAGGACATACTATGCAACCAGCCATGGCTGCTTGGCAAAACTGACAGTTCTTTCAGCCCCTGGCTGACCTCTCTTGGCTTGAAGTCGGGGTCAGCAATGACGGGAGAAGAGTGGAGAGCAGCACAGACAGTAAAAGCTACACAACTCAGTTTGTTCCCACTGCACTGCAGAGCTGAACTAACTTTGCTTGTCCCGATAGTGAGTTAATGTGGAAGGGAAATATTTCCAAGTCAACCTATTAAGTCACTAAGATTCTGCCCTGCCACGTCACACTCCTGCCCCGGCTCAATGTAACAGTGTGGGTCACACACACAACAGGCTCTTTTGAAAGCACTGGGGGGAGGGATAGCTCAGTGGTTCAAGCACTGGCCTGCTAAACCCTGGGGCTGTGCACTCAGCCCTGAGGGGGGCATTTAGGGATCTGGGGCAAATACATTAAAAAGACATCCATCAGAGATGGTGCTAGGTCCTGCTGTGAGGGCAGGCGACTGGACGCAATGACCCCGAAAGTCCCTTCCAGCGCTGTGAGATAGTAGCAGATCACTTGTTTTCATGCCAAGCATTTTTCAGAGTGCTGTCCCCTCATCCCTAAAAGACCCATGGTGCAGAAGAGAAAAATAATTTCACCTTTCCGACTCTGAACGTTTAGCAGTACCTAACACTATGCCTATACTGTCTTCTAAGCCCCACAGCAGCGAGTCTGAGCCAGGCTTAGTGTTCTGGGGCTGTGTAGATGTTTTGTGCTGAAGCTTGGGGAGGGGAATGAAATTCAAAAGCCAAGCCTGACCCCCGACACACACAGCTGTTTTTAGCACAGCAGTGTGAGCCCGGGGCTGCAGAGCTGGGCTCTCAGTTGCTGCGGCAGGTTTTAAAATGTGATTTGATATACACTAAGTATGGGGGGTGGATCAAACTACAAATGTCCCAAAACACCAGCCTGATAGGCCAAAGACATGTGAAGAAGTTACAGATCACAGCAGCATGGGGATCTAAGCACGCTTCAGTCAAAGCAGGCCAGCAACTCTGCAGTCTACAGGCAGGTGGTGCATAAGCAAAGGTAAGGCCTGAGTTAACATTTCAGGAGAGAGAAAGAAAGACCAGCATTTCACAAAAGCTCAGGTCCAGGTTTATTAAGTAAAGTGAACGGAACTGGTTTTGTTCTGTGGGGTTTCCTTTTGGCCTCACCCAGAGGGGGAGCGGCGTTGCACAGAATCATGGCTGGACTGCGATAACCCAAATACAACTTTGGCTCATCTCACTGCCGACACACATGGAATGACTTGGGGGTTACTACATGCTGTGTCTGCTGGAGGCAGGTATATGTACAGATCAGCATAAGCTGCAAATGACAGTTTACAACCTTTCAGAATAAAGCAGGGCATTTGGCAAATGCACTGCCACGAGAAGACATATGAAAAAGAAATTATACAGGCTTCCTAATACATCAAAAGTTCAGGAGATGCAAAAAAAACCAAAACCAAACCTCAAACAGAAAAATGCCAAGGGGAAAACAATTTCAGACGCAGTCTTTTCTAATTAAAATCCAGTTATAATTGAAGTTTAAATTCCCTATAAAATAGGAAACGTACAGTCACGTCATTTAACAGAAACCAGGGTTCCCCATGGAGAGGTGTGTCAAAAAAAAAAAAAACAACCCCAAACAATGATGCACAAACAGGTTCAGAATTCAAAGCAAATGTCCCTAGACCTTGATGGACTTGATTCTTGGAGCCAGAGCAAAACAATTCATTATACAAGGTGCACTAAAGGGCTACTGCTGGTCCTTGTTACACAAGCACACAGGATTCCAGAAGCAAATAGAGGACAGCACACAAAATTCTGGTTACTGTGAAAAATGCCATGAGCCAGATCTCTCTGGGACCAATAGGAATAAAACAGCCAGTTCCAGTAACCTGGCTTCAGTTGCTCAGCGTTAGTGTAATGCTCTGCAAGATTCTTCAGTTGTCAGCGTGCTGCTTTCTCAGCCTGAGTTGTTTCTGTGCTGTGCCTGAGCACAAGCAACATTGGCTATGCCAAATTATCCAAGAAAACCCACAAGGGAGAGGGCCAAGAAAACAAGCTGAACCTGTAGCTGGCTTTCAAACCCTCCATTTCCAAATATCTGAGTTACAGATCAGAACTTCACCTACAAAAGAAATAAAAGTGAAATAAAAATGGCACCGTCCACAAAATTAAAAAAAAAAAAAAATTCTTACAACACAGCCTTGTAAAAATGGTTAGCAAGGAGAGCCCAGTCACAAAATGAAGGAGTCTAGCTCTTCAAAGATCAGAGGAGGAAACAAAGCTAAAAATTACTATTCCACATTCTCTTAATAAGTTAAACTTACCTTCCCTCCCACGTGTCTACAAAAAGACAAAGTAATCTACAAGCAAGAGGGGAAAACAGGCTACCAAAAATAAAAAAGGAAGATTAGAGGAAAGAAAGAGCATGCGCAAGAGCGCGCGCAGTCTGTGGTCATCAGGGCTCAGGTAGGGCTGAATTCCTTTTAAAGGTTTAAAAGATGCAAAACAGTTCCTTTAAGGTTTCCAATCTTCAGCAGTTAGTTCAACACTGTAGCCATAAAAACTCAAGTATGTATTGGAGAAGAGACTTTCAGGCAGACCCGCTGTCACCATGAGGGCTGCTCAGTTTGTTTTAATCCTCAATGATTATGGGTTCATCGTTCATAGGTTGTCGTAACTGGACTGCCTGGACTGGCCTGAGGATAATGGGCTTGTAAGGGCGTCTGGCAGCTCGCTTCGCTTCAGAAGATGAAAGCAGCTTGCGAATTTTCCTACAAACAGCAAAAATAAAAAGGCATTTGTCACAACAGCAGAAAATCCTGACATTTCTTATTTTGCAGAGTGCTCTCAGGAGATTATATATGCATTACCAGGCTGGGCTGCTGTCTATTCCAGACAAGTCTTCTCAGTTTTTTCTTCTAATAAATCGATCAAAAAAGTGCACTGCCATTTCTATAATGGCTCTCCTCTGACAAGCCCCAAGCTCTCCACTCAGAGTGGGCTAGTCGCCTACGGAAGCCTCTATTGTAGCAGATGTACAGAATATCTGCAACCATTACTGCAACCCAACAGTTTCCATTACAAATGTGTGTATACACACCGCCCCCCGACAATAATGCCACTGATACATTTCAGAGCCACGATACCAGCGACTGACCTCCCTCAGACTTATTCTAATATTTGAACCTGTTCCAAAGGTTTGAAACAGCTGCCAATTTAAAAAACAAAATAAAAGAAAGATTCTTTCCCCCCCCACAAGTACGGAATCTCTCCGCCAAACTCACACTCAAGCCCAAGAATGGATAACATTCACTCCTGTGTTTTCCTCTGTGTAAACATGTCATTTCATGGCTATTTGGTAACTTGTCCTCTGCTTGGGCACAAGAGGTGAAGACCTGATCAATTCTAACAGATATTTTGCCACTGACGGCAACAGAGCCAAGAATTTTATTGCACTGGAAAAGGGAGATTCCCACATTTTTATGTACAAAAATGTTTTCATTAAGTTGGTCACAAACAGCTATTTTCTTCCAAAAATAATTTCTAAATAAGAAGTTCTAATTCAAAGAGTTTTCAAGGGAAAATTATTCCAACTGAAGCTCTGATTTCACTTCAGTGTTTTGGATTTCAGATTCAAAACATGGTATTGTTGACATTTCAGCTTCTGTTTTCTCCCACAGGTTTCCTTTCAGGCTGGAAACACAACAGCAGGAGTTTCACAAAAAGAGACTCCACTGAAGCAGATGTGCTGCTGTTGCTCCGTCAGGTGCTTCCAGAGGCAGCTGGTTTGATGGCCATGTGGAGAGTCACAGAACTACCCAATGATAATTTCCTTTCCTCCTCTTCTCCTTTGGTGGCCCCCTCATGTGTTCAAGAGGCCTGGACTGTAATCAGCTTGGTGCAGGTGCTTGTGAAGAAGTAGCATTCTATCCTGGTCCAGTCCCTTCACACTCTCTGCTCCTATCTTTCCTTGACCTTTCCAGGGACCCGTCTCACAAAACAAGAGCCTTTCAACGCCTGAGGAAAGGGAGCAGGTGCCCAGAGAGGTTAGAGTTAGAGGAGATTTTATTCCTGCCATCTTCTCACTATCAGGAAAAAAGGAGGGTATCCCCCATTTTGGACTGTCAACATCTCAGATGCATCCACTGTTTCAAACAGGATGTTAACTTCAGCCTCTACAATTCCACTGGATCCTTAAGTCTGGTTTGTGGCTTTCTACCTGCAAAATGTCCACGTACAAGTATCCATCTTGCCAGCCCACAGGAAACTCCTCCATCTCCTGGTAGGAACATGTCACTCCCACTACAGGCTCCTACAGCAGCAAAGATATTCACCAAGCACTTGGCAATTGTGGCATTTCCTTGAAGGAGGCAGAGAACTCAAGTCTACCGCAGCCTCAGCTACTGGCTGATACAGGAAAGATGACCTCAGCAGGTGACCAACTTGATCCAAGTAACTGAAGTGTTCTTCCCCTCATTGGGCTTCAAAATCAGAAGAAAACCCACGCTTGCTCCGACTCAAACTGACAGCATCCCTAGCAGCAGTATTCAGGTGCAGGGAAAAGGGTTCCAACCATCACAGGAGTGAGATCCTGGAAAAGCTTCCCAATAAGAGGCAGAGGAAAGAGCCCAACTAGTTTTGAGATCATGCTCAACACGTTTGTAATCAGGGCTAGATAATGAGTTTCTGTGATAGCAAAGGACTGGACATGATGATGAGGTCATCTCTTCCGATCCTATGTCACTATGAATCCACTTTCCGCCAAGTGCTGCGATGGTACACAGCTGGCAAGGAACCCATTCTTGTGGAACAGCTGTGGCAGCTGCTTGAGTTTTTAAATAAGCAACAGCAGACCTGGTGACCAGACTTTCACAGCAATCATACAAATGATATCAGTGTGCACAAACACTGCTGGGGTGATAACTGACAAGAAAAAAATCAAAAGGAGTTACACACAGGCAGCCCAGTGACAAATCAACTGATTAGTTCCCTACCTGGTTTCCTCAGTGGCCATGTAAAACACATCATCTGGAGCATCAATCCAGTTCATCCTCCTCCTTTTCACTGGAGGCATGGATCCACCACGAATTAATCGGACTTTTGTTGGGTATGATTTCCCATTGAGCAGCAAGTTTCGGCTTGGTCCCTAACAACATACAAAGAGGTAAAATTATGGACTGCAGCTAATCATGGTGCCATGTGACAAACAAACAAGAGGAAAGAAGGATTCAAAGCAGCCACATCAGATTTTGAAGTTCATTGCAAGTCCTCTTCCCTCCCGCCCGTGACTGAATATAAAATACACGAAAAAGCAACTAGCCCCCAGCACTAGAGGCTGTGGCCCTCTTGAAACTCCAGTAGAACGGAATTACACTCCAAACCAGAAATAGGAACTTTATGCAGCATGGCCAGCAAATCTACATTAGTACAGAGAAGGATCACATCAAGTTTGGATGCAGAATGCAGCTCTCTGTCACACTATTAAATGGGGAGCAATCCCATTACATGTCAGGTGAACATCTAGATTTACACCTAATAAAATCTGGGTCTCAGGTTATACCAAGCTGTCCCACTCAGCTGAATCCCTTTTGCCTTAAGGATGTGCATTTTTAAGGGCAATAGATAGTTAAAGATGCTTTTGGAAAGTTTAAAATCATAAAACTTAAGAGGTCATCAGAAAGCTTCCAGGTGACCTTTGTCTCAGTCTAATGCCAACAAGTACACTCAACTTGTTTTATGAACTTAGCCACTGCCACCCTATTGAAATTCTAGTACTACCTTTATAAAGATATATGTGCGGGCATGCAAGAAAATCAAGCAACTGAACCACAAACTACAACTCGCAAGAGCGTCACCACGTACTCAAGTTGTAACAGTGGGGGATGAGAAGCAATCTTAAGTTTCTTTTTGACGGTTAAAATTTTCTGCAGACAGCAGACACTGTGAAAATCGGATTTAGAGGAATGAACCCCCATTTCTCTCCAAAAGGAACGCCAGAGCCTCCTCTCCTAGCAGCCCTGGGGTGAATGCCAGCGGCTGCTTTGCCTTTTCCTGCTCTTCCTTCTCAGCCAGTAAAAGCCTAAAAAGGAGCTACACACCATTCTCCTCTTCATTGCCTGAAAACTGGGGCAGCTTACACAGTTGTGTGCATGGGATAGACCATTTACTTTCTCTCAACATTCTTCTGCGTCCTTTGTAGTTCAGATAATTTCAGCACCAAAACATGTCACTAAGATGCTTTCAGAAACTCAGATTTTATTTTTGTGGTGTGGGGAACAATATTTGACAGGTGGCTTTGCCAGATTTCTGAAGGAGAGCCCCTTTCGCTGCAGCGCTAAGAATATTTTCTCCACTATGTTAAGTGTCAGGAAAACAGCTGCAGCAAAAGGTCTTGAAAATGCTTGGAAGAGAGGAGTCTCCTCTTCCCAAACAGAGCCATCACTTCAATGGTTACATCCTGAAACGTGGACCATGTTATCAAGCAAACAGAGCAATGAGAGATTTCATGTTTTTATGCCTGCAGGTCATGGGGGTCTGGCCATTTCATACTTTTCTCCCACTACATTGTGAGCTTGTCTACATAGCAGACACAAACAAGTAGCCAGTCTCCTCTGCAGTAAGAGGCGAAACCAAGTTCAATCAAAAATACAATTCACCACTTCTTATCAAATGCTTGGGTGACAAACAGATCTGTTGCATTACAACTACAATAGCATGACAAAAATTACATCCTGGACATAAGATATTATCCTCTACCCAACACAGAAGCACTAGATTTGCAAATACTCGGTTATTCAGTAGCTGTCACTCAGACCTGCTGCAGTGCCTCCACTCACACAAGTACATATTGGCATTTTACCAAAGAGTGCAAATTCCTCTATTGCAATATCATAAGAGGTTTCTTTGTGGCATAAATTAAAGGGTGCAAAACACCTCCCCCTGAATAGACCTAGAACAAGGGCTATGTGGTATTAAATCTCATTTTGGTGGCTTGAAGTGTCACTGGACCCTTGTGCTGGTTCTCGGAAAGCGGGGACCTGCACCCCAGGAGCACTCCATGAAAAGCACTTGGCCAGAACCCCACAGAACAGACTGGCTATTTGATTCTGTTGCCTGATAAAGCTCTCAGCATAATGGATGAAAAGCTAAGATGATTTTTCACTTTCTCTCCCTCATAGACACACACGTTCTCAGCAGACAACATGCACAACAACCGTCTAAAAATAAAAAAAACATTTGGCAAACAAAGCCCTTCATCACCTCATCCCTTCCACCTTCAATGAAACACATTCCAGCTAATACACATTTCAGGGCTTTGCCATAACCAGTCCCTCCCCTGATTTCTGTATGAGTGGACACACAATGTTCCATTCAAAACAGACAGACATTCTGATTTAGATTGCACTCTTTTTTCCCTCCATTTAAACGCCTAGATCTAGCCAACTGAAAAACCATCCTGGCTAACTGGAAAAAAAAAAAAAAAAAAAGAGATAAAACATTAATAGCTGAGAACAGCAAAATAGGAAAACAGCTAGTTTATCCCTTTAAAAACCTATCTAGGGAGTTACGGTTTGGGATTTTCCTTTCTTTCCCCCACCCCCCCATTTTTGGTTTAAATGAACATTCTCTTACCATTTGTCTGGTTTGTCCGTGGTTAGGCAGACCTAACAAACAGGAAAGAGAATAGAACTCGTAAGACAGCAATGATTTTCCAAGACAGAAAAAAAACAAACAAAAATCAAACAAACATAACTATGTTTGTATTTGGGTGTGTTTTCTGATGTAGATGTTATCTACTACCCAGTCTCTGCTCTCCTAGAGAGATAACTGAGAAAACAGCATCCCTAATGACATGCTCTTAAAAACAAGACCAGAAAGTTTAAACTTGCTACCTTCTTTATTCTCTGCTCTCTCATGCTTTGCAGGACAAGACATGGGAAACTACCACCAAAATCAAACCCCTGCCAGATCTAGAAACTACTTCTCATTTGCTTGAAAAGAACAGATTTTATGATGGACTCTAAAGGAAGTAGAGGATTAAACTATCAAGAAAGCAAAAAGAGTACAAAAATTACTATCATCTGGGAAAATCCAAGGAGCTATTTTATCTTCTGGATGTACAATGAGATTGCATTTACTGTGCGGCTCAGTCCATAAGAACACACCACAAGTGAAGACAACTGGTATCTTAGTTCCGACAGTCACAGAGCTCAGCAAACATCACCATCTAAGGTGGTACTCCAGTAACGCAGATATTACAGACACAACAATCTGATACAGTCACGGATGGTCTAGTAACACGATTTGTTATTCCATCACGTTGTGTAAAGTCCATGTTTTAGGTGCAGAGCAAGTGTGTAAACTGAACCAGGGCTCTAAATAAACATGAGCATCACGAACACGTGTAATTACGTATTAGCAGTGCCCTCTTATGCCAGTACTGAGTACCAGCACCTTGGCAGTGCCACCTTGCTTTCACATGCTCAGAAAAACCTTCCTAAACATTATCCTTTTGGCCTGAAATTTTCTGTGTCTGGTCTCTGACCAAAGGTGAACATCTATTTAAAAACGTTTGAACAAGGTTCCTGCTGTTATTTGAGAAATCAGCAAAACTCTCTCACCCACGCAGCTCCTGTTATAAAAAGATTCTAGCCACAATGCTCAGAAATCAAGATCAAAACTGGTTATGTCCAAAGACTCCGCTGCATAACGTAAACCTTAACATACTCAACAAAACAAAAAAGCAGTCCTGTAGCACTTTAGAAACTAACAAAATCACTTATCAGGTGATGAGTTTTCATGGGGCAGACCCACTTCTTCAGACCTGGAGATAGTCTCCAGATCTGAAGAAGTGGGTCTACCCCATGAAAGCCCATCACCTAACAAATGATTTTGTTAGTTTCTAAAGTGCTACAGGACGGCTTTTTTGTTTTGTTATGATACAGCTACCTCTCTGTTACTACCTAATGTACTTAGTTAGTGCACTGATGAAACATGTACAATGTACAAGGCCAAGTTAATGTTTCAGGAAAAAAAATATAACTGTTGCACTGTCCTATTTTTAAGTGCTTAGATAATCTCAATTGTAGTATTACACTAAAACTAATCTACAGTTATGGTGCATCTGTCTGCAAAAGGGTAGAGAGCAACACATGAAGACAAACACACATTCACACATTCAGAGGCACTAGAATAATTTGCACAGGGAGGTGCTGAGAGCCACTGAAATAAAGCTATAACCCCTGTGTATGACAGAAACTGCTTCAAACCAGAGGGCGCAGCAGTAAATCAGCCCTCCTCATTCCAGCATCTACCCAGACGTTTTCTGGTACTTCAGTGCTTACATGTCCATCTCCAGAGCTGGAGATCACCTATGATTACTCGTAGCTGGGCTGGTTCCATGGTATTAGGGAGAAAAGGTAAGTGACCCGAGGCCTGAAGAAGAGTTCTGTGTAGTTGGAAAGCATGTACTGTTCACCAACAGAAGCTGCTTTAATAAAAAAATCTCATCCACCTTGTCTAGCTAATGAAGGAGATGTCAACCAATGATGCATCCAGTATCAGGATGGAAGGAGCTAGGCTGTGAAAGGCATGCAAGTCTCAGTGAAAACAGCAGTCTCATCAAAAGCCCATAGCAGGGATGGTCAGGTGATGTAGACAAGGCACTTGGGAAGAGCATGGTCATTAGACTGCAACATGGGCTTGGAAGACAGGAGATCTGAGTTCTCGTCATTACTCTGCAGTTTTAGCCATTGTGTAACTGTGGGCAACTCCCATCATCACCCCGTACTTCAGCTTCCTTTTCTACAAAATGAGGACTATGCTTCCTTGCTCATAGTAGTAGAGAGCTTCAACCTTCGAGAGCTTTGGAAGGAAGGCACAGGGCTGAACGCACCTGATGCCAAGAACACCAGGGCCATAGAGGTGGCTCGTGCGATGGATTTCCATTCAGAGGGGACAGGTAGCTGCTACTGGGGCCAAGAACAACATTGGTGCACAGACTGCAGTCAGTAACAACTCCTAAGCAACTCCCAAGTTTCCAGATCAGTAGTAACTCAGGGCCAGGTCTACAGTGCGGGGGGGCGGGGGGGGAAAAAATCGACTGTAGAGATATATATCCAACTATGAGAACTGCATAGCTGGAGTTCACTTACCTAAAATCAATTTTTGCCACTATCCACACAGCAAAGGTCAATGGGAGAAACCCTCCCATTGTATCTCCTTACTTCTCACAACTGCCAGGAGTACTGGGGTCAGCAGTAGCACCATGACAGTTCAGTTTAGTGTCTCTCTCTACTAGGTGTGCTAAACTGAACCCCAGAAGGCTGACTGCCAGCACGCTGACCTTGCAATAAACCTAGAAGTACTTCCAGATCCTCCACCGTGAGAAGACAGAGGTCACATATTGAAAGCGATAAATGCAAGATTCAGAGGTGTAAGCCAGGCAGAAACCACTACTGTTTCCAAGAGCTTGCGCTTCAAGTCCATATACAACAGAGGGGAAAAAAGCCCGTTAGTCTCCAAGATATGGCATCAACCTTAAAGCCAAGCTGCTGCTTCCAGAAATAAGTGGGACGCATTGTATAGTCAATTATGTTTCTGATCCAGTAACTAGCAACATAAAATAGATACCTTTTTCAAATCAAATTTGTACCGCCTTGCTATCACACGATGTTTGATGAGATACCTGTAGGCAATACACCAATACTTAACTCTTCGAGATTTTGCCATTAAAACAGATTTATATGCCAGGAATGAAGAAGATCAGAAAGAATACAGCAATAGCCATTTCAAAAACTAATTGTGCTAAGATTGAAAATGACATCAGAAATAATGGTTGGCCATTTAAAAATACCCCATTTATAAACAGTTACTGCTTTGCAGGAGTGGAGACATAGCACCACAGCTATCTTTTATTCCAAACATACACTCAGAGCTGCTGCCAAGCCAAAGAAAAATACTTTGTATGGGAAATAACAGATTTCTAGCTTGAATCCAAACTGCTGTTCTTTACAGGGGTTGAGAATAGAACAAACACATCTGTCTTTCCTTTCCCCCATACCCCTTGCAAATGGGGTGGAGAGGTGGCAACACACACTAAACTCTTAAACCTATGCACTTACTAGGGACAAAAATGCAGTAGGCTCTGGCACCCCTTTTATAGCCCTGAGTATTTAAAGGGAGACTTTCTCTCTCATTACAAGGAAGGTGGTCTGGGATAGCCCTTTTTAAAAACCCAACCCTCTGAAGGTCTAGGCTTCCCTGCCTGAAAATATGAGGTTGACTGTGCCCCAAAGCAAAAACGAATCCTGTGTTTCCCAAGTGCCTCTGTCATATTTTCAAGCCACATGTTTTTAAGGGATATTCAGTGGCAGGTCCACAACTGAGGAGGAAGGCTCCAGATGACCCCAAGTTTTTCCTTACTTACTAGATTGTGGTGGATGAAAGCTGCAAGGCAGATGGGTACATATACTAATATGCTTTTGGAAATCTCAAAAGATTTGGCTTTATTTCCACAAAACAATAAGAACAGAAGAATGGCCACACTGGCTCAGACAGAGGTCCATCCAGCCCAGTATCCTGTCTGCCAACGGTGGCCAATGCCAGGTGCCCCTGAGAGAGTGAACTGGACAGGTAATGATCACACTATCTTTCTCCTGCCACCCATCTCCAGCCACTGACAAACAGAGTAGGGACACCATTCTGGCTTACCCATCCTGTCTAATAGCCGTTAATGGACCTAACCTCCATGAATTTATATGGTTCTACCTAGCCCTGGCCTTCACAGCCTCCTCTGACAAGGAGTTCCACAGGCTGACTGTGTGCTGTATGAAGAAGAATGTCCTTTTATTTGTTTTAAACCTGCTGCTCATTAATTTCATTTAGTGCCCCTTAGTTCTGATATCATGGGAACACGTAAATAACCTTTTCTTAAGAAAAGGCTCATCGCCTTGAAGAGTGGTCTGCTGCCTTTCCAGTTTCCTAGACACTCAAAATGAGATAAACATGAATCCCATGGGAACTTCAAGGTCAAAGTGAGTCAAGGACTTGAAGGCATGTCTGCAAGTAACCTAGAGTGCCTTAGCCATAAATGACTGGAATTACTGAAATGGCTATAGAACAGGCAGCTATATTATACATACACAACGCATGAAGCCCTCAAGGTATGCCTCAGCTCTTGAATAGCAGATAAGGTGACAAAACATTTGCTCTCTGGGCACAAGACTTACTCTGCACGACAGCTTACTTCACATGGAGCAGTCACAGTAGCTTATGATGATCTCACGACTGGCCTTTCTTAAGGGTGTCAAAGCTGTAAGGGGATGTATTTCCTCCCAAGATGATCCAGGAGTCAATTAACTTGTTCCTCTGCAGCTAAATTCCATTTCTATTTAATTTACTCCTATGAGATACTGATATGTTTAAAGCCTAGATCGGGTCCAATTTAAAAAAGCCACCACACCGAAACTTTGCCTCCTGTGTGCCAACCCTACCTCTGCTTTTGAAAAATTAATCTAATCAGTACCTGACTGGAGGGAGTTCTGGGCTCCAGGACACTCACATCTGACTCTCCTGCACTGCTGGTGGGGCCAAGGAGCAGCTGGCACTCACCACTGCACAGGACCAGAGGGGGCAGTCTAGCGTCTGTCACACCACAGAGGAAGCCTGCTTGCGTGGTGATTTCCCAAGGACGTCTGCAAGAGCACACGTGTGCATACTCTATTTGTACAGAGCCTAGCGAACCGTCACCATGCCATAGGACTGGCATCACAATGCCCCCAAAATGCAGAAGTGTGACCTCCTTCTGCAGCATGCCTACCCAATGCTTAGGCAAAAGTCAGGAAGCAGCAGCACAGAAAGGGAGCAATTCACTTTCTGCTTGTTACCATTTCACAGAACTAGAAACCTCTCGGTTCCTCTTTTCTTACGTGCCTTTCAGATCTACTTTAATCAGCACCACAAGATCTTTGCCTGACTCCCTCTCCACCACCTTCATGTAGTTCCACACATGCAACCTCTGAAGCACAGTGCTAGCACCCAGGAAAACCACAGTCAAACATGGAAATATTGAGGCCATGCCATTCAGTGCACTAAATGTTTGCTTCCCCAAAACGCACATCCATTTTGCACAGGCCCAAGTCCTCTTTTAGTCAGTCAGCACAGAAAGAAGGTTAATCTTTGTATCTATTTCTCTTTGCTGAAGAGAACTATCATGCAATACATGCATCGTTAAAAGTCATTCACAAATGAAGCTGTGAAACCTGCCATGTACACAGAAAACTATAAGTTATGCTGTCAAAACTAGTTAGTTTAAAATCTAAGCCATCTTTATAATATATTCATTTACCTTCAAAATCAATGTAATATTTTACATACTTTCTCCCATTTCTGCCCCCTGCAACAGACCCAAAAGCAAAAACAAAATGCCTTTTCTAGGACCTGGTCTTCTCAACTACAAAAAACCACCATCAGCAGCCCCACATTCATGAACAAACCATAACAAACCAGTATGTGCACAGGAGACAGTAAGTATTTAAATCTCTAGTAAACAGACTTCATTTGCTTATTGAATTGCAAGCTTAACTCTTGGGGAAGAGTATAAATAAAACGTGGACATATCAACTTCTCCTTTAATGGCTGAGGAAATAGTGCCAGTGTTGTACATTACTGAAGGTGTGTGCAGACTGTGAGAAGTCCATCACCTTGAAAGTGCTGTGGGTGAACCTGAAGAAGTGTAGCTACAGAAGTGCAAGTGTCAGACTATAGTGAATAGCTGCTAGCTAGACTAATGGATTCTCATAAAAATTTGTGGTGCATACAACATTAAAATTGTAAGTTACTTACCTAAATAGGTTCCTACCAAGAATGGCAAGGAGAAGGGAAAAAGAGATTTAAAAGTTAAAAAAAGAATGATTATATGAACTAAAAGAAAAAAAACACAACACGCTAATTATTTGGATTGTAATGGAGAGCAAGAGTGACTGAGTTTCCCGAATGTTTGATATTACACTAAATGATGCAAGATTAAACGGAAATTAGTTTTTCCCAAATAAGATAAAGCAAAGGCCAAATCGGATTCTCTAGATAGAAAGCTGCTCCTTTCCCACATTCCTCCACTACCCCTTTGCATATTATGTATTAATTGGCCTTGGACAAAACATCTTGAACTGCTCAGTTCTACAGCTGTTTGTATCAAATCATTCTGAGACCAACACACTACATGCTCATATTCTGATGTCCTCACTTGTACTGGGCAGCACTCTGCCCCCCAGTAGTCCCAGTGACTCTGAAGCAAGGTCCTACTTCTGCAAGGCAAGGCCATTAGATGCAATGAGTCTGTAATTGGTCAGCAGTAGTCAGCTTCATCCCGAACAGATCCATGAGCTCTGGAACAGAAGTGGCACCCTCTTCTCCAGAGCCACTTCTACCACACCACCACCTACATAACCCTAATCAGTTACAGTGGCTAGGCTGAGGGCAGGTGGAAAGGTCTATACATAATTCACCATTTCCTATAAGCGTAAAAACTACATGTGTGTGTCACCTTTTCCCCTCATCTGTTTAGACTAAGCTCTCTAGGACCCGGCTCACGCTTAACTGTGTGCAGAGTCTAGCAGGACAAATCTCAAACCGGATCAGGGCCTCTGTGCTCTACTGTCATACGAATATCGCACATGGAGGAGATGAAATGCATACAGCTCACAGCAAAGGTGGTGCATAGGTGTATACCAGCAGGAAGCACGGGGAGGCAGCATGAACAATGCTGCTTGGACCACCCTCGTTGTTCTGGTAGCAATGATTTCACTGCATGTTCCTTTGGAAGGCAGTAGAATACTTATTCTTGAGCAACCAGCCAGCTCCACCAACCATGTGCATGTGGGTGAAGCTATGGCTCTGCCCAGTCTCCCTGCTAGCTCCTAGAGGGGAAGGATCTGGAACGCAGTCCTTCTGCTCCCATTAGCACACAGGCTCCTACTGCGCTGGAAGTCTTATTTTCTCCTATGCCCCTCCTGGGCAGCACAGGACAAGCTTGATTACTCGACAACCCTGGGGAACAGGGATTGCTGGATAATCAAGTTTTCCCGTTAGTTGAGCAGGACACTGGCCCTGGCCAGGATGCTGGTCCCACTGCTGCCAGCAGAGCAGATGGCCCCCCACAGGGACACCAGCCAAGTGGCCCCTGGGGCCAAAGCCAGATAAAAGGCAGTTGCCTTTTTTCTGTTAACTCCTGTTCTTTGTGATGTGTGGCTCAAGTCCATTCCAACGTAGGTGTGTGCACACACAGGCCCAGTTGCCGGAAGTCTTTTTCCCCTAGCTGGCAGTTGGTGCAGCACCCCCTGGAATGGCGCTGTTATGGTTGCCAGTATATACAGCGCCCGACTGTCTCCCTACTCAGTTCCTTCTTGCCAGCTACTCCAACAGCAGGGAAGGCAGGTGGGGTTTTGGAATGGACATAAGCAACACATCTCGAAGAACACCAGTTACAGAACCAGTAACTGTCTTTTCTTCAAGTGCATTGCATATAGGTGCACACAAGCTGGCGTTAGGAGGTGGGATCGGAACGACTGCAGCACAGGCTTGCCTGCTGATGCACCCTCCCTTGCATGCTGTATAATTGCGTAATAAGCCACAAATGCATGTATGGAGGGTCGGGTGGCCGCCTGAATGGGGACATTGGCCAAGAGGAGGGTAGGCTGCACTGTGAAAAATATGCGCCCTCTACGTTGAGAGCAGCAAACCAAATCCCCTCGATCCAGCAATGGAATTTTGAGCCCCAAGGTATCATGCGAAACCTGATCTTTATCACATCCTTGTTCAGGCCGCGCAGGTCCACGATAGGTCTCAGACCCCTTTTGGATTTCAGTATTAGAAAATAAGGGGAATAAAACCCTGACCCTGAATTGAGGGAGAACCTCCTCTGTTGCACCCGGCTTGAGGAGCGACTGGACGAGCATGTTCTCATGAGAGGAGTCTGTGAAAAGGGATGTGGGAGGATGGCGGGAAGCGAGGTAGGAACTGAATTGGACAGCATATCCCCTTTCCACCGTACGCCAGACCCACTGGTCCAACATCACACAGCACCAGGCAAAGCAGAAAGGGGATAGATAAAATGAAAATAAGGGGAGTACTGGATCTCCAGTGTGAAGTGGTTTGATGGTCCTGACCACACCATCAAAAGACCTGCAAACACGCTCCACATATCACGGCAATCCCCAAAGCCATAACCCGGGTAGCTGCGTCTGCAGCATCCAGGGTGGCTTGCAAGGCTGCACGCGAGATTCATTTATTCCCCTCTACCACTGCCACAAACTCTTGTTTAGCGTCCCGACGGCCCAGTTCCAACAACTTAGACAGCAAGAACACTATTAAAAAAGCCTCTGCTCACCACAGCCTGCTGGTTTGCTACACACAACTGTAAACCCTTTGTGGAACAAACCTTTGTTTCACACAAGTCCAATTTCTTGGCTTCTCTACTTTTGGGAGAAAGGCCTTGAAAACCCTGTTGCTCTCTGTGGTTGGCTGAGTCTACAACCAAGGAGTCAGGAGGTGGGTGGGTGAACAAGTGTTCTTTCCCCTCAGAGGGGACAAAATGCTGCCTTTTGTTTTAACTTGTGGTTGGCTGGCGCCTGCTATACGGTTTTGGCCATCTAGGAAACTGTTTTTACGTTACACCTCCGGTGTCGAAGACATCTCCAGTGCGTGAGGACTGGGCCCACGAATCAGCATCAATGCCTGGCCCTCTGAGTCCAGCCCCTGCCGCGGTCCGACCATCGGCGTCTCGGGCTCGTCCCATCTCCTTGGTACCATAGGTGACCAGCCCCTATCATGCCTCTTCTGTTTATGTGTGACCAGGGACTGAGACGAATGCCTCCCGGGAGGGTGTGGTGCCCTGGCCCCGCCAGGGTGTCAAGCACCTTCGTCCGTAGTTGGTGCCAATGTCGCAGTCAGTGCCGGTGTGCTCCACACCGAAGATACCGTACTCAGACCCACTGATGGTGAGCACTCCACTTGGAGTGCAGCTTCCATTCGGAGGACTTTCAGGTGTTGCACCCTATCTTTTAGAGTCTTTGGCTTAAAAGTCCTGCAAATCGCACAGCAATCTCACTGATGACTCAGGCACTGTAGGCAGGCTGAATGGGGATCTCTCTTTGGCATGCATTTGCCACAATTTCCACAGGCCTTAAAGCCCAGAGACTCAAGCATGCCCCAGCACCAGGGCTGCAAGAGGGGGAACCAGGGTCCCCAACTGGGGCCCGACAACTATATATACAAGAACTAATAACACTAACTACATAAGTAATGACTATGACCAACTTAACTATTTACAGACAAGGCTACCAGCCAGACGAAAGTCATTCGCATGAGCACAGGGAGTTCCAACAACCATCACGGCAGCAAGAAGGAACTGAACTGGGAGAAGGTTCGGCTGTGTATATATTGACGACCATAATGGTGCCACTCCGGGGTGCAGCACAAACCCGGTGGCTACCAGCTAGGGAAAAAAGATTTCCAGCAACTGGGAATGAGTGCACGCACACACGTGCACAGGAATGCACATGAGCAATCACTCAGAGACTAACAGAACTTCCTGGTTATCCAGGTGCTGGATAATACAGCTTTTAAGATAAATGGGCACAGCCCAATATAAACCCCCAGTGATAAAAAGTTTTCTGCCTCTCAGGAGTTCTGCTTCAGGGTTTTCAGGGCTCATTTAAAAAACCAGATCTAGAATGAATAAATGAGATCTACCAATGTTCTTATGAGCAGACACCAATTCACTTCCTCATGCCAATTCAAGAATAATTAGATGAATAACTACAGCTACACTAGCTCCATCTGGTTATCATATGTACAGACTCTACTAAATTGGTCTATCCTGTCAGTAATACTGCAGTTACATTATGAAAGATTTCTGCTTGTTCATAACTTCACTGCAGTTTTGCCAGTGGAATCCAGAATCAGAGAACACTCACATCCTGCTGTTACTGTAATACCAAGACCTCCTCAGTAGTTTATTTTCAAGGCTGGGGAAACCTGCCCTGTCCAGCTCTTTTCAACATTTGCTTTATTTCTGCTTGGCAAAACAGAACACGCTCTTTTCCGAGGATGAAGATGTTTCCTTCTATTTCCCCTCATACCAACTCAGCCCTGCTGTGCAAATGCAGCTCACTAATCTCCCCTGAGTAGAACATTATGTGGGGGGAGGGGAACCCAGCATGCAGACTCACTTGATGTTTTTGAATCTGCCTGACCTTCCTTTCAAGCTGTGCTCTGTGCAGCTGAACAGTTCTTACCAAGACATTGCTACATCTAACTGATCATGTAAACTTTTCACAGTATTCAATATTGTCTTCTATCCAACCGATCCCTTCCCCCAACTAATTTTCCATCCTAATTAAATCTCACCTTTCAATCTTCCCTCAGGATTGCCTCTTTGCAGGGCTTCCAGGATCTTTAGTTTATCTATAGAATTACAGAGCTGCACAATCACAGTCCAAGGCTGCTCACTATTAGCACTCAGCAAGCCTAGTCCAGATTCAGGGCCCTCTCTCCTGCCTGTAAGCATCTTAGTTTCAAAAAGAAGAGGGAACTCTCCTTTTTCTTCTGAAGGCCTCACTGATGGGAGGGGATTTCTTCCATTTCTCTGAGCGTCTTTCCTTATTTCTTTTAATTTTCTTTCCAGTTACTGCAGTCTCTTATGAATTCATAAACATTCACCTTCATGGAAAAAAATTTTGGTTCAGTCCCCCACCAACCCTTTCCATCAGCTTATTTTGCTTGCCGGCAGTTGTATTCTACATTACACACACCGCAGAGATTTTACGGTCAATGGCCTTAAGCCACTTCCGCAGGGATTTCTGGATCCAAACCTTTGCTCTGTCAGATCTTTTCAACAATTCTTGGCAGATAGCAATGCCTCCGAGATCTGCCACCTCCTCCTTTTGTTCAGGGTCTGAATCTTTTTCTACTTCTCTACGTGGCTTGACACCACCAACAGTTCCACCTACGAGTGCTCTTGTGTTGGCAGGCTCCACAAATACCATTAGGATCAGCAGGGCCAACTTCTGCACTAAGATATCTGCTAGCTTTGGAGGATCACTGCATTCAGGCTCCTGTGCTGCAGCAGGAAGGCTACCAGTAAAGAAGTAGCTATTAGGGCTGTGACTTAGTTAAATTGTTTCTGGATGATGAACTGAGACTTGGGTGGTTATCTTCAATGACTGACTTCAGCAGCCCAGCAGTGTCTGACCGCCCTTCCAAACTTCTCTCTCTGATCCAGTAAGCATACGGTCTCAACCACACTTTCGTAAGACGTATTAAATCACGGGCAATATATTAAGTTTAGATTTTATTTATTTATTTATTTTAGAGACAGAAAGGACCTTGAAGATCATCTGGACTGACCTCCTGCACAACAGAGCCACCAGATGGCACTGAATTCATTCCTCCTTCAGGTCCCACTGCTGAGATTGAACTATGGTAAATCCGCTGGAACATTTTTCCCCAAACTCAAAACATTTGTGCACCCCTTTTGGGACTTTGGCCTTACTGGCGTACTCCCCTCTCCCAGTGCTTATCTCCTGATTCTTAGTACTTCATTTGTTGCCGTCTATCCCTGGAAATCCTTTTGCGTACCACTGTGAGAAACAATCACAACAGAAAAACATCCAATCTCGACTGAAAGAGTTCTTCTGATGAAGAATCCATAAAACCCAGGTCAGCTGCCATCACTGTGAGAAATTGACACCTTAGTTCTAGTCTCTGTTTTTTGAACTTCCACGTCAGTCACTGGCTCTAGTTATACCTTTGTCTGACAGATCAAACAGCCCTCTATTATTAAATGTCTGCTCCCCACGTAGATACTTGCCTTCGCCGTCTCTTTATAGATTAACAGACAGTTTGTCTCAGGTCTTTCACTTCAAGACAGTTTTTCCTATTTTTAATTCTTTGCCCTGCCCCCCAAATTCTCTCCAATTTTTCAACATTCTTCTTTAGTTGTGAACACCAGAAATGGACCCAGTACTCCAATAGTGGTCACACCAGTTGCAAAAACACAGAAACTATTATTTCTCTACTATTCAACAGTCCCATTTCTCTCTCTCAGGATTACACTAGCCCTTTGGGCGGCAGTGTTGTACAGGGTGCTCAGACTCAGCTGATTATCCAAGGAAGCAATGACTTGGAAAGAAGCAATTGGAGGTTGAGGGTACAGATTCTCCATCCATGAACTGTCAGTATTTTCCTGTTATGAGAAAATGCAAAGCAGACATCTGCATGAAGGGAGGGACATCTCAGTGGTTAGAGCATTAGCCTGCTAAACTCAGAATTGTGAGCTCAGTTCTTAAGAGGGCCATTTAGGGATCCAGGGCTAATAGAGTTGGGGGGAAAAAAAAATGTCAGGGATGGTGATAGGCCCTGCTGTGAGGGCAGGGGACTGGATTCAATGACCTGCCAAGGTCCCTTCCGGTTCTATGAGATAGGCATGGTAGAGTGCCCAAAAGTCAGTTTTATTCCTGGGAGGAAGGAAATCCTTCCGCTTCCCTGAAAATACTGAAGTCTCAGAGATCCAAGATGGACATAAAGCGTCCATTAGGTTGGGTATCAGAAACGGAGCACTCTATTTCTTTCACAAACATGTATGGCTTAGATGGCTCTGTGACATGGAGGGCTGAATTTCCTGCAGTTTCTTTCCCTGATACTGCCCCTCACAAATGCGTTATGACACAGGACAATTTAAAGGAATTTCTGTAGAGCAAATTCCCCATGGCCACATTGGGTAATGATCAGGGCATGTGTCTGAGGCACTAACAGCTGGTGGTGAAGAGGCCTTCCTTTTCCCTCAGTGGGGAGTTTTCCTTGAAGTAGACATTGGCAGGCTGTTTATTCCAGAACATTACAAAAAGCTACTAAAGCCAAAGAGAAAGGACAAAGTAAGTTCGAAAACACCTTAGTGAAGCTGGGGCATTGCAAGCTCTGACATAGCTGGGGATCTGCAGGGTGATTTCAAGCCCTGTGCTGACAAACACTGACTGCAGGTGGCTGAAGTCGGGCTGCTCTCATGCAGAACGGGTAAAAGCAGAGATGGGCAACAGCTGAGAGCAGATGCCCCAGATGGGGCCATGCTGGGGCGGGGTCAGGTGGTGAAGGCGAGGGGCTGGGATTACTCCAAACAGCGTGAGGATGAAGAGGCCTGCAGTGGATCTCTCCCTGGAGCTGCTATCATTTGGGCTGGGGGGTGCAGTGAGACATAGCAACGTGCATCTGTCTGTCTTGCTGGGAATTCTCTCCCTCCCCCTGCATTCCAGAGAACAGGGGGGAAAAGTTGCCTTTGATGCCCTGACTGAGCCACATGTCCAGGATTCACAGCAGACAGACAGAGCAGCCCTGGTGCCACTGCTGTTTAAGGGACCACCAGACATCAGCACTTCTTAGAGACCCTATGCACTGATCCAGCCAGAGCTGGTCAGAGCCCACACCCCAATCCCTTGCCCCAGCACTGAGCCCTCTAACCCTCCAAACACCTTCCCTCCAGCCCTCACCCAATCCTGTAGCACAAAGGCCACATCCCTTGCCGCAGAGCCTCCACCTCAAGCCAAAGCCCCCACCTTGTCTCACCCAGGACAAAGCGAGTGAGGGCACAGAAGCAGGGGTAAGGCAAGGGTGTTCCGTTTCCTGCCTGTAGAAAGTTGGCAAACACACACAGAATTTGCACTAATCCCATCTTCACTTTCCTAAAAGCTTTTCCAATATTTTCTTTTTGGAACTGGTCTGGTGTGAAAGAAATTGCTTTTGGAACTCTGGGACGCTCTAAATTACACCGGGACCAGCACAGACCAGCTCACAGATTCAGGGAATCATAGCTGGTACCAAGGTACCACCAGCACCCACTCTTCTACACCAAGAAGATTTGGTCTGCATTGTTTAGACCCCGTTTTCTCTTACTAGAATTGAGGCTTCCATTGACCTAGAAAATCAGAAAATATTTAAAATTTATAAAGTGGAAAGTCTTCAAAGTATTTTCCCTAAACAAAGTCTATACCAACTATATTTAACTCATACACAAGAATATCTAAGCTTAAATAATCAGACTACTACGACTGAAAGGGACCTCAAGAGGCCATCAGGTCCAGCCCCCTGCCCCAATGGCAGGACCAAGTACAATGCAGAAAGGGAGTCGGCAGATTCCAGAAGTGAACCACTGAGCTGCTTAGAAGCTGTAGATACAAAATGATAAGAAATAAAATGCTAGCTTGTGGGCACGAAGGGCACACATCTGCTAAAATATGTTAATAGTGACTAATAACCCAACGGACATCACAGAAGGGGAAGCAAGCGGCCCACAACACTCTTTTCACAGAATCACTCGGCTGGAAGGGACCTCAGGAGGTCATCTAGGCCAGCCCCCTGCTTCAAGCCCCCTTTTCCTCCAGCCTGATCAGGGACTTTGCTGCTAGGGCAAGCAGAAGATTTTAGGTGCCACAGAGATACACGGTAAATTCTTGAAATCAAGAAAGGGATATTTTGGAACTCTGCCTCAGGAATTCTTCACCTCTAAGAGCAAAACGTTCCCAGGGCCATACCTTCCAGGGGACAGATTGATTTTCTCTTCTTCCACTTCCAACCCTGAGGCCTGACAACCCTTGTCAGGGTTTCCAAAGCTGCTGAGCAACTCAGCAGCTGCCTCACCAATCAGCTGTTCGGCAGGAAGCAGAAATCATGACCACAACGATCTGATCAACCGGAGCTGCAGAAAATCAGCAAGCTCCTCAGCAGGCTGAGCTTCCCTTGGGCATCCCTTACTTCATGCCTGGAGAGTGAGGCAGCCCAGGAGGAAGAGGGGACTGAATGGGTGAATGGGGAGACTTTTTACTTTATTAAATTCACCTTCAAAACCAAGAACATTAAAAATGACACTGAGGGTTACTTCAATGCACAGTTAAGAACCAGAAAATAGATTCTTCTAATGCTAACTCTGTAGTAGTCACACTGTGCATATATATATTTTTTTCCATCTGTTGTTTCACTGCTCTCTCCATAGCCGATGCCAGTCTCTCTTACTAAATACTGCTTCCCGTATTATTCCTAAACAAAAACTCTCCATGGTTGGTTTCTCGCCAGAGGAGATGAATGGTGGTGGGGAAAAGTTGGAAAAAAAAACCTCTTTCCCACCTGCTCTGACTTGGGAGTGCGAGGAAAGGAGGAGAATAATCTTGCCATGTGTGTAAGACACAGCTCCACTCAGAAATGGAAGTTTGAGACTTGGCACAGTCTTCAGAACAGCAGGGTCTTTATTTAGTAGGAAAACCGTTTTATTTAGTAAAGACAAAATCCTTTGAGAAGTATGTTCTGTACACGCAAAGAAGAACATTCTGTTGTTTGAGAAGGAGAAGTTACTTACCCTGTGCAGTAACTGGAGTTCTTCGTGATGTTGTCCCCATGGGTGCTCCAGCTTTAGGTGCATCAGCACCACTGCACTCATGGGCTGAAGATTTGTGTGTTATCTCGGGCACAGGCACAAGAGGCCAGTAGCACTTACTGCACATGAGCGGGCGGCCAGCCCTTCAGTTCTTCTCCGATCTGGAAGCCAAAGGAGGAATCTGAAGCAGAAGGGAGGTGGGTGGACAGGGGAGCACCCACAGGGACAACATCTCAAAGAACTCCAGTTACCGCGCAGGGTGAGTAACCTCTCCTTTTTCCTTGAGGATCCCCATGGGTGCTCCACCTTTAGGTGTCTACAAAGCAGTGTTATTGCTTGGAGGTGGGTCCTTCAGATGGTGTACATCAACTGACAGCACACCAGATCGGCTGAATACAGTCGGAGTCAGCATAGGTTTGTATGGCGTAATGCTGAGCGAACGTGTGAGCAGAGGCCCACGTGGCTGCTCTGCAGATATGGTCAGTGGAGACACCTCTGAGGAAGACTATAGAGGCAGCCATTGCATCTGAGTAGTCGTCACAAATGACCATTGGAGGTTTCTTGTTAAACTTATTGCAGGCGAGTCTCATGCAGTCCGAGATCCATTTGGACAGCCTCTGTTTGGAGACAGGCATGCCACAGGACTTTTCGGCTGATGAGACTTCCGAAATGGCTGCTTTCTCTGTCGGTAGAAGGCCAAGGCCCAACAGATGCTGGGGATATGCATGGCTCTGTCCCTATCATTGGTGTGCGGGTTAGGGAAGAAGACAGGTGACTAGACTGGCTTGTTGCAGTAGAAAGAGATAAGTACTTTCTGGAGGAATTTTGTGTGGGTGCGGAGGACTCTTTTGTCCTTATAAAAGGTTGTATACAGTGGTTTGGACATCTCTCCCATCCTCTGTACCGAAGTGATTGCCACAAGGAAAGCTACTTTCATTGACAAGTGCAGCAAAGAGCAGGTGGCTATTAGCTCGAAGGTTTGCCAGGTTAGGGCCCTGAAGACCAAACTAAGGTCCCATACAGGCATCTGCTTTTTGACTGGCGGGAAGGTGTGGAGGCCCTTAAGGAGCTGCTTAATGGGTGGGTGGACGAAGACTGACCGGTCTTGAATAGACCATTTTAATAACACTGCTTTGTAGACACCTAAAGGTGGGTGCATGGGGTAACATGATTGTGAGAGAGCCACACCATGCTGTGAAATGTTGCCATTTTTGTGAGTAAGTGTTCTTTGTTGCAGGTCGTCTACGTTTATGAGGATCGTTCAGACCTGATGTGGGCAGTGCAGCTCTGAATCTGCCTGCCCAATAGGAATGATGCACCTTGGGGAAGACAGCAGATGGCTGGGTGTCAAATGGATCTGTTCTGTTGTATTAAGAATGAGAAGACGGGAGGAAGAGGACATGGAGGACATCTGGACAGCTGCAGAGGTTCAGAGAACCAGGTCTGCCTGCACCTTGTGGGTGCTAATAGTATAACCCAGACCCTGTCCTGCTTTAACTTGCCTGTGACCTGACTCAGAGGGGATGGTGGGGATGCATACGCAGACGGTACATTCCATGTGATGTTGAACGCCTCCCTCAGTGACTTGCAGCCTAATCTACATCCGGAGCAACAGTGGAGGCAGCACTTGTTGGCCCTTGTCATGAACAGAGCCATGGCTGGAACCCCCATCTGTGAGGGGGTGTGGCAGATGTTCATCTGTTGATTTCACACTCGTGATTGGGAGGGAAACTGTGGCTGAGGTGATCCACGAGTAGATTGTCCCTGCCTGGTATGTAGGCTGTCACCAGATGGATTTGTCCAGAGACACACCAATTTCACAATTGCACTGCTTCTTGGCAGAGCTGTCTCGAGCGTACTCTGCCCTATTTATTGATGCAATGCATTGCTGTTGTATTGTTTGCCATTATGAGGACTGCGTTGCTGGTGATCTGTGAGCCAGTTGGAGAGGGTCTCTGGAAGGAAACCACTTTGTATAGGTCTGTGGCTGTGTCTACCAGCTGAGGGAGTCTCTGGCTGTAGCTGGGATGTTCAGTGTTTTGTTCAGCGGATGGACACGGCCATGCTGAGACTGACCTGCAGTGTGATGATGAGATCTTGGATCACCTGTTGTCTGTGTAGACTAGGCAGCGAGGCTGTCGCTGTCTGGCAATCCAAAAGTACCCCATGAACTTGAGTGAGAGTTGTTGTCAGGGTGCACTTTGGCAGGTGTACGCATAGACCCAGACAGAAGAATGGCACTCTTTACACAGCTGTTACCTGTTAGTTCTGAGCTACGAGGTGGCCCCTTGGACAGTCATCGAGGTAGGGAAAGATGGTTACTCCCTTTGTTCTTAGATATACAATGACCCGTGCCAGAACCTCTGAGAAAACCATTGGTGCTGTGTGTAGCTTGAAGGCCTGCACCCTGTACTGAAAGTGTCAGTTAGCTATTACGAATCTCAGGAATTGTCTGTGCAATGGGTGGATGGTGATATGAAAAGAAGCATCCTGGAGGTCGACAGTGGACAGCCATTCCCCCTTCTGTAGTGCAGGGACGACTGTGGCTAAGGCTACCTTCTTGAATCTTTGAGAAAGTACACACCAGTTTAGATTTCTGAGACCTAGTATGGGTTTCCAACCTCCTGTTTGCTTCTGTGTGAGGGAGTAGTATGAATAGAAGCCCCTTCCCCTACGCTTGGTGTGTACCTCTTCTATGGGTCCCAGCTGTAGAAGAAGGTGTGTGTCTGGCATGAGAACGGATTCGCGAGAGGGGCCCCTGATGTACTTGGTGGTGGTGATGGCTCGCCATGCAGGGTAGAATGCTGCTAGTCTTGAGCTGAAGGTGGTACTTGGTGCATCCCAGAGCCCGACAGCTGCGGGGCTATCTGACTCTTCAACAAATATTCAAAATGGCTGATGAGGCAGGACCCATGTGACCAAACTGTCTGTTCTGTTTACGTTTTGCAGCCACCATTTGGATGCCCAAAGTACGTAAGGTGAGTGGTGAACGTCATGTTCGTAACTTCCTGCGAAGGGCCAAGACATTCTGGAGAGGAGGTCTGACTGCGGTTTGGACCTCCCTGTGAAAAACCAGAGTTGTAAGCAGGACATGCTATGCATTACTGCTGCAGATGATGGGGACCTAGCAACAGTGTCTGCTGCATCCAGCGCTGACTATAAAACTGTTTGTAAAATGAGGGAGCCCTCTCTCATGAGGCCTTTGAATTGATTTTTTTAATTGTTTCAATACAGGTATGGTGTTGGTCATTGGTGTAGCGTGTGTATTTTAGAAGCAATGCTCCATAATTGGCAGTGCAAAATTGTAGGCTGGCTGATGAGTACAACTTTTTCCACTCATGGCATCCAGCCTTCTCCTCTCTATCTCCTGAGGTGGATCTGGCATTCTGCTGATCACCCCTCTGATTTTTGGCCTCTGTCTTCAGCAAATTAGAGGGTGGATGGGAGAAGAGGAATTCAGCACACTTTAAGGCCACGTAGTACTTTCAATGCCGCCTCTGACATTTGTGGAATGGAGGCTGGGGGGTTCCATAGAAGCCTGGCTGGATCCAGGAGGGCTTCATTAATTGGTATTGCCACTCTGTTCTGAGTGCCCAAGTGTAACATATTAGACAGCTTGTGATGCGTATCCCTGGGGGTTGAGAGGGATATCTCAAGCCTGTCTGAGACCCACCTGAAGAGGTCTTGAAAAGTGTTGGGGTCATTACCCGAGAGGGGATGGGTAGTGGCATCATCAAGCCTGTGGAAGATGATGAGGGAAAGTATTGTGATGGGAGTGGAGAATTCAAGCGATCATCTCCTCTGGGGTAAGCACCATAGTCCTTGACCTCTGATATGCCGACCTGTCCAGTGCCTAAATAATGGGCAATCGAAGTCTGTGTATCTGTAGAGGTTGAGGTAATGTCTGGGCAAGGAGCTGGTGATGAGAAGCCACCCACAGATTCCACTATGGCCGCCTGGGTGGCAATAGAGCGGTGGCAGTCACTGCTGTTGCCAACATTACAATTGCATTGGCTTTGTTGAGGATTTTCTCCCAGGTCTCTGACGACATCATCGCCCACGTCAGAGAACCTTGAGGAATCAGAGGCTCGAGTAGGTGAATACGAAATCCCTGAGCTGTGTAAAGAGCCCTTCCTAAGCAGAGAGCCTGATACCAAGGGGGCAGAAAGCTCCCCTGCAGTGGTGTGTTGCCGTATAAATGGCGGAGGGTCATGGTAGCGGGGACCCTGCGCTGTCAGGGCCGGGAATACAGAAGCAGCTGTAGCCGTGTTAAGCTCACAACTGACGGTACCAGAGTAGTCTGAACAGAAGCCGGTGCATGCTTTGCTGGGGCTGGCTTGCCAGTGCTCACAGCTGAAGCCAGTGCACACTTTGCCATTTCAGCATCTGAAGCCTCAGTGAGTGAATGGGAAAGCCTGGAGCCATGTAAGAAGCCTTAACTAAGCAGGTTGGGTGTGCGGTACTGAGGTGACAGAGAACTGCAGCGTAAATAGTGGAGGGGCATCAGTATCAGGGCCCCCCACTGCCGGTACCGAGGCCAGAAGTGGCTGTAGCAGCGCTAAGCACTTTTGCATGCTTTGCCGGTGCTGGCTTATCAGTGTTAGCAGCTGCCAGGACCAGTGCGGTGTTCGCAGAAGCCGGCTTTTGCTTTTTTTTCTTTGCTGGCTTGCCTGCGGTACCGGGATGGTGGCTGTACAAAAGAGCCACACCGCCATGCCTAAGGAGGGACAAGACCTCTCCTCCTGTCACCTTTTGGCAAAGAACTCAGGGCTGCCCCTTACCCTGAGGGAGGGTGGCAGCTTGGTGTTTGGAGCTGGTCAATTTCACGACCGGGAAGACAGACCCTGAGGTGGTGGGAGACCTCTTCTTAGCTCCAGCAGATTTCCCCTTGTCTCTAGGGCCTATCACCATCAAAGCCCTGTCAGAGATCTCAACCCTTGTGGGCTATGCCTGAGGGGGAGCTGTTGTGGTCTGTTGGTGTGAGAGAGAGCCTGCTCCATCTGCCAGATGCAGAGGTGTTGCTCCCCTGCTCTCCCAGACCATTTTGACTGTTTATACAGTGTGGGCAGCTTTCGGCGTTGTGAAGCTGCCCCGACACCGTATCGCAAGAGAGCCGTCATCGAAACCGAAAAGGAGAGGCCACAAGCTCAGCACCTTTGAAACCCAGGGAGCCAGGCATAAGTGAAACTGAGGAGAGCTGTGCTTTCAGGAGGAGCAGCTGAAAATGGCTCAAGCTGGTCGGAAAAGCCACCTCCGCAGCTTTCCCTTGCTTGTTCCTTGTTTAAAATAGTTGTTTGCCTTTGATTTCTCTCCTGTTATTATTCTGCCCCCCGCCCCCCCACGCACGCACGCACGCACACACAGG
The DNA here is from genome assembly GCF_033958435.1 of Carettochelys insculpta. Classification (NCBI taxonomy): domain Eukaryota; kingdom Metazoa; phylum Chordata; order Testudines; family Carettochelyidae; genus Carettochelys; species Carettochelys insculpta. Next base: position 64,562,209 of record NC_134145.1, on the reverse strand, counting down.
TGACTAAGGGAGGACAGTTGCTTGCAGCGGAATCTGGGGGTGATCCGAGAAGAACCGAGGGACCGGCTGGCCACATGCATCTCATGCCTGTGCCCTGTACGTACAGGCAGATGCGGGGGGTTGAGGGGCCACAAGCCTTCGGACCATGGGTGCAGCAGCACTGACGCACCTGAAGGTGGAGTGCCCATGGGGACACTCGAAGAAGTAACCTCCTCGCAAAATGCACCAGCGTTTTCTACGCCGTTCAAGGTGTTGTAGGACTTCCAAACCGCCTTCACGGTGGGCTTTCCTTCACCTGTTGTCTCCTTAATCAGTATGGTGAATGTCCTCCTTAGGTAATAAGCCTTGAATATGGCCATTGCACCCTGTTTCAAAGACTGCAGCAACAATGGGTAATTGGGGAGCAAAAAGGAGGACCTCAACGGTCAGGCAGAGGACTTCACAGTCCAGTTTGTGGGCAGCTGCATTAGTCAGCAGAAAAGAACTTAAAGGCCAAATTTTCACTCTGACAGTAAGTCTTAAATTCCTGGGCAGCATGATTCACAAAGCTTTCAGAAAAATACTGAATGTTCTCCAGGCCTTTCTGTTTGACACCCAAAGTTCAGGGAGATGAGACTTGATGTAGCCCCTCATTCCTCTTGGGCTTTAACTGCGGTAGACAAGCAAGGGCTTCAACTTGTAATCATCTTCTGCATTTCCCCCTAACAGAAGGGGAAAGTGATCTGATGCTTTGAAACCAGGAATAGTCTTCTAAACATGAGAAATAAGTCCACACTGGCATCTTCCAGCAAAATCCCTTCTTGTTGACGTTAGCTTATTTTGGAGAGTAGCCACCTTTCAAAACAATTTTCTTTAGCTATGCAGAAAGCGTTTCAGCTGCTTTATCTGCAGTAGCTGCTTCTCCTGCAAGGTTTTACATTATGTAGATTGGCATGTTTCTGGAATCCGTGTAACTAATAACTAGCACTGAAAGTCTCCTTTTCGCTGCTCAGCTCTCTCCCTCCCTTTTCTTTAAATCTTTATACAGGCTTTCAGCCTTCTCCTGAACCAAGTTTAAGCTCACAGACATTTTCTTTTGATGAACATCATAAATCCAAATCAGCCAGCAAAAGTTCCATCTTCTCCACTTCTGTCTTGTTATCTTCAGCTGTGATAATTTCATGGCACTTTTAGTGCTTTCACAAGTGCAATCAGTGCTCTTAAATGCATGTACCTCCAGAGCAGGCAAACTGAGAACACGAGCAGCATCAGGTGCAAGTTCACCTCCTTCATCGTGCTTTACACAATCTAATCTCCCTACCGTGACATTTTAACATCACCTCGGACACAGGCCCACTCTTCACACTTGGATCGTGGTTTGCACTTGTGATGGCTAGAACTGTACAGTACTTGCCACCCACCCTGCCTTTTTCAGCCCCCACTACGCTTTCACCTTGCCTCTTCACTCCCACTTCCGCCACCTCCCCCCTGCCTCCCCAACCGCTGGCTAAGGTGAGGAACTGGGGATGGGAGCAAACAGGGTGCTGGCTGCCAGTGGGTACCAGGTGAAATGAGTAAGCTGCAAATGAATATGTAGATTGGGATGGACATGAATTAGAACATGTTCCTCTACTGATGAGCAAGAAATACAAGAAACAACAGATACAGGGGAGATGCATACTGGGGAACACCTGTGAATTCAATCTTTGAAACGTTCACAGACTGAAGAACTCAAGGGAGAGCTCTGGACGCTGAGACTGGGATCCAAGCCATGCAGCAGGAAGGAGGAATTGGAGAGACAGTCATTCCAGGCCACCCTGCTATACCCCCCCAGCTGGAAACACCAGAAGGAAAAAGGCGCAGGCGAAGATAAGTGTTTGCTGTTTGCAAGAACTCTGAATCCTGGTGCATCGAACGCATACATATCCATAGTGCAATGTGCAGCCCTGGAAGATGGAGAATTCTTAAAAACCTTGTAAAGCACTTGGAGATCTATGAATTCAAAGCACTGTGTATGAGCAAAGTCTCATATCACAGGTGTTTGCTTGCTAACCACAAGTATCCCCAGCAGCACTGGCTAATCAAACAGGTAGCAGCAGCTCTGACATTATGAAGGGTCATGACTAAAAGGCAGAATATAGCCTACTATATTTTGCTTCTTTTTTGAGCTGCATGCATTTGATATTTAAATTGGTACAGAGAAGATCTTAAATAGTGAAACTAAAAACACCCAAGCTATCGTTACATTCCTCAACTTTAAAATCTTTTACAAAAGCTGCTAGAAAAAAAAAGTCTGATAATTTGAGGATTTTAGTAGATTAAAGTGACTATTTCATTTCATTACAATGTCCATGCAACAACTATGGCTGCACAATTACTAGCCCCACATGTGAAAAAGGCTGGAAAATAATTAGCAGACCACAGACCATGGACACAGAGGTTATCCAAAGAACATTTAGACACCAACACAAAATATATACAGAGTATTAGTAGCCACAAAGCACAGACAAGCAAACTAGAGAAGCCAACAGATGAAACAGAAATTCATTCTCCTAGCAGAAGCTGAGCACAGCTTTGAGGTCTTACCCCTGCTAGGCATCAATAGGCGCTTCTTCATGTTGCCTGACCGAGCAGAAGCGAACAGAAAAGAGAGAAAACACTGTATCAGCAATCTGAGCAGTAGGGATTTTTAAAAGCTAAATGTTCAAAACACACAGTAAGATGTCCATTGCTGCCTTCAATATAAATGCTAATTTAAATCTAAAAGCGAAGACAGGAAAAAACTGGTGTGGTTGTACTGAAACACAGTGGCAATATAGCTGAAATATGGCACAGTACGTGTACAGAGATGGACCCGAACTGGAGAGGATCCGGTCTCACTTCAGCAGGAGAAGGTCTTTGAAGGCATGACAGCTTTGCTCACTTCCGGGAAAGCTGGACGCTTGTCTGTCTTTCTCCATACACTGTCACCAGTCCCACACTGCAGATGCACCTCTTTTATGCAAGCCATTCCCCACCTTCCTAGTCCTGTTAAGGCCACCTGAATAGGCCTTCCCTCTTGACTAAGGAGCCAGTTCTCAGCTGGTGGTTAGCTCTTCAGGACAGAGCCCTTGTCTCCATGCTAGAAGAACTGTACCTCCATCTCCTGCTGCAAATGCATGCTGCCTTTGCCCATTCTGCTTAACGGACTGAAAGGAGGACTGAGGCCCATCAACAGTGAGAGGAGACTCCCAGTGAAAGAGCCAAGCAGGGAAGGAGGGTTGGTTCCAGGTTAAGACAGCGCAGCTGGCTGCAGGCAGAATTTCCCACTTAACTGTATCCTACATCAGCTAACCATGGGCCTGCCTTCTTCCCTGGAAAAAAGCAGCTTGAAGGCTTTCTTCACACCCTGGCAACCCCCAGATGACATCTACCTGAGAACTGGCCACTTTCTTAAGGTCTCAAAGCAGTCAATCTTAATGAAAGAGAAGGAACCTGGAGAAATTTAAAAAGAGAAGTTTGTCATCTTCTCCCTGTTTGCCAGGCTGAGATTAGCATGACTTCAAGACATGGTCAAGTAGGCAGAGTTCCAAAAGCCTAGTAGCTCTGTTTAAACATACTGCTCACGTTGTACATGTCCATGCCTGCACAAGCAAAACCAAATCCAATTAGCTTGTGCAAAAAGAGAAAAATAAACTAACATTTCCTCATTCAAAACTATTAAGGGCCCTGCCTTTTCTTTTAAGCCAATCTCACTGATAGATACTGCCCATCTTGCAATACTCCTGACAACACACTGACATGGAAATTATTAACAGGGGCATTCTGCTTAAGACACAACACTCAACAGATGACAATGTACATGTATTAGAAAATATTTACCATCCATCCCATTGTGTTGCTCGTAGCTTCTTTTCCCCAGGATTGTAGGGGATCCATTGTTTATGACAGGTGTGAACTTGGCAGGAGTCAGATTGTTAAGAGAACTGGACAAACTCTTTACAGGGTCTGGTTTTGGAGGACATGGATGAGACTCTGTTGTAAAACAGAAGTGTGTTATTTTTATTAGTAGACACGTGGAGAATATAAACCCAAACACAAAGGGCAAAATTCAGAGGTAATATAAGGCAATATACAGACACAATACCAGAAACCCTTACATTCAAACTGCCTTATGCTGACTCATGCCTAATCTACTAAAATGCAAAGGAATCTAAATTAGCAAAAAGAGGTCTGAATACAAATTGCCGGAAATATCACTTCTGAATTTGGCCCCAAGTCTAAAAGAAGATTGCTACTTATATAAAGCATTGTGAATATACTGCTGAATTCAACGCCTTTAAGGATGTTTAACCTGTGCCATGATATTCACTGCAGTGTTGTTAATAATAATGTGACAATTTCTAAGCTGCTCTATATTAGAAGCCATCTTCCAGAAGTCATGCAATACCCACAAGCTACCCAGAAATTACAATTTTGTTAACTTCATCCTTATTATATAAACGCAATTCCTAAACTAGCCAAGCCACTGATGTCTGAAAGCTATCGAGAGCATGCACAGAATTTAAGTCTAACCTTTTGGCTGAGGCAGAGATCAAGCATGGCATGCCAAAGGAAAAGATGGTGAGAAAGTTACAAGCAACTGAAAACAGGGGTTTAAAACGAGTTGCTCTTTCTCAGCCCTAACTATGGATTCAGAGGTTTGACTAATAGTAAGAAGCAGCACAACACTCCTGAAGACAGTTAGAGCCAAGAGAAAGACTGGACAATGAGGCCAAAGAGCCACATTTAAATTGTTACACCACAAAGATTTGAGTTCAGATGAGATGCTCAAATCCAAATTCCTAGTCTGTGTGAGCATGAGAGAGGCTATGGTACTCTCTCTCAAGAATGGGCTCCCCCGCCCCCGAGGATTTCATAGCATAATGTTCTCCCCCTTTAGCTGCAGCTAACTGTACTCAGTTTGTGGGTTTTTTGGTGCTATTATTACAGTATGTTTTTATTGTCAAATACTACATCTAGAACAAAAACAGACAATATTTAATTCACACAATACACCCACACAAGCTTTTAATCTTTTAGAATCATAGATTCCTAGGTCTGCAAGGGAGCTCAGGAGGCCATTGAGTCCAGCACCCTGCCTAAAGCAGGATCAGCCCCAATGAAATCATCCCAGCCAGGACTATGTCAAGACAGGATATAAAAACCTCTAGAGATGGAGATTCCACCACCACTCTCGGTAATGCATTCCAGTGCTTCCCCGCCCTCCTGGGGAAACAGTTTTTCCTAATATCCAACTTCTCCTTCTGTAATTGGAAACCACTGCTCCTTGTTCTGACATCAGTCACTACTGAGAACAGTCTCTCTCCATCCTCTTTAGAGCCTCCTTTCAGAAAGTTGAAGGCTGCTATTAAATCGCTCCTCAGTCTTCTGCAAACTAAATAAGCCCAAATCCCTCAGCCTCTCCTTATAGGTCATGTACTTCAGCCCCCTAATCAATCATTCTCGTTGCCCTCCGCTGAACCTGCACCAGCGCACCCACATCCTTTCTATACTGTGGGGCCGAGAACTGGATGCGATACTCCAGACAGGGCCTCACCAGCGCCAAACAGAGGGGAATATACACACTCATCCCTCATCATGCGAGCACAATTGGCTGCCAAATTTCTGCTCATAGGTGAAAACTCACAAAAGTGAAACTAAATTCCCATTAAAATACATGTAAAAGTCTCCAATTTGTTCCAAGGGCTTGTTACTTGACATAAACCAGTTGAGTTTAGGTACTTTTCTGATGTATTTGAATAGTTTGGCACCAGAAAGAGAATGTAGTGTATGTATGTAGAGCAGGGATTCCCAACCTATGGGTCGGAACCCAAACATGGGTCCCATTAGATTTGTTAAAGGTCGCCAGCTGGGAAGTTCCCAGCTGCATGTGTGCTGTTAAAGAAACCATTTGCAGTTTCTTAACACTGCTGCCTCAGGCAGATATCTATCAATAGAGATAGCTGCCATCTCCAGCAGTTATCTCTATCACTAGAGATAGCAATTACCTTATGCCTAGGTGCTGAAACCTTAACGCTTGAGTTAATTGCTGGGCTGGTCAGAGTGGCAGGAGTTTGGAAGCAGGGGCAGGCTGGTTCCAGTCTCCCCATGGCATGTGGGGCCAGGAAACTGACCAGCTCATGGCTGGTCAGTTTCATGTTCCTGCCACTGCGGTAGAGTAAACCAGGATACAAGCCTTCTCTTTCTCTTCCCCCAGCCGAAGGGCTGTCAGACATCTGCATGTCTGAGGGAAGGGAGGGAGAAGACTTCAGCTGCAGGTCTCCCTGCTCCTGGCCAGGGACCCCACTCATATAAGCGGGGGAAGTTCACTCATTTATCGAATAAAGGTAGGTATATATGTTCCTCATTTTAGCAAGTACTCATAAGTAAAGTACTCATTAAACAAGGGATGGGTGTAATAACTTCTCTAGGTCTGCTCGAAATGCTCCTCCTAAGGCACCCCAATATGCTGTTAGCCTTATTGGCTACAAGGGCGCACTCTTGACTCATATCCAGCCTCTCATCCACTGCAATCCCCATGTCCTTTTCTGCTGCACTGCTACTTAGCCAGTATGCACTTCTCCTTGTTGACCCTCATACGACTACTTTAGGCTCAATCCTCCAATTTATCTAGGTCACACTGCACCCTATCCCTACCCTCCAATGTATCTATCTGTCCCCCTAAGCAAACATACTAAAAACCCTGAATTCATAGTTTCCTACCAAAGTTAACAGATAATTAGTTTGATTACTGAAATGGGAGCTTAACATAATGCCCGAATCAACTCTCTGGAATTGAGAAACAGCTGGACAGTCCTCTAGATATCAAAGCCCGTCTCTGAAGGGAAAATGTCACTTCCCGTCAATATCACTCAGCAAGACTAGAGAAGTGGCCAGAGGACACTTAACATTTAAGCACTGTTCTGGGTGCTTCATTCCAGGCTCCCAAATTTGGTATTTAAACTAACCAGGCAAGTCTGAAGGAAGCTGCATAGTGTCTGCTGGAGGAGAAAACCAAGGAAGAAAGATGAGTGTTTTACTACTGCCCTGACTCACCCATGTAGCCGGCCAGTCCCTCAGGAGCAGTTTGTAGCCTCCTAATCCCCTAAATCTTCATGGCTATTTCATTAAAAAATTGGCAGTCTTAAATTTCAGCTTTAACAGAAAGCGAGGGGAAGTGGCTGTCTGGTCACAAACTGCAACAGAGAGAGAGCTAGTTCATGGGACTTAGAAAAGGAAGCGGCACCACGGAGTTCAGGTTACCTAGAAAAACAAATGTCAAGTAAAAGGAGGACAGGAGGAGATTGAAAAAAACTGGTTTTAAAATATTTTCAAAGATATTACAACAGGGGCTTCTGTAGCCTTTTGCCGTATTATTCCTCTTCTCCTATTTTGAACAGTAGGAAAATGCAATACATTAAGTTCTGTAATTTTTAAATGCAAAAGAAACAATCAGCCAGCTGTCCTCTGATGCTAGAATGAGCTCAGATAGTCATAAGGCCTTCATCCTTCTGCCCCACAGCATAACCAAGGTATGCACCAACAGTGAATTAATGCACAGAACACCACGGCTTCCTGCAGTATTCACATGACAGCGTTCCAAGATATGGGATCTTTCTTTAAAGTAATGTACGGTCTGGTCTGTGTGTGTAGTTCTATAACTTGTGGGTAGCAATGTATTTATGTGAAATACCAGCATATCAAATTAAGCACAAGTTCACATCTATTCACTGAAATACTTGAAACAAATGGCTGATATTTCATTAGCAACTTTTATCCAAGGAAGCACTTTTCATATTGCAGCCTATACGCGTGTGAAGTCATGCCATTCACTCTTAAGGATGGCTATAACAGATGCTAAACAGCACCCAGCAATGCTAAACAATTTAGGGCAAGAGAAGAAAAATGATGTACCCAAACAAATGTGCAGAAATAATTTTTGGACAGGACACAAGAATTAATTCCCCTACTGTTGTAAAAAAAGAGAATCAGTCTGGGTTTTTTCCTGGCTGCTCTAACAATGGCTATAAGTGATTGAGACCTTTCTTTCACATGCAGTCTGAGACTTCACCAGCACAGTACATACTAACTTCACCATGGGCACAGGACTCAAACTCCCTTGAGAGGAAGAGGACTATCTGCTGAACCACCTCCAGTACCTAGACATTTTGTTGAGTTCTTGCATCTGAGTACTGATTTAATGCCATCTGATTATTGAGTCAGTTCTCTAGCCCGGGTTATGCATGAGCTCTAAACTAGATCACCACATTGGGCCCCGCTGGCCATGAAATCCATGAATCTCCCACTGACCATAATTTCTGTACTGAGACCTCTTCCACCAGAGAAACTTCACCCTCCAAGGAATAAATCTCGGTCAAACTCTGGTGACACCCTTATCAGAGGTTTATCTACTGTGCAGTGATTATGATGTTATGGAAGAGGCCCACAGTAATGCTGCATGTTCTTTCTATAATGCCTGCAAAGCACTTACTATCAGCACTTCATGGAAAAAGCTCTGCACCCTTTAGCCTTTTACACTTGAGAAGAGGCTGCACAGTTGATGCCACTGTAGGAGGTACGTTAAAACTGCACCAGAGTGGGATTGTGGACCAGCCAACTGCATCCCACCTATCACATGTATGGATTGTAAGCAAAAGGCCTCTCCTCCAGACACCAGAGGCTGCCTCATTACTGCTAAAGAGGAGTTTCTCATATGGGGGCTTCAGGATGCTGTGCCACCAGACCTCTAAAAAGTGTGAAGAGGAGAAAGGCTGCAGGCGCCACAATGAACTTTCGTCTGTTCCAGAGAAGGAAACAAGAGTCCATACACTGAACGTTTCAGGGCATTCCCAAAGGTTACTGCCTTATTTCTAGAGATGGACAAAATTTTGAGGAAAGAGAATCCTATTTTTCCAGATCATTTTACCCAGGCCTGGTTTCTAAATTCAGAACAACGAAAATATGTAAACAGTTCGGAGAATTAGCTGTGGCATATTTACCTAAATACCGAAGGACTGCTTCTAAAGGTTTTCGAACAACTTGCTTTAACAATAGGGGATTTTCTGATGCTTCTGGTAAGCGTGCTGTGCCTGTGAAGACAATATCAGGATGGGAACACATCTATTTTTGTATTAAAAATGAACAGAGTCTCAGACATTATCTTCATCTACAACAACTCTTCTCTGGAGAGATTTCTCCTAAAAATGGATGTTTGTAGAGCAGGGGTATGTTTTGGCAAGGGTGCACACAAGCAAACAAACCTGCTGCACGCTGGCAAACAAGTGACACTTAAAAAAAAAAAAACCTCAGGAATTTTCAAATGTGTGATCCAACAACAGTGTGGGGAATTAGGCCGTTTCTGAAAATGAAATAAGTCACAGCAGGTCATCTGTGCTAACCACAGTACTCTTGAAGGCTCTAACTCAGGGCTGTCCCAAAAGAAAATTCTGGTTTCCCAATTGCATACTAAGTAGCTAGCTGGCAGGGTAAGTACAGGTTGCACCTCTTTTGTCCAGCGTCCTCAAGACCTGACTGGTCCCAGACAAGGGACTTTACCAGACAAAGAGTGGTCTGTTGCCCGCTCCTCTTTTCCTCCCCACTCCAGCTTGGGGCCCCCTTACCTCCTGCCAGACTTTGGCCCCTACTGGTCCGACACCAACCCGGCAGCCTCTGGGCAGATGCAGAGGCTGGTTCCAACCCCATGCTCAGCATAGCCCTGACCATATGGGGAACTGCTTGGCCCTGACTGGACTCCCGGTGTGGCTCCTGAGCCACAGGTACACCCCAGGCCCTACAGAGGCCAGCTCCAGCTCTGGCTAGGGTGCCAGACACTGCTGGTGTCAGCCCCAGTCCCAGCCCAGAGGCTGGCTCTGGACCAGCCATGCAGTCGTCATAGTGCCCACCTCATGGGTGCTTGGTATGGCCTCAGCTGGGCTGCTGGCACAGTCACGGCCCCGTGGGTGCCCTTACAGCCCCGGCCGTGCCCTTACAGCCCTGGCCAGGCTGCCTGAATGCTATCATCCCTGTGGGTGCCGAGTACAGCCCTGGCCCTGCAGAGGCCAGCTGTGGCCGGCTGTGCCTCTGGCCAGGGATGCAAGCCCTGCTGGGATCCCATCTTAGGCACCCAGGGTCCCCTTACTAATCTCCCAACCTGGATATTTTGTCCAGTAATATCCGTGGCCCTTCCAGATGCCAGATGTTGCTGGATGAGAGAATTCCAGTTTTGGGAGGTTTAACCTGTACTCACATTCTGCTTTGATTGCTGCACTGTTAATGGGAAGATAGGGATGCCTTGCCGCATGCCAAGGACGCAAGATCTCTCGACACAGGCGCCTGGCAATCCTGGTCAGTTTTGTTGTATGCAGATAGAAAGCTTGGCGTGTCTTCATGGCAAACTTGGGGCTTCCGTTGTTTCGCACTGGCACACCATGGGGACTCTGGGAAAAACATAAGCATTGTTTATTGATCATAAGTGATTATTATTAGAAATTTGTGAACAGAAATCTGCATCACTAAACATCACATGCATAGTCCATTCTACAAGTCATTCCTACCCACAGTCTTACCTATCCAATTCCCTCTTCCCTAAACATTGTAACGGAGGGTGAGAAGAAGAAGGGGGGATGCTCAAAGTAAACGTGTGTCCGAAAGGCTCCTTGAGACAGAGCTAGGAGCTTAGAGCTGATACAGACTGAAGGGCACAGAGGTAGGAGGTGAGGAGAAGAGCAGCAGGCAGAGACTCAACAAGCTCAAAACGCAACAGAACCCTCCGTTACCCTGCTCCCATCCTCCCTAGCAGCGCTCATGTTTTAAACCTGTGGCCCCACGCTTCAGTGTGGGCCAATCTAAGCATTCAACACCTTGGAAATGTGTACTATACATGGACAAAGATGGCAGGCCCATTAGTGGGAAGGCCAGACCCCTACCACGTCACAAAAAAGACAAGATCTGACTCTTAATTCTGTTGGTTTAGGTTTAAGCAGTTGTACAGTAGAAGTTCAGCATTATGAACACCTTGAGAATGTAGGTTCTAACCTTGAATAAAACATTACAGCTGGTTTCAAAAGTTTACAATGGAACACTGACAATACAGCTTTGAAGCTCTACTACGCAGAACACAAAACAGTGCATTTAACCATCTTAACTGAACTGAAACAAGCACAAGTTTTCTCTACCTTGTCTTTTTCTTAAAACCACCTTTCCCTTTTCTCAATAGTTTAACACAGTACAGTACTATATTTGCCTTTTTGTGCCTAATCGGGTACTTCCAATTACAAATGAGGCATGTGGCTAACCATTCAGCTCATAACTCTGCTCTTCATAGCTCTGAGGTTCTACTATATATTACTTGATGAGGTTGTGTGTGGCAGGAATAAGGGACAGTGTTTCCATTACTGTTAATTGGAATGAGCCTTCAGTTCCCAAACCAGCAGTGCTGAGCTGCCTACAATGGATGTACACACCCTATTATCTTACACTGGATGCACATACCATGTTATTGCGGTTTGGTCCTGGTCTCTCTCCATCTAATCGTGTTGGCATTTTCAAGCCACCATACTTCTTCCAGTATGTCCAACAGGATGCACAGAGGCGACACTGCATGTTAGGGGGACCCCAAGAATACCACTGGTAAGACTGTGTGGCTAGGGATAATAAAGGTGGAAATATATATATTCTTAAACAGAATTGATTTTCAAAGTTTATAGCCCTTACAACCATCTTTACCATCTCAGAAGAAGCAGCTCTTTAACCTTCACAAGGCAACAAAACTAGATTGTAAGCCTGTTCCATCAGAGAAGAGGCCGATTGCATCATTGGTAAGTATATGTTATGCACATGCATACACAAAGGTAGGAAGGTAATTTGTTTTACTGGACCAAATTCTGTTGGTGAGAGAATGAAGTTTATGAACTTATGCAGAAGAACTACTCTGTATAAATTCAGAAGCTTGTTTCACCCACAGAAGTCAGGCCAATAAAAGATATTACCTCATCCACCTTGCATCTCTTATAATGACATTAGCTCTAATAGTTACTCTTCAGCATATCATTTAAAACAATAAAATGAATAAGTCATTAGGATGGAGAAACTTCCTGGCAATGTCTTTGACAGACACTACGCCATAACTCTGAAACAAAACCACACTTCTGCATAGGGATGTGAGGAGTGCACTGTAACTTTTCTTCTCTGTTTTAGAAATCCCCTCCCCAACTCACCATTAGAGAAGAGAAACAGTTATTTAGACTCTCCATACAGCCCTACACAGTTTAACGCATCTAAAAGTTCTCCATAAAGGAGAGGTTAGGCTCAGACAAATTAGTAATGAAAACACAGTGAATACAAGGATATAACCATGTTCTTTGAAATTTCCACTACCAGTATAAAGCAACAAAAACATCACCAAGGCCTCTCCAATGACTTGAAGCCTTGTGTTCAACCAGTAGTTCACCATTCTTCACACAGGGAACACCAGCTCTTGCAGTTATTTACAAAAAAATTATCCACACATTCTGAAAACTTTCTAAAAATTCTAAAAATATTTGTGGGAAGGGGAAGGGAGGAAAAAAAAAAAAAAAAAAAAAACAAAACACACACACAAAACCCCAGCCTGTTTCCCCTACCCCACCTCACAAGGTAGCTTAGTAAAGCTTTGCTGTAGTCCTGTGGTATCCAATCAGTTCTGAAGCCTGATTAAACTAGCCATATTATTCTGAAAATACGTTTATCATTCAAACCAATTAGCCACACTCAACCAGCCAAATACCCACGTGGCTAGAATGCTGGACACCACAGCTTTACTCAATGCTAGAATACTTCTGCTATTCTTGAACATCTGACGATGCATGCATCTGACAAAGTAGGTCTTTGCCCATAAAAGTTCAGGCTCCACTAAATCTATCAGTCTATAAAGGTGCCACAGGACTTCTTGTTGTTCTTGCATGGTTGCTACATTTACAAAATGACTTACTATAGCAGCTTTCACAGGCGCGTCCTGCTCCTGCATTCTGTGTCTGTCCGCCTGTCCCATTTACCACTCCTGGTTTGACATTATTTACATTGATCTGGTTGGGGTTTGGCTTGTTACTTAAAACACAAAACAAAAACAGGGGAAAAATTAATTGTGACATTTAACTTTCCTATGTGACTTAAAATAGTATGGCCCAGAAGATTAAAACTGAAGATTTGGATGTCCTCATGTCTATGAAGTACAAAACAAGAAACATTACTTACCAGTAAATAAGAGTTCGCTAAATACATTTCCTCTGCAGATTGTACTGCGGAAGTCATACGCCATTTCTCAGGAGTCCCAGAACTACTTAAAAACAGTTAAACATTCTGGTCATGACTACAGGGTGAGAGGGATAGCTCAGTAGTTTGAACACTGGCCTGATAAATCCAGGTTTGTGAGTTCAAGGAGGAGGTCATTTAGGGGTCTAGGGCAAACAGATTTAAAAAAAGAAAAAAAAATCTCTCAGGGACTGTGTTTGGTCCTGCCAAGAGGGCAGGGGACTGGACTTGACTTTCCAAATTCCCTTCCAGCTCTATGAGATGTGTATCTCCGTGTATATTAATTATACCTTGATTATTGATCCAAAAACATTCTAATCGGGTGACAAAAGGGCCATATGACCAGACGTCCCTCTGCTCTTCTCTGCATGAATAAAATTTTGTTTATGACTCTAAAGAAGCGAGGAGGGAACATTACGATGGATCTGCACAGGCAATATATTCAGAGAATTCCACGGCAGTCTAGCTCTCTTTCTCCTTCAGCAAATTGCTTCTTCAAATCCCATCTCTCTGTACAAGACTGGTAAGATTTCTCAAGCAAGAACTGAGTAGTACTATTTCAGAGACTCAGAATTTGCCCTCCTAAAACGAGTAAAAGAACTGCAGAGTAAAAGGAGTAAACTGAATCCTCAGATAACCCAAACGGGAACACCTTGTAAAGACAGCAATCTTTCTCTGACTCAGATGTTTCCTCTGCAATTTCCTAGGAGAGATGTGAAAGGAAGCATCTTTAAAGGTTAAGAACTCCATACCATCCCTGTATTTAGCACAGAGATTATGACACTGCAAACCACCATGTGCAATCAATCAGTTTTGCGTACAAAGATTTATTTTATCACCGCTGTCAACAATCACAACAAAATCAGACTTGTGGTTCAGGTACTAGACTGCAACACAAGGGATTTGGGTGCAATTCCAAGACTACTGTGTGGCTTTTGCAATGGGCTTGCACACACAGTTGGACCAGGGACTCTGTTGGGGTGTGATTTCCAAAACACGCTCATGTTCTGTGAATGTGTAACCTATTGGAAAACATACGTTTTTACACACCCAATAAGGTGCTGTGGCTGTACTCAGCAGCTCAGCTGCTGACTTTAGCGACAAAAAGTTCACCACTTTTCACCACTGTTTACTGCAAAGCCAACACAGCTAAGAGAGAACTAGAGTCTAGTCCTTCTCATGCAGCAGCAGCAGCAGCAGAGATTTAGTAAATTCCAAATCTGTTCTCCCTGTACAAATCCATCAAAGGCAAAAAGATTGCACTTGGAATAATTCCTGAATGGGTTGTGCAAGCACAAAGAAGAATCTGGCTTAGAGAATCCTTAGGATAAATGATGATACATGTTTCCAGAGCTGTTTGTTGGGGAAAAACACCCTTTCTACTTTGAAGTAATTACATTTGATTGAAGCCCTACTCTTTGCCTGAGAAATGGCACGTGACAAAGAGATCCCTACACACAACTCCTTAAACATGCACACACAGGCACGTGTGAACATAAGAATAGCCATATTGGGTCATACCAATATCTACTGAGTCAGCCCAGTAACTTGTCTGTCAACAGTGGCCAGTGCCAAGTGCCCCAGAGGGAATGAACAGAACAGGAGTCATCAAGTCATCCATCACCACGTACACATTTCCAACTTCTGACAGAGGCTAAGGACATCACTCCAGCCAATCCTCCCTAATAGTTATTGACGGCTCTTTCCTCCACAAATTTATCTGGCTCTATTTTGAAACCTGCTAAAATCCTGGCCTTCACAATATCTTCCAGCAAGGTGTTCCACAGGTTGACTGTGCATTGCAAGAAAAAAATACTTCCTTTTGTTTTAAACCCGCTACCTATCAATTTCATTTGGTGACCCCTAGTTCTTGTGTTCTGGGAACCATAACTTTTCCTTATTTACTGTCTCCATACCAGGTCAGGATTTTATAGACCTCTATCATATCCCCCTCTCCCCTACCCACTTAGTCTTCTAATCTAAAAAGTCCCAGTATTTTAATCTTTCCAAACCCTAATCATTTTCTTTTCTCATTTTCTGTAAATCTGCCACACAGCCCCTCTCCCACAACTGAAGATTCAGGAAGCTACAAAGGTTTCCTTTGTATTGAAGAATCTGGAACAAAAAGATCATTCCTGTTTTTCAATTCCTCTGTGCACTTGCCCCCAACCTCCAGCTTTTCTGTTCTCTAGTGCATTCCTGGCACACGGACATTAGGCTTCCTTGTGTCTCTCACAGTTAGCAGCAGTCTCTGAAATAAGCACGTTGCTTCTTCACGCTTAGTTGACTTCTTAAGTCTTCCAAACCCACCTAAGCCCCAAAGCTTCCTGTAATAGGACCACTAATGGATGGTGGTAGATGGGGGTGGATGAGATAATGGAATTAGAGATCTGCATGGGGCTATTCTCTTAATCCCACTCCTGGCATGCAATAGCCACTCGCACACAGCCCTGCATTTTTTCCCTGAATTTTCCCCACCTGCAAAAGCCTTAGATCCCACAAAAGGAAATTCCCCCATGCTACAAAAAAGAGGCCTGTATATAAATTTAAAAAGTTAAACTCTAACTATTTTTACCACTAAAAGAATATAACAATTCTCCATTAAACCATGTAACACACACACAAACTCCTTTTAGGAGAAGCATCAAACCTCTTTCTACCCCTCACGTAAATTTAAATATGAACACATTCTTAAAAAAGAAAAACTTGATTTATATAGCTGAAAGTCGACATATGATAAACTGACAAGAGATTTATGCTGTACTGCAAATTACTGCCTCGTGTTCCACACCTCACCCGCCCCGCCACCTGCAAGAAAGTACATTTCACCCATTCCTGTTAATCTGGAACATGTTCCTATGGGACTTGTGGAATCCCTCTGAATGGAATCTCTTCAAAACAGGTTCATTTCTATGCTGAATTTATTGAAGATGTACACCAATGGGAACAGTTCTTGTTGATGCTGTATCTTAACTGATAAGCAAGATCAGTTTCAAGACAGCCCTTTATTAGAAATAAGGCATCAAAACTTCCTTTTTGCTAGCTGTAGCCGACAGCTGCCTCATCTTTTTTGTTTTCTCTGTTCCAGGATGCAAAACCTCACAGGAAAACAGACTGCCTAATGAAAGTAAGCAAAGTGAGGCATCAATACACTTCCTAAAGGATTACTCTCTTGCATGCCTGACACAAAATCAGTGAAAATGTCTCCTTTCCAAATATTCTGCCAATGCTATTGATTTTGCCCTTTATTTTTGCATTCCTTCTCTTGCTAGACAGACTTACTGACTATACAACATAGTGCCCTTCACGCCGAAGGAATCAATTATGCACTACAAACCGGGGTTCATTTTGATCTACTGTAGAGGTTTGTCTCAGTTATTCACTTCTCAAACGAGAGGAAGGTTGATCCACCAATAGGGGGCATTTTTCTGGGACTCTGAAGCAACATTTCCTCTAGTTTTTTCCATCCACGTTCAGAATAAATGTTGTTAAGTACCTAAAGGCATGCGTGGATGTGCACCACCAGTAGAAACACGCTGTCGGCTCTAGGCGCTCTGCTAACCAGCTGGGCAGCCCCATAATCTCTCCTAGGTGGCCGCCCAAGGGCACATCTTACAGGCAACATTGTTTTCAAGATCTAGGCTTAACTCGCCGGTTCACTAGAGTCTCTATGCAGCCTGAGGCAAGTCACTTAGTCTCTCCGTGCCTTAATTTCCCATCTGTAAAATGGGGATAACAGTACTGCCCTAACCCATTATTTTAGTATGGGGGCCACGTAAGAATAGGGTGATCATGTGTCCCTTATTTGGGATGCCAAAAAGTGTCCCACCTCATATTTTTGAAAGGGACTAACTGTCCTGTATTTCGACCCCCCACAACCTACTCACCTTTTGCAGCAGCAACTGCTGGCTGGAGAACACCCAGTTGCCGCCCAGGGCAGCAGGGGGGAGGGCAGGTGGCTGCCACTTCCTTCACAGCTCCCTGAGGCTTGGTGGAGCTGCCCTTCCCCACATATCTCCCTATCCCATATTTGGGACAGGGATATATGGTCACCCGACATAAGAAACAGAGATATCTAACAATGTACCACAGCTGTGGCTGTTTTCTCTTCCTGCTGCCCACCTCTGTGGGAGCCAGCGTGGGGGAGTTTGGGCTGGCAGGAAACAGGCAGACAGATGCTTTTGTCCGCTTATTCCTGTCTTGTTTCTGTGGGAAGACACTATTTACATGGAACATTTCCACCTAAGCAGCATTTTCCAACAGAAAAGCATGTGGTCATAAAATTCAGCCAGTTCTAATTACCCAACGAGCTTCGGCACCCTTGACAATACATCAAGTACCATGGGGCAGAACAGGCTTCTCCCTACTTGCACAAACAGAATTGTGATGGCATGCTTAGAAGTGTACACTCCCACCAACTGCCCTGACCAAGAGCATCGGATTTTAATGAACGAGGCTTATGGTATTTAAAATTCTTAGCACATCAGAAGAATAAGAACATACAAGTAAGTTGCCTACCAATGTATCCCGCACGACATGACATCAGTGTCATTGCAAACAACAGAATACTTTCACGAGTATGCCTGAGGCTGGGAAAAAGGAGAAAAAGGCAACCATTCACACAAGCAGAGAAAATTCACCAACTCATACAGAAAACTAAGAATAATTTATTGTGTGACCAAAGTAGCAAAGGAGAATAATTTGTCTTTTCTGTTAATACCCTTTACATTTGCGGTCCAGAATGGCAGTTGCTTTGCTGTCTTATCATATTATGTATTTACCTCTAATTTGATCTCCAGTGTCACCCTGAATAGCATCAGCTTCCATAAGAGACATTACCACTGACTAACTATGTGAGAAAAATTCTGTTCAATTTCATTCTCCACATTGTGTTCTTTTTTGGACACTGTCACCAGATAGAGATTGTCATGTTGAAAGGAACTCAGAAGGGAGCAACAAAAATTATCAGGGATCTGGGGATTGACTTATAAGCTAAATATATAAATCTTGATTTAGCCATGGCTAACATGACACATGAAAAGAATGCTTAAATATCTGAAGGGTGTAAACATAAAAGAAGGGAGAAGAATTATTTAGAGTAGAACACATGGGAATAAGTCTAGAAGTAGTAGAAAGAAATTAAGGGAAAATTTAATTTATGCTATCCAGTGCGACAGATTCTAAAGGAAAGGGGCAAACCCACACTGCATTAATTCTAAGAATTAAATTGAAACAAAGCACTAGGAAACACCGTTTCCAGGGGGTCATCTTCTAGCAAACAAAATCTAGAGGAAGAGGAGACCGATTTGTCCACTGCTATCCTTTAGGTCCATTCCACTCCTGATCAAACAAAATCGCCAATCCACATTTTATGTGAAAAACCTATGAAAGCTTTTTATTTTTTAAAAAAGGCTGAGAATTTTTAAGGGACATCTTATGGCCAGGTCTGTGTCCCCCTGCAAGACGTGGGTGAAGAGAATATAAAGAGTCCTTCAACCCAGAGTACACCCAGGCACAACCTGAACCAGAGCTCCAGCAGGGAAGCCCACCAGCGCTATCTAAAGCTGGGATGGGCAACCATCAATAGTGGGTGGGCCATAAGAGTGGCCCTCCTTTACTTCAGTGGACTGCAGCAGCCTGAAGTCCACTGGTGTTCCATTTGTGGCCCTGCAGTCCCCCATCTGTTCCCCCTTACCCATGTGCCTCTAGAGCACTAGTGCCCTGAAGCCCTCCATTTACCTGCTCCTCCCCTTCCTCTCATTGCTTTTGGAGGGCGTGCACTGCTGGCTTAGTGCTCCATCCCTGCTCCTCCCCGCCTCCATCCTAGAACTGGAATAGCCACAAACAGCTCAGAGGGAGGGGGAGACGTAGAAGTGTGGGGCTCTCGTTTGCAAGAGGCACATGGGGGAGGGAGGCAGCCAGGTTGTCCGCGGGCGGTAGATGGACCCCCAGTGAGCTGCATGCAGCCCATGGGCCACCACAGGTTGCACACCACTGGTCTGAAGCAGTCCTTGGCCAAGAGGTAGTACGTCTGGGAAAGACAGGAGCATGGCCTTGCCTTCCATGTCTGTGCAAGCAGCAGTACAATTGCACTAGCAGCGGCTGCACACTCCTAGCCAGTGGCGCACAGAGCTTTCCTCTGCAGCTCCTGCTCCATGAACTCCTCTGGCTCTTAGCAGCTACCATTTTGCCCATTGTGTTTGGTAAGAAACACACAACTCAGACACCTGAAAGGGACATCATTTACATCTGCATTCACCTCACTGGCCAGTAGGCTGTAAAAGTAGCTAAAGATGGTTAGTTTCTGGCCATTCTGTTACACTACAATACCTTCTGTTGGACTCAACAGATGGCAGAGTTATTGGATACAGGTTCCACGTGATGAACGAACATCCAAGTTAAACTGATGGCTAATTTATTCTTCAAAACTAGAACTCCTCCTTACTAGGATGACCATATTTCCCTATGTGAAATATGGGACACCTGCTAACCTGCTTGGCGTTAAGCAAGTTCCATGGCAATCCATTAGATCTATGCAGTACAAACATTCAAAATAACACTAAGTTGACTGAGCCCCCATTTAAACCATATACTGCATTATTACAACAAAAGATAAGTAAAAATTAAAAATACAGACCTATAATTGAGTGCTTATTGCTCTATAAAAGTGCCTTCCTTGTTCCAATCTTGCTGTCCTCCAGAGGGTGGGCTGGTAGTGTGAGAGAGGTGCAGGAGGGCTGAGGTATGTGAGTGAGCTGCTGGAAATCAGGGATGGGCATGTGTGCAGGAGGGCAGGAGTCAGGACAAGAGCTGGAAGTGGGGAGGAGACCTGGGGCTGGGTTCTGTAATAATGTAAGTCATTTGACATTTTTGCATTTTTCCATCTAATTTCACTGGACTCAGTGGATTTACAGCACAGAAGCCCTTAGCTTTCAAAGCAAAACAACATATTATTCCATACTTGATACCTTCATATACCTCAGTATTCAGTACAGCCCAGCACACTTTCTAATAGCCATACACACTATGCCAAGGTCACTGCCAAAATTTCCAACCTGCCACCAGTCTGTATACCACAGACCTACACTCTAATTCTCTACTCTGTAAATACGATTTTCAGAGCTTGTAATTTATAAGCGCCCATGAGAGGTACAGCACTGAAAGGCTTGGAAATCCTCACCCCTTGCCCAGACACTGCCGGCCACTGAATCCCCCATTATGGGTTTCTCTCCCCCAACTAGTGACTTGACCTCCCATCTAACCACTAGGCCCAGCTTCCCCTCTCCACTCCAGAGATGCCCAGGACTCATGGTGCCTGTGGGCCACCCCTTCCTAGAAGTGGGTCTGTCCCACAAAAGCTCATAACCTAATAAATAATATTGTTAGTCTTTAAGGTGCTACGGGACAGCTTGTTTGTTTTGTGAAGATACAGACTAACAGGGCTACCTCTCTGAGACTCTCCCCCTCTCTGCAGTCCTGGCCTAGCTAACTCCCTCATTGCCCAGGGCAAGGCAGATTAAGACAAGGGCTTCAGCCTAATGGTTCAAATACCCCTCCCCAAACAGTTACAGAGAGGAAGCTGTGCTAGTCTATATTCTATCAAAACAAAAAAGCAGTCAAGTAGCACTTTAAAGACTAACAAAATTTATTAGGTGAGCTTTCGTGGGACAGACCCACTTCTTCAGACCTCCCTAAACAAACAGTAAAACTTGATGGAAATCAAGTAACTGGAATTCCAACTCGAAATGAAAAGTCAAACAAACAGAATCTTTGGTAAAGTTCTTCCAGTTTTTAATTTACTGCACACCAAATAGTAAAGTAACACAGGAACACGGGATATTTTTAAAGAGAGAGAGAGAGAAAGAGAGAGAGTCGCCTGCTAGGATGATTTAGTTGGGGTTGGTCCTGCTTTGGGCAGGGGGCTGAACTAGATAGAATCCCAGGGACCCCAGGAGTTTATGACCAGTTTCAAATAGCTACAAAACTTCTAAAGAATTAAGTTGTAAAAAGCAATCTTTCCCTTCTAAACCATTAACACCTGTGCAAAATGGAGCAGCCAGACTCCCCACCTCCACCTTCTCTCTCCCATCACCTCACCTTTTTCCACCTCCTCTCAGAGGATGCAGGGGCTATGGCTCTGGTCTTTGAGCGAAGGCACAGGCAGAAAGAACGTGGGGGGCCTTGCCACCCCAAAGGACAGGGTTCCACCTGCCATACCTGTCTGAGCAATTTAAAAGGGCTTGGGGCTTCCAGGCCATTTTAAATTGCCTGGGGTCCTGAGCACTTACTTCTTTGCCCCCATCTGTCAGTGGGCCAGGCTGAGCCCCCTCCCACACTCCAAGCCCCTGGGCCCCAGCC
The DNA here is from genome assembly GCF_033958435.1 of Carettochelys insculpta. Lineage (NCBI taxonomy): Eukaryota > Metazoa > Chordata > Testudines > Carettochelyidae > Carettochelys > Carettochelys insculpta. The sequence goes on along the minus strand of NC_134145.1, from coordinate 64,540,564 downwards.
TGGAGCTCCCTCCTGCTGCACACCAAACCCTTCATTCTAGGCTCTACCTTAGAGCATGGATTCTAGCTAGAGCACCCCCAC